>NC_091704.1:25166515-25469545 GCF_041296265.1 Equus caballus
ACTGTTTTCAAGTGTTTAGAAGAGACAAACCCTTCTCCAAAATCCTTGCTTGCTTCAAAGCTATCTGAATTTACTGGAACTCACTTGCCTAGCCCTACTTAATTCCTGAACATATTTTTGAGGTACTTCAGAACTATGCTCACAGTCAAAAGTAGCCATTGGAACTAGATAACATATCATTCACCTTCATTCCCCTAGTCTCTAGACTCAAGCACGACAGCTTGACTTTTTGTCAAAACCTGTGTGAAAAACATTTCCTCTTCACAATGAAAAGTGAAAAAAGAAAACATAAGAAAGAGTCGCATGAAAAGCTGTGCTCTAAATACAGTATCAGAAATAAGTCTGAATCAATAATACGGTTCTCTTCTGAATCCTTCATAGTGCCAACGGGCTTGGAGCAGTACCAGCCACAGGTCATTATTTCTCTATATTATGATATTTAGTCCAATGGAGGTGGCCTATTCTTCTCATATATTTTTTGAATGATGATTATTTGCGATAACAAGCAAACAGCATTTCAGAAAATTTTCCACATGATGACTTTTAAACACAGAGCATCTAAAAAACCATCCATTAGTTACTCAGTCCTGGGTAGGTAAAGTATATTATTTTTGGTATAAGGATGATGTTTGCGCAGACGACAGTGCAGAGGCAAACTTCCTTTAAAGTTTAAGAACAACTAAAGCTATATTTTCAGACATCTATGTATGCAAATACATACTATGCTAGGTGACAACTCAGTTCATGCTGCTACAAAGAATTACTTGAGGTAAGATAATTTAAAATAAGAATCAAAAAGTAAATATAAATAAAAAATTTTTAAAGTCTTTATTTTTTAGACAAATAGATACTATTAGCACTGCTTATCAAGCTATATAAATGTTAGTACAAAATATTTTAATAATTTCTGCCTTTCCACCACGTGAGGACACAGTGAGTAGAAAGCAGTCTGAAACCTGGAAAACGGCATTCACCAGAACACAATCATGCTGGCATCCTGATCTTGGACTTTCGAGCCTCCAGAACTTGCACTACCAACTGGAGTACTTATCCCCTGAAGATACATGAAACCATGAAAAGAGAAAAACAGTGCATCTCCCCAGCTCCACCAGCTCCAAGCTTTGTGACCTTGGAGCTCACAGTTGAATGCAGGGGAAGACAGGCAAGTAAGCAATTCTGCAGTTTAATCTGAAAGACCACTCAGCTGACTTGTGCATAAGGGACTGGAGGGAACTCCAACAAGATTGGAGGTTATGGTAGCACTCCAGTGACAAGATGATGAGGACTTGGGCTGTGGCGGTAGCACCGGAGAAGAAGAGGAGAGGATGGATTTAATGTGCTGGTTTACAGAGATACAGGGGATGAAGGAATAGGTTAAATAACACCAGGACAGAACTCAGACAAAACTCGCTGGGATAACTGGTCCAGGCTCTTCAACAAGTTAATGCCATAGGAAAGAAGGATAGGGTTGAAGAGCTGTATGCAATAAAAGCTGAGGAAACTTTTATTGAAAGTTGAATTTAAAGAAAGTTGAATAAATGAGAGAGAAATACAGACAGTAAGTACCATGCACACTCATAAGAAGAAAATGTCACAGAATTTGAGTGCTCAAAGATGACAGAAGACCTTAAGATGAAGCTATTGGATTAAATCGTAAAGGAGAGGTCAGAGTAGGCCTCTCTCAAAGAAGCAACTGTGGCTGGAGAAGAGCAGAAACTGGTGATTATGCTCACTGTCTACTAGACAGTGAAAAAGAGAAACCATCAAATGAGACCCGAGAAGGAAATCAAAGGGAAATTAACCTACAGTGTCCTGGAACCTAGAGAAGGGAAGAATTTCAAGGAGTTTGTGAATGAGTGTGTCAGCTAAAACCAAAGAAGGAAGTTACTGTGACTACTGAGGTCACAGTTTTACTTTTTCTTTTCATTCCTCCCTCAAATGTACTAATGTAATGAAGCAAATATTGCTAGTTTTCTTGCAATACATGAAAACTGAGATGCAGAAACATGATGGGTTGATAGGTAGTGAAGACTACTCTTTCCTGTACTCAAATCTTAGAGATGTGTCACTATGTTCACAAATAATGTTGGGGGCATCACCAGATCATTTCTTTGCAAAAGAACCCAATGTTTTGAAAATAAAAATATTGATTTATTTCACACACACTAATCATTTCTAAATCATTCGCTGACATTTAAAAATTGTAAGTATGATCATTTATTTGCTGCTGCTGACACCAGCTGAATAATATTCCAGTTTGAGTCAAAATTTTACATTTAAAAAAAAAAATCAAATATATTCAACAATTTTCTCCCTACATTTATAGTCACTATGCAACCTGTACTCTCAGTAATTTCTTAATGTTCGTAGTCATGAATCACCTCTCATCTTCCGTTAAAAAACTGAAATTACATTCAAAGCTTTTCTTGCCCTTCTAAATACTGTTTAGGATAACATTTCTAAGGTCTACAAAATTTATCCAAAAGCCATGTTAATTGCTTGTCTAAAAGTTATATTTAATTATTTGGTTTAATTTTATTTCACTTTGAATAAACCAAGCTTTATGACCACCATTTGGCCAAGTTCAGGATACAATAAGTCAATGAACCTAAAAATTCAATATATTTTCCATCTGTCATCAAAAGGGAGTCCACATACACACACAATTTCTCATGTAATTAATACTTCGGTTGAATGGTATGTCACATTTCTTAATTTCTGTAATATCTTCCACTTTTTTCATAATTTTATGTCTTTCATTTTACATATGCAATCAGTTTTTTGGTCAAATCTACCTGAAATACTTCAGGTCAAATACCTGAAATACTTTCCAACGGATTAAGTAGAATTCTAACAGATTTGATATGTCAACACTTCCACTCATCACAATACTGGGAGTCCTAACCAATAGAACAAGGCAAAAAGACCAAAAGCATACAGATTGGAAAGGAATAAGTAAAACTGTCCCAACTTCCAAATAACATGATTATATATTACAAACTACTAAGGAATCTACAGTAAAACTACTGGTAGGTTTACTAAAGTCACAAGATACTTGGTAAATATATAAAAATCAATTTTATTTCACTTCATCACCAGTGAACAACTGAAAACTCAAACTCTCAAAATACCATTTACAATAGTGTTAAAAACTAGAAACACGATAAATTTACCAAACTACATGAAGACATATACAAAAAAACCCTACAAAACACTGCTGAGAACATTAAAAAAAACTCAGTAAATGTATATCCATGTTCACGGATTAGAAGAATGAGTATTGTTAAGATATCAATTCTCCCTAAATTTATCTACAGGGTCAACACAATCCCATTCAACATCCCAAGAGGACTATTTTTCGTTGTTGTTAGAAATTGGCAGGCCAATTCTAAAAACTTATATAGAAATGTGATGGGCCTAGAATAGCTAAACCCGCTTTAAACAAGATTAAAGTTGGAGGCTATACATTATCTGATTTTAACACCTATTATAAAGCTACATTAACCAAGAAAGTGTGACAGGATAAAAGTAAACATTTAGATGAATGAAACAGAATAGAGTCATAAAACTGACACACACTTAAACGGTCAACTGATTTCCGACAAAAGTACAAAGGAAATTCAATGGGAAAAGGATAAATCTTTTAGATAAATCATGCTAGAATAACGTATAACATGGAAACATATATTTATATGTGCATATATATGTATTTATATATGTATGTATGTTATATATATGTATGTAACATATATAATAACCATTGAATCTTCTCTCCCATCATACACAAAAAATTAACTCACAATGAATCACTGTGACTATAACCACTGAATCTTCTCTCACATCATACACAAAAAATTAACTCATACTGAATGACCATAAAAGCTACAATGATATATAAAAATTTTAAGAAGAAAATTTAGGAGAAATTCTTCATGACCTTGGGGTAGGCAAAGATCTCTTAGATCAGACATAAAAAGCATCAACCATAAAATTTTAAAAGTGACAAATTAGCAAATTGATAAATTAGTAAATTGATAAAGAGTCTGGTCTTAGAAATACACTCATAAGAAAATGAAAAGGCAAGCTGGAGACTAGAAAAAAACCCATCCACAATGCATGTACCTGACAAAGTCTTGAGTCTAGAATACATAAGGAAATCTTACAACTCAATAAGAAGACATAACAATCTTTAAAAATTGGCAAAAGATTTTAAACACTTCACAGAAAATACACAAATCGTTAGTAAGCACATAAAAAGATATGTAATATCTTTAGTAATCAGAAAAATGTAAAACCACAATGAAATTTCGATTAGAAATCTATTAGAATAGCTAAAATGAAAAAGACTGACAATACCAAGCGTTAGTGAGGATTAAGGAGCAACTAAAACTGACACACATTGATGGTGGGACTGTAAATTCCACAACCACTTTAAAAACAGTTTGGTAGCTTTTTAAACACATACTAAACATATGACCCGATAGTTTCACTACCAGGTATCTACTGAAAAGAAACCAAAACATATGCCCATACAAAGATTTGTACATGAATGTTAACAGCAGCTTTATGCATTATAGCCAAAAATTGGAAACGACTAAAATGTCTATTAACAAGTAAATGGATAAATAAAAATAAACCGTGGTATACTCATACAATGAAATACTACTCAGCAATATAAAGGAACAATCCATTGCTATATGCAACAACATGGATTAGTCTCAAAAGAAAATATGATTCTATTTAGTAAAAAAATAAAAAACCAAAAACTCTTTACTTTTCAAATACTGAACTATTCCAATTTCACAATTTATATTAAAGTGCATATTTAAGGCTTGATACAACTTCCAAGCTACTTACATAGCTCTAGCTTTAAAGGTTGCTCACAGTAGCCCTAATATTCTTCCAATTTCATGATTCAATTCCTGATTTTCAGATACATTATTTAAATCTCTCTGCTGCTTATTGTGTGATCATAAACATGAAACTTATCAAGAAAAGTTTTGTGATTACTTGATTTACATCCTTTAATTGCATATAATTAATTCAGTGACTTGAAACCAATTAAAATGTGGACATTTTTACTTTTGACTGAAACTATATACCTTCTCCCTACAGTGACAATGGCAAATACAAAATTCAATGAGGTTTTCATGTAAATGTTTCTTATCAAAATATTCTTCTTAAACTCTAAGTTTATTATTTCATTATTCTTTCATCTAGCTACATGAGATCAATATCATAAAATATCTTCAAAGTCGTGAATTTCTCCTTTGAACTAATTCATATAAATATTTCAAAAACCTGTCTTCTCATTTCACTAAATAAATGTTTTCAAACAGGTGGAAAACAAATCTAGAATGTAATAATAGTCCCATCAATATTAATTTTTTGAAACTTTTACTAAATATTTCATGTCTTAAGATACTCTACTAAAACTGCATAATAGATATAATTCAAAAAAATGCCAGTAGCACTTTTCCAAATGCTTCTGTTCACTTTGACAGCAAAAAACTATTTCAATCACTTTATTATTTAATGTGAATTAATGATGTTCCCTTAATTTTTTCTCAGTGATTGTTGCAATTCTTTACATTGCCAGAAACATTAAAGGAACATGACTGACATTCTGCTGAAATGTATTTAGAATTTCAACTTTAAATGATACAATTCTAGAGCACCTGTGCATCCAAATTTTATACCATAAGCAATAACCACTATATTTTTGTTGAAACAATGAAGTATTTTTCATTCGAAAAATAAAGATTACTTTGTTTTACTTTGCATTGAATCTTACAGTTTCAACAGCTGTTCCAGACTGTTCTAAATTCTTCAACATATCAGATGTTCTACATTGCAATTTATTACTAATATATCTTCATTGTACTCTTCTATATTCCAAAGATTTGTTTATAAAACCTAGAATGATAAACTGTTGCATAGAACTTATACTATTAACTACAGCATTTATCAAGGTTGTTATTATACTATTTTCTAATTAGCGGGACTTACTTCAATATTTTAAAATTTTTAATTAATACTAGTAAATAGAATTCAGCAACATATTAAAAAGATTATACACTATGACCAAGTGAGATTTATTCCTCGAACAGAAGGATCATTTAACATATGAAAATTGATCAAGGTGACCATCACATTAACAGAATAAAGGATGAAAAACACATGATTGTCTCAATTGATGCAGAAGAAACACTGGACAAAATTCAACACTCTTCCTCGAAAAAAACAGTGAAAAAACTGCAAATAGAAAATACATCAACCTAATAAAAAGCCATAAATGAAAAGCCCACATGGGGGCAAGCTCTGTGGCCTAGTTCTTAAGTTCAGTGTGCTCTGCTTCAGCAGCCTGGGTTCAGTTCCCAGGGGTGGACCTACATCACTTGTTGGCAGCCATGCTGTGCAGTGACCCATATACAAAGCAGAGGAAGACTGGCACAGATGTTAGCCCAGGGCTAATCTTACTCAAGCAAAAAGAGGAAGACTGGCAACAGATGTTAGCTCAGGATGAATCTTCCTCAGCAAAAATACCCCACAATGAACATCATATTGAATGGCAAAAGACTAGAAAGATCTTATCCTCTAAGATCAGGAAAAAGGCAAGGATGCCCACTTTCTTCACTTCTATTCAACACGGTACTGAAAGCTCTAGCCAGAATAATTACGCAAGAAAAAGAAATAAAAGGCATCCAAATATGAAAGGAAGAAGTTAAATTATCTCTGTTTACAGATGATATGATCTTACACGTAGAAAGTCCCAAAGATTCCACAAACCATTAGAACTGATAAATGAATTCAGCAAAGTAACAGGATACAAAGTCAACACACAAAAATGAGTTGCATTTCTATACAAGAACAATGAGCAATCTGAAAAAGAAATTACAAAACCAATTCCATTACAATAGCATCAAAAAGAATAAATACCTAGGAATTAACTTAACCAAGAAGGTGAAAGACTTGTAAAATGAAAAATATAAAACATTGCTGCAGGAAATTAAATAAGACATAAATAAATGGACACACATCCCATATTCATGGATGGGAAGATTTAAAATTGTTAAGACGTTAATACTACCCAAAGCAACTTACAGATTCAATGCAATCTCTATCAAAATCCCAATAACATTTTTTTGCAGACATAGAAAAACTCATTCCAAAATTCATATGGAATCTCAAGGGATCCTGAATAGCTGAAACAGAGTGAAAAAAGAGGAAAAAAGGCAGAGGACTCACGCTTCCTGATTTCAACACTTTCAAAGCTTTAGTGATCAAAACAACGTGATGATCACGTAAAGACAGACGTATAGAACAACAGGATAGAATAAAGAGCCAGAAATAAACCCTTGTACATATGGTCAAATGATTTTTGACAAGGGTGCCAAGACCATTCAATGGGGAAAGGACAGTTTTTTCAACAAAAGTGCTGGAAAAACTCAATATCCACCACATGCAAAAGAATAAAGCTAGACCCTCACTTCACATCATATACAAAAACCAACTCAAAATGGATCAAAGGCGTAAATGTAAAACCTAAAACCATAAAACTAGACCAAAAAGTAGTATAAAAGCTTCATGACATTGGATTTGGCAATGATTTCTTAAATATAGCAGCAAAGGCACAGGCAATTAAAAAAGAAATTGGACTTCTTAAAAATTAAAAAATTTTGTACATAAAAAGGTACTGTCAATATAATAAAAGGCAATCCACAGAATAGGAGAAAATATTCACAAACCATATGTCTGATAAGGGATTAATACTTAGAATACATAAATAACTCCTAAAACTCAACCAGAGAAAAATAACCCAATTCAAAAATGGGTTAAGGACATGAATAGATATTTCTCCAAAGATGATACACAAGTAGTCAATGAGCACATGAAAAGATCCTCAACACCACTAGTCATTAGGGAAATGCATATCAAAACTACAAAGAGATATGACCTCATGCCAATTAGAGTGGACACTATAAAAAAAAAAAAAAAACAGAAAATAAGAGTTGGCAAGAATGTGGAGAAATTGGAGCTGCTGTGCACTATGGGCAGGAATGTAAAATGGTGCAGCTGATGTGGAAAACAGTATGGTGGTTACTCAAAAATTAAAAATAGAATTTACCATGTGATCCAGCTATTTGACTTCTGGATATATATCCGAAAGAACTGAAAGCAGGGACTTGAAGAGATATTTGCACACTCATATTCATAGCAGTTTTATTTACAGTAGCTAAAATGTGGACGCAACCCAAGTGTCTGTTGACTGATGAACAGATAAGCAAAATGTGGTATTTATGTACAATAGAATGTACTCAGCCTTAAAAAGGAAGGAAATTCTATATGCTACAACATGGATGAAACTTCAGGACATTTTGCTAAGTGACACACCATAAAAAGAGAAATACTGTATGATTCCATTTATATTAGGTACTTAGTCAAAAACATAGACACAGAAAGTAGAACAGTAGGAGGTTTGCTGGGATAATGGTGGCGAAGGAGGACTCTGTACTCACCTCCTCCCACAGACACCACAAATTTACAACTACCCTTGGAACAATTACCGGAGAGAAAAACAGAACCTGGACAAAAAGAACCCCCACAACAAGGGATAGTGCCAACTCAGGTGGAAGAAGCAGAAGTACCTTTCTGGAGAGATAAAAGCCACATTCTAGCCACAGCACTTCACATCCGAGAGCAATCTGGAGGTATGAAGGTTTCCCTGGAGGAGCGGGGATCTGAGCAGGAGACTTTTGCCATTATAGGCAGCTTTTCAACTCACCACAACCAAGATGAGTGTCATAATATCCAGCTTTGCTGGCTATTAAGAACAACGGGGAATGCCCCGAGAAAAGCTACCGAACATAAGAGAAAGAAAAGCCTGCTCTTAAAGTCCCCATGCACAAATTCACCTGATTTGGAAAGCAACACAAAATCATCAGAAAAAAAGGTGTGCAGTCCTTTTGTGAAAAGAGACTCATTTGATGGGCTCTGGGGACATCTCAGGGAGGCAGGAGACAGTTGTGAATACCTTCCCAGGGACCGAGACATTGGCAGCAGTTATTCCTGTGACCTAGTACAGGGAGGCTGACACAAACACTGGCAGACACCATTGGAGTTCTTCCCTTGTCCTGCTGGTGCAAGAGTTTGACCTGCCCACTAGAGAAATGATTTAATCCAGCTCAGCCAGAGCAGGGAGCCCACCTAATGGACTGGCCCTACCCAACAACAGTAAGCCCTCAGGCAACGTGTGACCCTGCACAGGCAGGGTGTTTGGGACCTCTGCAGCAGGATGAGCAAGTCCACCTTTGTGTGGCAGGATGTATGTGAGGGGTTGGCCTGTGTTGGCAGATTGTGTGGGGCCTCTGAGTGGATGGAGTGGGTCCACTTCAGTTGAGAGGGCGGGCGCAAAGGGCAGGACTGTGTAGACAAGGTGTGTAAGCATGTGGAGGTGGGACTTGTCAGCTGCAGCAGACTTGTGCTTCTCAGACAGCCATACAGGGGATCTGCCATACCTTTCAACGCCTGAAACAACAGAGTACTGCCACACCTAGGGCTGCCCCCACCTAGCTGAACTACTGAGAGAGCTGACAACTGCCTTGCAGGTCAGAGGCCTGCAGCAATTGCAAGCCCTGACCCTTGCAACCAGCCACATTGGAGGCCTAACGACTTAACAGAAAAACCACAGCAGGAATGTCCTACTAGACCTTGCATGCAACTGTGCTGGGGCTCCCTTCATCCAATAAAGTGACTGAAGGGACCACAGCAGCCACACACAGCTGAACCTTACACTCAGGCACCCAGGGGCAGAGACTAGCCTTCCTGTGCACCTGCAGTAAGAACAACCCTGACACAAGAGAATAACACAAGTAACCCATAGAGGGGACAGTCCTGGAACATTTGAAACTGGTGATGAGAGGGAAGCACACTGCTTGGCCTCATAAGGCATCTCTTACAGAAGGCCACCTCTCCAAGACCAGGAAATGGAGCTGACCTACCTAAAACAGAGATAGAAATACACAGATACATGCAACATGAGGAGACAAAGGCATATGTTCCAAATAAGCAAAGGACAAATAACCAGAAAAAGAACTAAACAAAACAGAGATAAACAAGATACATGATAAAGAGTACAAGCTAAGTCATAAGGATGCTCACTGATCTTGGGAGGAACACAGAAAACTACAGTGAGGACTTCAACAAAGGACTGGAAAATATAAAAAAGAACCAATCAGAACTGAAGAATAAAATAATGGAAATGAAAAACTTATCAGGGGAATCAATAGCAGGGTAGATGATACAGAAAAATGGATCAGTGAGGTGGGTGAAAGACTAAATCACCCAAGTTGAACAGAAACAACAAAAAAAGAGTTAAAAAGAATGAGGACAGTCTAAGGGACGTCTGAGACAACATCAAATGCACTAACATCCATATTGTACCTGTCCCAGAAGGAGAAGAAAGAAACAATGGGGAAGAGAATCCATTCAAAGAAATAATCGCTGAAAACTATCCTAACCTAATGAAGGAAACAGACAATGAGCTACAGGAAGCAACAGAGAGTACCAAACAAGATGAACCAAAAAGGTCCAGACCAAGACGCACTATAATTAAAATATGAAAGAAAAAATCCTACAGCCAAAAATACTCTACCCAGCGAAGTTATCATTCAGAATGGAAGGAGAAATAGTTTTCCAGACAAGTGGTATACCTAAAGGAAGCAGAAAAAGAAGAATAAAGCAAGCCCAAAATCAGCAGAAGGGAGGAAATAATAAAAATCAGAGTAGGAGTAAATAAAACAGAGGCTAAAAAAAATAGAAAAAAATCAACGTAACTAAGAGCTGGCTCTCTGAAAAGAACAAAATTGACACACCTTTAATTAGACTCACCAAGAAAAAGAGAAGGCTCAAAGAAATAAAATCAGAAATGAAACAAAAGAGGAGAAATTACAATGGAGACCTCAGAAATACAAAAGATTATAAGAGAATGCTATGAAAAGCTATATGCCAACAAACTGGTTCATCTAGAAAAAAGGGAAAATTCTTAGAAGTATACAACCTTTCAAAACTAAATCAAGAAGAAATGGAGAATTTGAATAGACAAATCACCAATAAGGAGATCAAAACAGCAATCAAAAACCTCCCAAAAAATAAAAGTCCAGGACCAGACAGCTTCTCTGGTGCATTCTACCAACCAATCAAAGGAGACTTAACACCTATCCTTATCAAACTATTCCAGAAAATGGAAGAGGAGGGGAAGCTTCATAACTCATTCTACGAAGCCAGCATCATCCTGATAAGAAAACCAGACAAGGACAACACAAAAACATTACAGGCCACTATCACTGATGAACATTTATGTAAATATCCTCAACAAAATACTAGCAAATCGAATACAACAATACATTAAAAAGATCATACATCATGAGTGACGTCAGCATCATGGCAGAGTGAGCTTGCCCGGGACACTCTCCCCTCCAACATACAACAAAAAGGAGCAACCATATTCCAACAGAAAATACCCTAATAGCACAGGAATCCGTGGAGACTCACGGCAGCCACACGACAGAGGGCGGAGAGGCTGGAGTCCCCCTCAGAGGAGCTGGAACGGGATAAGAGAATTTGCTCCTTCCCCTAAAGACTGAGATCACAGCCTCAAAGGCTCTGTGAGGGAAGGAGCGGTGCAAGGGTCGCGCATCCACAGGATCACCCAGGACTCCCTTGGGCCCTTGCAGCCTAGGGGGAAGCACTCTAACAGAGTAAAAGCTTTTGTGCAGGGTGACCTCATCAAGCCAAGACCCCAGGAGACCAGACAGTGAGAGCTGATAAGGAAACCAGGGACTGCACGCAGGAGAAAGCACCCCTCTTCTGACCCACACTGCACCAAACCATCCTGCCTGAAGGCGGAAGGCTCAGAATATATAGCTCTCAACCCCCATCCAGTGGCATTAGGCTGTAACTGCAACTGAATAATATCACAATGGGAAAACCCCGTTCTTCCACCATCAGGCAATTCATCAAATCTCCAGAACAGAGGGAAAACAATAAATAACCAGAATTCAGTCCTGAGGAAGCAGAAATAAGTAAACTAAATGATGATGAATTCAAAATAGCTATCATCAAAAAACTCAGTGAGGTAAAGGAGAATATACGTAAAAGAGAATATACACAAACAATTCAACAAGTTCAAGAGCTACTTCACAAAAGAGATCGAAACTATAAAGAAGAATCAATCAGAAACACTAGAGAAAAGACAGAATGGAAGAGATAAAACAAAATACAGATTCCCTGAATGCTCGAGTAGACACCATAGAGGAGCAAATCAGCATAATTGAAGATAGACATCTTGAAGTGCTCCAGACAGAGGAGGAGAGAGAACTGAGACTAAAAATAAATGAAGAAAGTTCTGAGACATATACAACTCAATGAGGAAATGCAACATAAGAATTATACGTATTTAAGAAGGTGAAGGGAAGGAGGATGGAGCAGAAAGCATGCTCAAAGAAATAATAGCACAGAATTTCCCAAATCTAGGGAATGAAAGGGAAATGTGTGTGGAGGAAGCTTTCAGATCTAGATTTGTCAATGTAAAAAGACCTACTGCAAGGCATACAGCAGTAAAACTGGCAAAAGTGAATGACAAAGAAAGAACACTCAGGGCAGCAAAGCAGAAGAAAATAACCTACAAAGGAACCCCTAACAGACATTCAGCAGATTTCTCTGCAGAAACCTTACAGGCCAGGAGAGAATAGAATGACATATTCAAAACTTTAAAAGATAAAAATCTTCAGCCAAGAATACGCTATCTAGCAAAGATATCCTTCAGATATGAGGGAGAAATTAAAGCTTTCTCAGACAAACAAAAACTAAGGGACTTGTTAGCCATGAGACCACCACCTACAAGAAATCCTCAAGAAGGTCCTCATATCTGAAAAAAGAAAAAAGGGGACAAAGGGGTCACAAAATACAGAGTAAGGAGACAAACAGATAGAATCAGAATAGGACAGCAAATATTCAACTATAGCATTAGGCTAAAGGGAAGGAAAACACAAAAAACAAAGACAATCTTGTCACTTTAACCACAAACTCACGACACAAGTTGGAATAAGATATGAGAATAATAACTTAGGAGGGGAGGAGGAAAGGGACTGCATCAGTTTAGACTAAGGAAATAAGAGGCCATCAGAAAATGGACTATGTTATGCACGAAATCCTGAATACAAACTTCAGGGCAGCCACTAAACTAAAAAGCAGAACAGAGACACAAAAAAATAAATGAGGAAAAAGCTAAGAAACACAGTATAAAAAACTGCATAAGTCAATGAGTAGACCAAACACACATGACAAGAAACAAAGGAAATGCAGGAAAACCAGAAAACGAGTGACAGAATGACAGCATTAAGCCCTCATACATCAATAATCACCTTCAATGTAAATGGATTGAACTCTCCAATAAAAAGACACAGAGTGGCAAGACAGATTAAAGAACAAGATGCAACAATTTGTTGCCTCCAGGAAACACAGCTCAGCTCCAATGACAAATACTGGCTCAGAGTGAAGGGGTGGAAGACGATACTCCAAGCTAATAGCAAACAAAAGAAACCAGGTGTCGCAATACTTATATCAGACAAAGTAGACTTTAAAATAAGGCAGGTAAAGAGAGACAAAGAGGGGCAATATATAATAATTAAAGGGACATTCCATCAAGAAGAAACAACGCTTATAAATATCTATGCACCCAACACAGGAGCACCAAAGTTCATAAAGCAACTATTAACAAACCTCAAAGAAAATATTAAAAATAACACAATAATAGTAGGAGACCTCAAGACCCCGCTCACATCATTGGACAGATCATCCAGACAGAAAATCAACAAGGAAACAGTGGAATTAAACGAAAAGCTAAAACAGTTGGACTTAACAGACATACACAGAACACTGCATCCAAAAACAGAAGAATACACATTCTTCTCAAGTGCACACAGAACATTCTCAAGGATAGACCATATGTTGGGAAACAAGGCAAGGCTCTATAAATTTTTTAAACATTGAGATAATAACAAGCATCTTCTCTGATCATAATGGTATAAAGCTAGAAATTAATGACAAGAAAAAAGCTGAGAAAGGGACAAAGATGTGGAAACTAAACAACATACTATTGAACAACCAATGGATCATTGAAGAAATTAAAGAAGAAATCAAAAAATATCTGGAGACAAATAAAAATGATAACATGCCATACCAACTCATGTGGGATGCAGCAAAAGCTGTACTGAGAGGGAAATTCAATGCAATACAGGCACACCTTAACAAACAAGAAAAATCCCAAATAAGGAATCTCAAATTACACCTAACTGAATTAGCAAAAGAAGAACAAACAAAGCCCAAAATCAGCAGAAGGAGAGAAATAATAAAAATCAGAGCAGAAATAACTACTATTGAAACAAAAAAGGCAGCAGAAAGGATCAATGAAACAAAGAGCTGGTTCTTTGAGAAGATAAATAAAATTGACAAACCCCTAGCCAGACTTACAAAGAAAAAAGATCAACCCACAACTAAAATACACAACTATGTACTGGGGGGATTTGGGGAGAAAAAGCAGACAGAAAAAAAGAAAAAAAAGAAAGAAAAAAGAAGATTGGCAACAGTTGTTAGCTCAGGTGCCGATCTTTAAGAAAAAAAAAAAGAAGACCAGCAACAGCTGCTAGCTCAAGGTGCCAATCTTTAAAAAAAAAAAAGAAAAAAGATCATACATCATGATCAAGTGGGATTTATTCCAGGGATGCAGGGATGGTTTGACATCAGCAAATTAATCAATATTATACAGCACATTAACAAAATGAAGAATAAAAATCACATAATGTCAACAAATGCAGAGAAAGCACTGGACAAGATATAGCATTCATTTATGATAAAAATTGTGAATAAAATGGGTACAGAAAGAAAGTACCTCAACATAATAAAAGCTACATATGACAAACCCACAGCTAATATCATACTCAACAGAGAAAAACTGAAATCTATCCCTCTAAGAACAGGAACCAGACAAGGATGCCCAGTTTCGCCACTCTTATTTAACATAGTACTGGACGTCCTAGCCAGAGCAATCAGGCAAGAAAAAGAAATAAAAGGGATCCAAAGTGGAAAAGAAGAAGTGAAACTGTCACTATTTGCAGATGACACAATGTTATATCTAGAAAACCCTAAAGAATCCACAGAAACTTTTAGAAATAATAAACGAATACAGTAAAGTTGTAGGATACAAAAATCAACATACAAAAATCAATTCCATTTCTATATCCTAACAATGAACTAACACAAAGAGAAATCAAGAATACAATCTCATTTACAATTCCAGCAAAAAGAATAAAATAGCTAGGAATAAATTTAACCAAAGTGGTGAAAGATCTGTACACTCAAAGCTATAAACATTGTTGAAAGAAAATGAAGACGACAAAAGGAACGGGAAGACATTCTGTGCTCTTGGCTTGCAAGAATTAACACAGTTAAAATGTCCATACTTCCTAAAGCAGTCTACACATTCAAGGCAATCTCTATCAAACTTTGAACAACATTGTTTACAGAAATAGAACAAAGAATCCTAAAACTTACATAGAACAAAAGACCCCAAATAGCCAAAGGAATCCTAAGAAAAAGAACAAAGCTGGACGTATCACACTCCCTGATTTCAAAATATACTATAAAGCTATAGTAACTAAAACAGCATGGAACTGGCACAAAAAAGACACAAGCATCAATGGAACAGAATCAAGAGCTCAGAAAAAACCCACACATCTATGGATAACTAATGTTCAACAAGGGAACCAAGAACATACAATGGAGAAAGGAGAGTCTCTTCAACAAATGGTGTTAGGAAAACTGGACAGCCACATGCAAAAGAATGAAAGTAGACCATTATCTTACACCATACACAAAAATTAACTCAAAATGAATTAAAGACTTGAATGTAAGATCTGAAACTATAAAACTTCCAGAAACAACACAGGCAGTACACTCTTCTAACATCAGTCTTAGCAGCCTACTATCAAATACCATGTCCGACCAGACAAGAGAAACAAAAGAAAAAATAAACAAATGGGATTGCATCAAACTAAAAAGCTTCTGCACAGCAAAGGAAATCATCAACAAAATGAAAAGACAATCCAACAATTAGGAGAAGATATGTGCAAACTATCTATCTGATAAGGGGTTAATACCCAAAATATACAAAAAACTCAGACATCTCAACAACAAAAAACTTACTATCCAATTAAAAAATAGCCAAAAGATATGAACAGGCATTTTTCCAAAGAAGATATACAGATAGCCAACAAGCACATGAAAAGATGTTCAACATCACTAATTATTAGGGAAATGCAAATCAAAACTACAATGAGAGGGCCGGCCCGGTGGCACAGCGGTTAAGTGCACACGTTCCGCTTTGGTAGCCCAGGGTTCCCCGGTTTGGATCCCGAGTGTGGACATGGCACCACGTGGCAAGCCATACTATGGTAGGCATCCCACATATAAAGTAAAGGAAGATGGGCACAAATGTTAGCTCAGGGCCAGTCTTCCCCAGAAAAAAGAGGAGGATTGGCAGATGTTAGCTCAGGGCTAAACTTCCTCGGGAAAAAAATAAAATTTACAGTGAGATATCACCTCATGCTCATCAGAATGGCTATAATTAACAAGAGAGAACAAATGATGGAGAGGATGTAGAGAAAAGGGAACCCTCATGCACTGCTGGTGGGAGTACAAACTGATGCAGCCACCCTGGAAAACAGTAGGTACATTCCTCAAAAATTTAAGAATGGAACTACCATATGATGCAGCTATTCCACTGTGATGTATTTATCCAAAGAACATGAAAGCACAAATGGGTAAAGATACATGCACCCCTATGTTCATCGCAGCATTATTCTCAATAGCCAAGATTTGGAAACAATCTAAGTGCCCATCAAGGGACAAATGGATAAAGAAGATGTGGTATAGATACACAGCTGGAACACTACTCAGCCATAAGAAATGATGAAATCTTGCCATTTGCGACAACATGGATGGACCTTGAGGGTATTGGGCTAACTCAAACAAGTCAGACAGAGAAAGTCACATACCATATGATCTCACTCATAAGTAGAAGATAAAAACAACAGATATATAGATACAGAGATTAGATTGGTGGTTACCAGAGGGGAAGAGTGGAGGGAGGGGGGCAAAAGGGGTTACTGGGGACATGTGTCTGATAATGGATGGTAGTTAGTCTTTGGGTGGTGAACATGATGTAGTCTAAACAGAAATTGAGGTATAACGATGTACACCTGA
The DNA here is from genome assembly GCF_041296265.1 of Equus caballus. Classification (NCBI taxonomy): domain Eukaryota; kingdom Metazoa; phylum Chordata; class Mammalia; order Perissodactyla; family Equidae; genus Equus; species Equus caballus. Next base: position 25,183,838 of record NC_091704.1, read on the forward strand.
AATTTATATAGTTATAAAGCAACGTTACCCCAATAAAAGAAAAACAACCTTTTAGCAATAGGTCCTCCTCTTGTTATTAAGAACATAATGTACGTAAAATAGTCTTTGCTCCTTACTAAGCATTATTACCAATAAATTAAAGCTAAGGCAACAAAAAAGGAAAGAAAAAATTTAGATGGTGGTTGCTAGGGGTTGGGTGTGGGGGAAACATGGGAGTTATTCTTTAACAGGTATAGAGGTTCAAGTTTCACAAAACCAAATGAGTTATGGAGATGGATGGTGGTGATGACTGTACAGCATTATAAATATAGTTAATAACATTAAACTGTACACCTAAAAAATAGAATGGTAAATTTAATCCTACATGTATTTTACCACAATAAAAAATATTGGGAAAAAAATTTTAACATAGTACATAACTTTTCTTTGTCTTCCCACAACATGCTGCACATATCTCTAACAGTGCTTTTAACAGTATTATGAAAGTGCCTGTTTAAAGTACTCTCTCCCTAAAAAGAGTACTATAAGCTTGTCAAAGTTAGTTTCTCCAGTGTCTAGTGGAGAAGTGCCTGTTCCAAGATAGGTAGGAGGCCGCAGAAGGTGGTCACTGAGGATCAGGCTCTGAAGTTAGGTTGCTGGGGTTTGTATACCAATTCCATCATTTACTAGCTCTGTGAACTTGAGCAAGTCACTAAATCTCTCGAAGCCTCAGATTTCTCATGTGAGACAGAAATAAAAATACTATTATTCCATTGGGTTGTTACAAGGATTTAAAATAATACACAAAATTTATATTATTGTTGAATATATATACTGTTATTAAAATCACTCAACAGTAAATTTTGTGGAACTAAATACACACTTTGAACTCTTTAACATTATCCCATGACAGTTAAATTTAATGAAGCTAATAATTTCTGTCTATTCATCAAAACAAAGGCTAGGATCTCTAATTACATTAGGCTAACTCTAGAAAAACCATACACTCTAAGATTTGCACTTCCTTACTCTGGATTTCCTTGACATGAAAATAGTTGCATTCGTTTCAACCACAAACCAAAGATTTCACAAATTGCCTTCATTCTAGAGACCCTCATCAAGTACATTTTACCTTCTACATTTTATAAATCTTAAGAGAGTGACAAATTAAAACATAAAAACCATATTTTAATATAATGCATATAGTCTCAAGAAACCAACTCACTTAAGAACCCTATTCCATACTTACTCCAGTGGCTGGTTTCAGTGACAGTATTTTTTTTAATAAGCCTTCGCTGAAAGGTCATTTCCTACAATAATTAAGATGGAAACTCATTGCATGGCATTAAGAACAAGTTCATTAAAGGAATGAAACACAGAAAGCACATGATTATATGTAAAGTAGTCCTGTTTCATTTTATGTATGAGTAAACAAAAATGTAACCATAAACAAACCAAAATTCTATCCTATGGCTAAGCAGAATAAAATTGCCTATTTTGAGAGACAATAAAATGTAGGTTTCAATTGTCACTTACAGATTCCTTTTTCTCTCTTCTCCCAAATTACAGGTACAATGTAAGTTATTAAAGATTTAACATATAAAAGTTTAAATACTGCAAAACTTTTACAGACTCGTTATTTCACTAAGTTATTTCCGATCTTTATTTGGATAAAGAATTCCTTCAATTTAAGTAAACGGATTCTTACCTCCTGATTAAATTTATGTGCCATCTCATTGAGAAGTGAAGAAAAGAAACTAGCGTTTTGTAGCAGGACTCGGCCCATAACCCCAAGATATGTTGACATCACTACAGGATACCTCTGTACAAGTAAAATATAGCACATGTGAAATTTTGTTAGGGTACAACTATAAACAATTATAAATAATCATTGACATAGTAACAGTCAACAGGAATATGAAATAACAATATTCTCCTTCATATTGTTTCTTTAGAATGAACTGCCAATATTGCCTAAATTCTAACTTACTAAATACATAGGTCATACAATGTAAAATATATGCATCACATATACATTTATATGGATTACATATGTATATATAATAGAGAGAGGGAAAGAAAGGAAGAATAATGGCATATTTATATATTTATATTACTTTAAATGCTCCTAACATACATAGTTACATAGATCTAGTTAAAAGCTCAACTAAATAACCAGTGTTTTCATATATTCAGTATCTAATAAAACTATTACTATTTTTTTCCCATCCCTCTGCTTGAAATCTTTGTGTATGAATACACATGCATATAAGTGGAAAAGATAAGACAGTACTTTCCTGTGTGGAGAAAGGAAAATTGTATAACTGCCCTAAATTTACTTAATTTACTTCAAACTGGTCCAAAAATAAGAAAAGCTTTCCTTTTATAGCTAACAATGAAGAATAATGTTCCAATGAAGAAGGAAAATAATTAAAACTAGAACCCTAGAGTTCAACACTATCCTGAGAAGTTTAAGAAAAATCTTACCTCCCCTTCTATAATACCTCTGAAAACATAGGGCAGAATTGGTTGAAACATTTGCGGGCCTAATACTGGGTTCACTTTAAGGGCGTTTTCCACAACCTAAAACCCAGAAAGAGACATTGGTAATACTTGATAATGCAAGTCACTGCTTCACGCAAAACACAGGTAAAGAAAATAATGTATCAAACATCACATACTAAATGTGAGAATACATATAAGTACATGAGATATTCAATATTCCAGGACTCGACACACTTTTACAAGATAATTCATTAAAAATTGCAATTTGATATACAGTGTATAATATTTAGACATAGCCGTGCTTCTCACATAGACAATCACATTCTGCTAAGATAGGTATCATGCTGTTAATTCAATTCTTATCTTTGCGTTTTAAACAAATAATCCTTACAAATTGTTGCACTAACAGAGGCGGCAAAAGGCATTGCAAAGTATTGGCTTTTAACAGTGAAAAGGAAAGTTAGCAACAACCATACTCACTGTCCAAAAATAAATCTACATTTAGGTTTATCAATAAATTGGATGAAAAAGAGCATGTTGTATATGTACTGCATATTTATTAAATGAGAAATCATCTTGTTTTATTTCTAATATAATCATATAGATTATTAATCATGACCACTGACTTTAATGGCAAAATTCTGAAATATAAATTATTTTATATGAGTGAGATGGGTTCCCTCAAAGGTAGCATGAAATGAAAAATGGGATAGAATTTTTTTGTTTGTTTACTTTTATCTTTAGGGAGAGGAAGGCAGTGATTAGGAAGCACCAATGAGAACCAAGAAGAAATCTACTACATTTCCAGAGGCCCCACTGCTCAAAGGGTAGGAATGAGAAGACACCATTTGAGAAGGCTGTGGGCAAGTACTAACCTCAAGGCAGAGCCAAGTTTCTCTTAAAACGTTCAGCAATGTTTCCTAAGATTGACAACTGGCATTCTGAGTAGGACAAGTGTTTATTGTGTGGGACTACTTCATGCATGGGCAGGCGGGTGCTCATAGCATCTCCGATCTCTGCTCATTCTGTGCTAAAAGTGTGCTCCAAACACTATGACTATCAAATACACCTCCATGCATTTTAAAACATTCCCAAGGAGGGCGGGGTATAATTTTAAAGGGAATGAGAGATGAATATTGGAAGCCACAAAGAAGAAATTCAATACGTAACTGACTTATCATAACATAGGAAGTTGAAACCTAGGTTGCAACGGAGAAAGCTGAAAAGCAACTTGATTTACATCACGTATCTTCGCTGTACCTCACCTCACCACAATACACAGGAATTAGCAGAACCATATACCTTTGGAAAGGAGGGTAAAAGAAAACAAAAAGACTGGTTGAAAGTCTATTTAAGAAACATTGTGAGAGATCTCGTCAAGATGGCGGTGTAGGCAGATTCTGAACTCATCTCCTCCCACAAACACAATCAGGTTAAATCTATTCTTGGAATAATTACACTGCAGAGAAAACCAAAAACTGAGTAAAAAGAACCCCCCTCAAGAAGGGACAGTCCTGACTGAGGCATAAGAGGCCAAAATCCCTTCTGGAGAGAAAAGACCCACCTTCATGAGCACAGAGCTTCACAGCTGACTGGGCAGGAGCCACCCTAAGGTACTCAGCTCTCCCTGGAGAAGTGGGGACTTGAGCAGGCGCATGTTACTGCTATCAGCATCCTTCAGACTGAGCACAACTGAGACAAGTGTCATACTAGCTGGGTTCACCAGGTAGCAACTGCAAAGGGGGAAAACCTCCAGAAAAGCTACTGGATGAAAGACGAAAAAAGCCAGCTCTTAAAGGACCCATGCACAAATTCACCCATCTCGGACAGCAAGCTAAAATCACCAGAAAGCAAGCTGCACAGTCCTTTGGTGAAAAAAGACTCAACTGGTAGGCTCTAGGTGCGTCATGGTGAGAGGTGAGACCTCTCCAGAGACTGAGACATTGCTGGTGGCCATTGTTGTGACCTAGCACAGGCATGCTGGCAGATGGCATTGAAATTCTTCCCCAGGCCTGTTAGCCCAGGGGTCTACCACACCTGCTACAGCACAGTTCAGCCAGGGCAGGCAGCCTGCCCTAGGGACTGGCCCCACCCAACAGCTAGCCCTCAAGCTACTTGTCTGCCTGCATAGACTGGGTACCTTCATCCTCTACAGGCAGGTGAGTGTGTCCACCTCTGTGGGGCAGGGCCTGTTCAAGGACCAGGTGAACTGTGGGGGGCACTGGTGGAGGGGTGGGGGCCTCCGCAGTGGGTGACCAGGTACACTCGAGAGTGTCGAGAAGTGTACACGGACCAGGACTATGTTGACAGTGAGTGTGGACCTGTGGGTGGTGGGGCTTATAAGCGGTAGACCTGTGCTTCAGAAACAGCCACAAAGAGGATTGGCCAACCTCCCAAAGCCTGAAACAACTGGGTGCTCCCCTGCCAAGGGCCAGCCCCATTCAGCTGCAATCCTAAGAGAGCAAACAACAGCCTTTCTGGCTTGAGACCTACAGCAACTATAACCCCAGGAGCATAGCAACCAGCTGCACTGGATACCTACTCAATTAACAGGAAAACTGGAACAGGAGTGCACTATTAGACGTTGTAGCCAATGGTGCTGGGGTTCCCCAAACCCAACTTACAAACAGCCAGCCAGGGAGGGAGGGAATTACTAGACTCCCTGGGAACCTGCAGTAAGAGGAACCCTGCCACAGCAGAACACAAGTAGCCCACACAGGGGTCACTCCTGGAACATCTGGACTGATGATGAGAGGGAAGCATACTGCTGGGCCTCAAAAGGTATCTCTTACAAAAGACCACCTCTCCAAGATCAGAAGACATAGCTGGCTCACCTAATACACAGAAAGAGGCAAAACGAGGCACAGAGGCATAAAGGAATACATTCAAAGCAAGGGAACAGGAGAAAACCCCAGAAAAAGAACTAAATAAAACAGAAATAAGCAATCTACCTGACAAAGAGTTCAAAGAAAAACTCATAAGGATATTCACTGATACTGGGAGAAGACTGAATGAACACAGTGAGAATGTCAACAGAGAATTGGAAAATATAAAAAAGAACCAATCAGATATGAAGAATACAATACTGGAAATGAAAAAATTACTAGAAGGACTCAGTAGCAGAATAGATGATAAATAAGAATGGATCAGTGAGCTGGATGAAAGACTACAGAAGTCACTGAAGCTGAAGAGATAAAAGAAAAAAGAACTAAAAAGAAGGAGAACAGACTAAGGGAACTCTGGGACAATATCAAGCACACTAACATTCATATTTATATGTGTCCCAGAAGGAGAAGAGAGAGACAAGGGAGCAGGGAATCTATTTGAAGAAATAACAGCTGAAAACTTTTCGAACATAAGGAAGGAAACAGACATCCAAGTACAGGAAACACAGAGAGCACCAAACAAGATAAACCCAAAGAGCCCCCCCCAAGACACATTATAATCAAAATGTCCAAAATTAAAGATAAAGAGAGAATCCTAAAAGCAGCAAGAGAAAGGCGACAAGTGACATACAGAGGAATGCCCATAAGGCTATCAGTGGACTTCTCAGCCGAAACCCTACTGGTTGGAAGACACTGGCATGACATATTTAAAGTGCTGACAGGAAAAAAGCTACGGCCAAGAATACTCTATCCAGCAGGTTATTATTCAGAATGGAAGGAGAGATAAAGACCTTCCAAGACAAGCAAAAATTAAAGTTTATCACCAAGAACACAGTTCTACAAGAAATGCTGAAGGGACTTATTTAATTGGGAAAGAGAAGACCACAAATACGGATAAGAAAGTTATCAAAAGAAAAACAAAGGCCAAAAAATCACTGGTAAAGGCAAAAATATAGTAAAGGTAGCAGATCAACCACCTATGAAGATAATATGAAGGTTAAAAGACAAAAGTACTAAAATTAGCTATTTCAATAATAAGAAGGTAATATATAGACGCACACAACAAGAGATTAGATACGACTTCAAAACATAAAACGTGGGAAGAGGGGAGTAAAAGACTAGAGCTTTCAGAAAGTGGTCAAGCTAGGGGCTGGCCCCGTGCCCAAGTGGTTAAGTTCGTGCACTCCGCTGCAGGCGGCCCAGTGTTTCACTGATTCGAATCCTGGGCGCGGACATGGCACTGCTTATCAAACCACGCTGAGGCAGCGTCCCATATGCCACAACTAGAAGGACCCACAACAAAGAATATACAACTATGTACCGGGGGGCTTTGGGGAGAAAAAGGAAAAAAATAAAATCTTTAAAAAGAAAAAAAAAAAGAAAGAGGTCAAGCTAAAGAGACTACCAACTCAATATAGATTGCTATATATGTAGAATATTATATAGGAACCTCATGGTAATCACAAACCAAAAACCTATAATAAATAAATAAGAGGGAAGAAATCAAACATATTACTAAAGAAAGCCATCAAACCACAAGGGAAGAGAGTAAGAGAAGAAGAAAGGAACAGAGACGTACTAAAACACCCAACAACAACAACAAAAAAAACAAAATGGCAATAAATACATATTTATCAATAGCTACTTTAAATGTCAATGGACTAAATGTTCCAATCAAAAGACACAGGGTGGCAAATCGGATAAAAAAACAAGATCCATATATATGCTGCATACAAGAGACACACTTCAGACCTAAAGACACTCACAAACTGAAAGCAAAAGGATGGGAAAAGATGCACCATGCAAATGGCAAAGAAAAGAAACTGGGGGTAGCAATACTTCTATCAGACAAAATAGACTTTAAAACAAACACTGTAACAAAAGACAAAGGGGGCAACACATAATAATAAAAGGACCAATCCAACAAGAAGACATAACACTTGTAAATATCTATGCACCCAACATAGGAGCACCTAAATATATAAAGCAATTATTAACAGATAAAAAGGAGAACTACATAGCAACATAATAACAGGAGGGGAATTTAATACTAATTTACACCAATGGATAGATCATCCAAACAGAATATCAGTAAGGAAACATTGGCCTTAAACGACACATTAGATGAGATGGACTTAGTAGATATATATAGAATATCCCATTGAAAAACGACAGAATACACCTTCTTTTCAAATGCATATGGAACATTCTCCAGTATTGATCACATATTAGTCCACAAAGCAAGTCTCAATAAATTTAAGAAGATGGAAATAATACCACGCATTTATTTTAACCACACAGGTATGAAACTATAAATCAACTACAGGAAGAAAAGCAGAAAAGCCACAAAAATGTGGAGATTAAACAAAATGCTACTGAACAACCACTGGGTCAATGAAGAAATCAAAGGAGAACTAAAAAATGACCTGGAGACAAATAAAAATGAAAATGCAACCCACCAAACTCTATGGGATACAGCAAAAGAGGTTCTAAGGGGGAAGTTTATAGAAATTCAGGTCTACCTGAACAAACAAGAAAAATCCCAAATAAACAACCTAACAGTTCACCTAAAGGAACCGGAAAAAGCAGAACAAAGCCTCAAATCAGCAGAAGGAAGGAAATAATAAAAATCAGAGCAGTAATAAACAAAATAGAAACTAAAAAAACAACAGAAAAAAAATCAATGAAACCAAGAGCTGGTTCTCTGAAAAGATAAACAAAATTGACAAACCTTTAGCTAGACTCACCAAGAAAAAGAGAGAAGGCTCAAATAAATAAAATCAGAAATGAAAGAGGAGAAATTACAATAGACACATCAGAAATACAAAATATTGTAAGAGAATATTCTGAAAAGCTATAGACCAAGAAATTGGATCATCTAGAAGAAATGGGTAAATTCTTAGACTCATACAACCTTCCAAAACTGGATCAAAAAGAAGTAGAGAATTTGAATAGACCAATCACCAGTAAGGAGATCAAAACATTAATCAAAAACATCCCCAAAAATAAAAGTCCAGGACCAGACGGCTTCCCTGGTGAATTCTATCAAACATCAAAGAAGACTTAATACCTATCCTTCTCAAACTGTTGCAAAAGATTGAAGAGGAGGAGAGGCTTCCTAACTCATTCTACAAAGCCCACATTATTCTGATACCAAAACCACACAAGGACAACACAAGAAAAGAAAATTACAGGCCAATATCACTCATGAACATAGATGCAAAAATCCTCAACAAAATACTAGCAAATCAAATACAACAATACATTAAAAAGATCATGATAAAGTGGATTTTATTCCAGGGATGCAGGGATGGTTTGACATCCGCAAATCTATCAACGTGATGCACCACATTAACAAAATGAAGAATAAAAATCACATGATCATCTCAATAGATGCAGAGAAACCACTTGGCAAGATACAGCATCCATTTATGATAAAAACTCTAAATAAATTGAGTATAGAAGGAAAATACCTCAACAGAATAAAGGCCATATATGACAAATCAACAGCTAATATCATTCTCCGTGGAAAAAACCTGAAAACTATCCCTCTAAGAACAGGGACCAGACAAGGATGCCCACTTTCACCACTCTTATTTAACATGGCATTGGAAGTCCTAGCCAGAGCAATCAGGCAATAAAAAGAAATAAAAGCGATCCAAATCGGAAAAAAAGTGAAACTGTCACTTTTTGCAGATGACGTGACTCTATATACAGAAAACCCTAAAGAATTCACTAAAAAACTTTTAGAAATAATAAACGAACACAGTCAAGTCATAGGATACAATATCAACATACCAAACAGTTGCATTTCTATACACTAACAACAAAGTAGCAGAAAGAGAGATTAAGAATACAATCCCACTTACAATTGCAACAAAAAGAATAAAATACCTAGGAATAAACTTAACCAAAGAGGTGAAAGATGTGTATACCAAAAACTATAGAACACTGTTGAAAGAAAGTGAAGATGACACAAAGAAATGGCAAGATATTCCATGCTCTTGGATTGGAAGAATTAACACAGCTAAAATGTCCATACTTCCTAAAGCAATCTATAGATTCAATGCAATCCCTATCAAAGTTCCAACGACATTTTTCACACAAATAGAACAAAGAATCCTAAAATATATATGGAACAACAAAAGACCCCAATAGCCAAAGGAATTCTGAGAAAAACAACAAAGCTGGAGTTATCACACTCCCTGATTTGAAAATATACTACAAAGCTATAGTAACCAAAACAGCATGGTACTAGCACAAAAATAGACACACAGATCAATGGAACAGAATCGAGAGCCCAGAAAGAAACCCACATCTCTATGGACAGCTAATTTTCAACAAGGCAGCCAAGAGTATACAATGGAGAAAGGAGAATCTCTTCAATAAATGGTGTTGGGAAAACTGGACAGTCATATGCAAAAGAATGAAAGTAGACCATTATCTTACACCATACACAAAAACTAACTCAAAATGGATTAAAGACTTGAATTAACACCTGAAACCATGAAACTTCTACAAGAAAATATAGGCAGTATGCTCTCTGACATCAGTCTTAGCAGCATATTTTCAAGTACCATGTCTGACCGGGCAAGGGAAACAAAAGAAAAAAGAACAAATGGAACTACATCAAACTAAAAAGCTTCTGCACAGCAAAGGAAACCATGAAAAAAAGAAAAAGACAACCTAACAACTGGGAGAAGATATTTGCAAACCATATATCGGATAAGGGGGTTAATATGCAAAATACATAAAGAACTCATACATCTCAACAACAAAAAAACCAACAACCCAATTAAAAAATGGGCAAAAGATCTGAACAGAGATTTCTCCAAAGAAGATATGCAGATGGCCAACAGGCAATGAAAAGATGTTCAACATCATTACCCATAAGGGAAATGCAAATCAAAACTACAATGAGATTTCACCTTACTCTGGTCAGAACGGCTATAATTAACAAGACAGGAAACAAGTGTTGGAGAGGATGTGGAGAGAAGGGAACCCTCGCACACTGCTAGTGGGAGTGCAAACTGGTGTAGCCACTATGCAAAACAGTATAGAGTTTCCTCAGAAAATTAAGAACAGATCTACCATATGATCCAGCTATTCCACTGCTGGGTATTTTTCCAAAGAACTTGAAAACACAAATGCATCAAGATGCATGCACCCCTATGTCCATCACAGCATTATTCATAATAGCCAAGACTCGGAAGCAACCTAGGGACGAATGGATAAAGAAGATGTGGTGTACATACACAGTGGAATACTACTCAGCCACAAGAAATGATGAAATTTGGACATTTGTGACAACATGCATGGACCTTGAGGGTATTATGCTAAGTGAAATAAGTCAGAGGGAGAAAGTGAAATACCATATGATCTCACTCATAAGTAGAAGATAAAAACAATGACAAACACACACACAGCAACAGAGATTGGACTGGTGGTTACAAGAGGGGAAGAGGGAGGGAGAAGGGCAAAAGGGGTGATTAGGCACCCATGTGTGGTGATAGGTTATAATTAGTCTTTGGGTGGTGAAAGTGAGGTAATCGTCACAGAATTTGACATATAGTACGATGTACACCTAAAACTTATATAATGTTATAATCCACTATCACTGCAATTTAAAAAAATGTTAAAAAGAAATATTGCCAGATAGTTCCAAATCTGCATATCTGGGCAAGTGACCTGTCCCCTCCCCAGGAGAAGAGAGTGAGTGTACTTTCTTTAAAGAGTCTAAAAGAGCGAGTTTCCAGACTAAAAGTATCCAGCAGTGCCCAGAACAATGAATTAAAATAAACCTACATCAAGGTACATCATTGTAAAACTTCAGGACACTAGGAACAAGAAAAAGAAGCTACAAGCTCGGGGAGGAGGAACTGGAGGAGGAGTCAGCATGGCTCTGGAAGAGACCTCTTCAAGAAAATTAAAGTAATGAAATCCTGATGGGTCTAGGTGTCTGAACATATTGAGCAGAGACAACTGGTAAAGAATTTAGTGCATATGAAAAATTACACCAAAAAATTATTATTAACTCCAAAGATCACAAAAGTTTGTACAAAAATGAAGTAATCACATATTTAGATCATTATGACTTTTAAAATATAAATTCATTTAAATGTATCATTCAATACAAACGAGTTCTCATCATTATACATTTTCTTTATATTTAAAGGGACAGTTACTACTGTGTAAAGCATCCACAAATATTTCATGGCTAAAGTAGAGTCTTGGTATTCAAAAAGGTTAGGAAGCATACCTAAGGAAGAGGAGATTATTGTTGAAAAATTATGCAGGAAAATGCCATTGTGATATTTAGAGGCAAGAATTGTAGAAAAGAATCAAGAAAAAATTCAGAAAGTAGAAGTGGTAAGATACAGAAAACCAACTGAACAGTAGACCAGAGGTGATAAGACCATGACAAAAAAAGAGAATTTCTAAACTCAAAGTGGTATGTACATATACAAATTTAAAATCAAAAAGACATTAATTTAAATTTGAGTATTGTTAGGATATAATTGTGATAAGGCTTATTTAAGATGGCACAACTATTTTTAAGGTATAATTTATTCCGTAATAATAATAATAGCTAATACTAGCATTTAATATATGCTACACATTTCTAAACACAATATAGAGTTCATTTAATCTTCACATAAACCTATGATGATAGTACTGTTCTTTTCCCCATTTTTACAGATGAAAATTAAATCACAAAGAGGTAAATACTTTGTCCAAGGTTACTCAACTAGTAAGTATTAAAACCTTGACATAAACATAGGCATTCTAACTTCACGATCCACACTCTTCTTTTTAAAGATTGGCACCTGAGCTAATAACTGTTGCCAATCTTCTTTTTTTTTCATTCTTCTCCTCAAAGCCCCCCTGTATATAGTTGTAAATTCTAGTTGTGAGTGCCTCTGATTGTGCTATGTGGGACGCCACCTCATCGTGGCCTGATGAGCTGTGCCATGTCCATGCCCAGGATCTGAACTGGCAAAACCCCGGGCTGCCGAAGCAGAGCGCGTGAACTTAACCACTCGGCCATGGGGCTGGCCCCACTATCCACGCTCTTAACCGCTTTATATGCAGTGGAAGTTTAAATCAAGAAAATTGTTTGAGTGCCAGGCACAAACTAAATGCCTGCATTTGTTACAGGGATTTTAAAAACAGAGTCTGTTCCAGGTATATTCAGAAAAGGGGTAGATTAAAACTAAAGTGCAGAAATGCAATTTGTAATAGCAAAATACTGATAAAAAATAATTAGTAATAGGTGATTGGAGGTACCACAGTTTATGCAACCACACAGAGGAGTACTGTGCAGCTTTAAAAAGGAATGAAGATGACCTCCTCTGTACAGTTTTAGAGTTATTTTGAGACTATAAGCAAAAACAGTGTCTAGAGTTTTCTTTTGTTTAAAGAGTACAACATAGATGGCAATGGGAAAATAAACCAAATTAATAAAAGTGGTTATGTAGGGGGAAGAGGGAGAGAGGATAGAAGCTAGATCGTTCAGGATGTCTATCTGTTTTGTACTTTTGGCTTTGGAGCTGTATAGATGTTTTATATGATTTAAAATAATAAAGTAAAAGCAGTTCCTAAAGATAAAAAACAAGCTGAAACAATTGAATCTAACTGTTAGTATGTCTGTGGCATAGCCATTTGAGAAGAATATTTTAAGTAACCTTAATACATAGTCTTTTACATATACATCCATAGTGGGATGTAACAACAAAAAGAAACACAAGGAAATTATAAATTGCATTCAATAGTGTTATTGTTATTAGTAATATTGGTATTGTTATTTTGAAACCCATTTGTATATATGTGGACATTTTTATGTAGTAGTTAGAAGCAAATAAGATTATTAGAATCTGGGATTTTTCATAGAAGAAAGATGGAAATATAAAATCAAAGAAGTTATGTAACATGCTATAATCTTAAGTTGGATTTGGTGGATTTATGGTATATACTTCTCAGGAAGAGAAGAATAGATTTGCTAATGCTGTCTAATCAAAGACGTAGAAGAAGTGTCAGTCCAGTGGTAAAAAGCACCACAGCCTAGATTGTGGTCTGTATACATTGTTTCCTGCTGGTTGACTCCAGAGCCCAGGCAGGAGATCCGCAGAATAGACTGAAGAGATCTCTGTGCCAGAAGGAAGAGAAGGAGGGGTTCTGTGAAAAGGAAGTAGGGATCAACTTGAAGGAGCTCCCACTGGCTGATGATGGGACAGTTTGACCTATTGACTCGTCAAAACAAAACTAAACTAAATGGATTAAAATGCAGCAAACGTGTTAAAACCCCTGAGAACTTAATGATTTCCCCCAAGAAGATTGTTATGATTTAAATTCTATTAATATCTGTAAATTAGCTTGTTTTTAACTATCTGTGAATACTTTAGTTGTCTTTAGTGTTTTTTCCTTCTTGTTTGCCTGGCAATCTGAGTGTATGTGCGTTTCACTTGAAATATACAGAACTGTTTATTACCACTGAAATCATTAGATGCATTTTTCAAAACTTTGTTTAGAAGTGAAAACAATACTGCTGATCAAAATGTTGGTAGGATTTCCGTCCTAATGGAAGAACCCTTTTCACTGTGGAGATAGTCAGAATTTGAATCTGTGGCTTTTAAATCACAGCTGCAATATCTTCCTTGGAAAGTGGACTGTAGAATGTTCTGTGTGTGGAAATAATATAGGACCATTCCATATGAATTCTCCCATAGGTATGTCAAATTCGACATGTCCAAAATGAAACCTCATTATTATTAACAGTAGCACAATTGTATTCATCTGGATAACTCATTCCAAGTCACAAAATACAATAGTCTATTTTTGCTCTTAACCATTTGCTCCTAAAGCAGGCATACTTATCTCTCCATCCAATTTTCATAACACTGTAATTTTCTGCTTCAAAGAAGTTACTTCCAGATATTGTCAGAAATTAGTATAACAATCACATTTAGTCAAAAACGTTATATAGCATACTATATTAAGAAACAGTATCTGAGTATTAAAAATGAAAATAATGAGCTAATATTTAAAATTATTATTAAAGCTTTACTGGAACTCTGAGAATAGGAAAATGTCAAAAATTCTGAGTTCTCTCAGCTTTTAAGTACAAGCATAAAAGCACCATTGTCCTAAAATAGTCCTTTATATAAAAAACACAATTTATTCACAATAATTAGTATATTCCTAGTATTTAATATCCATTTAATGAATAATAAAACAGTTTTTGAAATTTCAAATTAAATATACAGATTTAGCTATAGGAATAGTTATATAAAAATACAGTCTTAAACACATATTATTAGATTGCTGATTTTTCTTTTTTTTTCTTTTTTTGCTAAAGATGATTAGCCCTGAGATAATCTTCGTCTTTTTTTGCTTGAGGAATATTAGTTCTGAGCTAACATCTCTGCCAATCCTCCTCCACTTTACATGTGGGTTGCCGCCACAGAATGGCCAACAAGTGGTGTAGGTCCGCGCCCGGATTCCAAACGTGTGAACCCAGGCTGCCAAAGTGGAGCACACTGAACTTAACTACTATGCCATGGGAGCAGCCCCTAGATTGTCAATTTTTAATTCAAGTATTCATATCTTATCAATGATTTCCTACTGGCACACTTACAAAGAAATTGGTTTAATCTGTAACATATTAAATGTTACAAATATTTTAATAGATATTTGGATGATACCTGATTTGCGCTCAATTGGTCAATTAAAAAAATAGGTACAACTAGGGTACAAAAAATGACATGACCTTCTTTCACTGAAAAGGAGAAGCAAATAGATTTTTTGAGTAAAATTGTAAGGGTAATGTTGTACATTACGTAAATTTGAAATTTTCCATAATAAAATTTTTTTTTTTTTAAAGATTTTATTTTTTCCTTTTTCTCCCCAAAGCCCCCCAGTACATAGTTGTATATTCTTCGTTGTGGGTCCTTCTAGTTGTAGCATGTGGGATGCTGCCTCAGCGTGGTTTGATGAGCAGTGCCATGTCCGTGCCCAGGATTCGAACCAACGAAACACTGGGCCACCTGCAGCGGAGCGCACAGACTTAACCACTCGGCCACGGGGCCAGCCCCTCCATAATAAAATTTTTTAAAAGATTGTGTTATTCTAAAAAGCAAGAAAGAATTAAATACAATTAATTTTAAAGAGCCGGCTGAGATATATAGTTCTTGATAAAGACTAAACTCTATCATGTGTAAATCACCTACCTAGTTTAAAAAATTTAATCTATTGTTTATTTTAAATAAACATTTATTTAGAAAAAAATGGTCAAAGAAATAGACAGAATAACTTGGTTTGTTTTTCTTACAGTCAAAGATGTTAGCAACCAAATAAATTATTTGGCCCACAAATGTGGTAGTGCCTGTTTTCCCCCAGAGGGAGATGATATAATTAGATAACTATATAATTAGATAACAACAGCCAACACTTATATTAGCTGATTACATGCTAGGCATTGTTATAAACGCTTCATACATATAAGCTTATATAATCCTCACTTCAACCCTAGAGTAGGCAAAGTTTTCATGGCCATTTTACAGATGCAAAGTAAGGAACAGAGATTAACGTGCTCACCTCACACAGCTGTGAAGCAGCAGAGCCGATACTCAGACCCTGGAAGTTTCACTTCAGTCTTATCTGCTGTGCTATACTGACTCTCATTATTTTGCAAAAATATAATTAAAAACAAATAGTAAGAAGTAAATATTTTCCCTAGGAAATATCCTAAAAACTTGCCTCATTTTTCAAATGAATTTCACAATGTTCATTCCATATGACTCAGAACAAGCTGTCTTTCAACAATTACCTTACTAATAATATTGCAGAAAAGCAGGAAAAAAAAACACTTCCAATTCAAATTTTTTCTGGGAAGTGGTTAAACATAAGAAACAACCTCTTTTGTTCATCTGTTAGAATACACATATCATAATTTAACAGAGGATTTCACATAATGCATAGTTACAGATTATTAAAAATCATATAGTATGACCCTTTATATAATAAATGAGAGAATTTAAGCCCAGAATGTACTCAAGAACTGTTTAAGTAGTAGCTGGGTGTGCAAACCAAGGCACAGGTCAAGGAGAGAACAACATTCCAAACGCTCCGTTGGTATGCTTGAGACGGCATTTCTACTGGGCAGTGATAACCATGGTGCAATCCTTAACAGAAGAAACACAAATTTCTGGGCTTCCAAATGACTTACAGTGTACACATTTAGAGAGAACACATATTTACTAAATTCAGGATTATGAAGAAGTTTACAACCTAGTAGAGGAGAAAGAAAAAACACACACACTGAAAAATCTACAAAGACAACATCAAAATGGCATGGCATTTTCTCTCAAATTTCTATCATTCTCATGTTGCCAATCAGTTGTTCCTCAAATAGTCAGAATTAAGTCCAAAGTGTCAATTCCTTGTTAGCTCCTCTATGTCCAGAGAAGAAATTATCATTAAAGCAAAAAATGAAACTACTATTGTGTCAGACAGATTAAGTTCCTCAATAGCCACTACATCAGTTTGGTAAGGGTATAAGTGCAATAAAAGTTCACAAAAACACTTTAGTAAACAGCATGTCTAATGTTACTTATAAGCTTTGGAACTAGAATATTTTGAAATTAGTACACTGAGGATTGAGAGACACGTGGCAGAAGACCGGGCTCAAGTATCCAGGGTCTCAACAGCTACACACACGTTCCTGTCATTACTCCTTCGGGCCCACACGCTGCTTGGCAATAGTAGCTTACATTCTCACCCTTAACTCCTAATCTGAAAAAGAAACCAAAGAACCTATAAACGAAAACCAAAGAGTTCTGCCATATTTTCTCTCTATTTGCCCTCTTTTTAGTTTACATTATGTTGGTTTTAAGTTCCTACTGTGATTTCAAATATAAAACAGCAAAAATCAGTGTGCTGAAGAATACATTATGTTTGATAAACGGACTTTCTGGGAAAATTCAGAATTAACCAAAGAACATTTTATTTCAATTCTTGTGAAAAGCCTTTCTACAATATAAGAATTCTCTTAAAGCCTAAGTCATTATTAAATATGAACTTAACATTAGTAAAATATAATTCATTTAAGAATGAATACTGAGAGGAATAATACTCATCCTCCTCCCAAAAAGAAGTGCCAGAGGTACCAGTCGTCCTGTAATGCACCTCTGCCTCAGGGCGACAGGCATCAGGCAGCTCTGACAACTTTGTCTCCTTTTTGACTAAAAACAGCAAGGTCACACGCCAGTTTCCTACACTCTTCACCTAACATTATATCTACAGCTTCAATCACTGCTCTTCTTGCCAACTTTCTCAGAAAACAAACAAACTCTTGCTCCTTTTCCAAGCTAATTCTTCCACCTACAGTCTAGATTTGAAATCCCAATCCCTTGTGTCATCTGGAACCACCCTCCCTTGTACTGGATTACCTTCATTTACAAAACCTACTCAGTCCAGGTTCTGATCATTGCCTCTACACACAAAAAAGCCATCATTTTACTTTTTAACAGTAAAGTCTTGTTATGGGCTGTCTTGCATCTCTCAAAAAGAGATGTTGAAGTCATAACCCCAGGTACCTAGGAATGTGATCATCTTTGGAAGTAGTGCCTTTGCAGATGTAATTAAGTTAAAATGAAGTTATTAAGGCAGGCCCTTAATCCACTATGACCAATGCCCTAATAAGAAGAGAAAAAGAGATACAAGGAGAATGTCACGTGACACTGGGGGCAGAGACTAGAGGGATGCATGTACAAGCTAAGGAAGCCAGTGACTGCTAGCAACCAACGGAAGCTAAGAGAAAGGCATGGCACAGACTCTCCCCTAGAATCTTCAGAGAGTGCACGGCCCTGCCAACATCTTGATTTCAGATTTCTAGTTTCCAGAACTCTGTAACAAAGATAATCACTATTAAATATTATAAATTAATTTCTGTTGTTTTACGCCACCCAGGATGTGGTAGTTTCTTACGGTAGCCTAGGAAAGGAATACAGTCCTTAATGACACTGTCAAGTTCCTTCTTTTTCTCATCATTTTAAGATTTAACACTTCAGTAACCTGGCATATGACCCTCTCCAATTGATAGACACCAAAGGTTTTAAATAACACCATTACCCCCACCCTCAACAATCCTCACAGTATTTTCTCTTAGCTCTTGTTCAGTTCTCTGCAGTATTTAACACTGTATTAAGCCTAATTCATGCTTCTAGGGTTGCCAGAAATAGCAAATAAAAATACTATGTTTTACCTGGCAACCCTAACCACTACGAAACTTTTAAGATTCAGCTCCTATCTCAACTCCTCCCTAAAAAATATCCTCTGTAAAATGCTAGGTTAGATGACCCCTTCTACACTCCTAGAGCAACGTAAGCAAATAGATAGTAATGGTTCCAAATAGGAAGTGCTCATGAAAATCACCTGGAGAACTTTTAAAAAGAAATACTAATTTCTTATGTACTACTTGAATTTTCAAGAAGTTCGCCAGGACACATCACATCATGGCAGCGTGAGAGGATCCTTTTTTTGTTTTTTTCACTTTAATCACAGTGAATAAAACATTCATAACCCAACAAGGGCTCCTTTGCATAACACAGCAGGACGCCAGAAAGGTCCACACATCGGTACCTACAAAGGTGGGTGAATTGGAGTAGAGAGAGGAAGCTGAACAGGGGAACAGCAGAGACAGAGCCCAGGATCCTGGCTCTCAGCCACAGCAGGTGAGCCGGCAGCCCCCAGCCCCAGAGAACTGGGTGGGCAGCAGAAAAGACACGCATGTGACTCGAGCCAGCCAGCTAGCCACAGCAGCACCTGTGGCCATGGGAAATGGAGCAGCAGTGGAGGTGGAGCCCCATGATCCTGAGCACCTCCCATCCCCCAGCCTGGGCTAGGAGCCTGGTAGCAGCAGCACAAGTGCACACAGAACTAAGACATTCCCACCACAGCAGGTGACCACAAGGTAACAGGCAAGAGGCAAGAGGGTGCCCCACATACCAGGCTTCCTCCCCACCCTCCCCCTTCCTCCACCACAGCAGAGAAACATCCCACTCAGGTGATCCCAGACACGGCTAAAGGGCCAGCTATCCCTGTGCTCCTAGTGGCAAAGCCAGCAACCACAGAGATACCACAACAGCAAGGCATCAGTGACCCCAGAACGGCAGGCAGCAGAGGAAAGGAGCACCAGCAACACCCCAAATAGAGGTGAGGAGAACATGCAGGACCTCACATAAAGCCAGAGGCAGCACGCGTGAAATATATCGAAAATTAGCGCTATAGGGCCACCTACTGAAAACAAAAGAAAGACTTCTAATCTCCAAGTAGTTGAAAAGTTTGAATCAAAACAAAGCTATACCTAAATAAAATGTATTTGATAAACCAAATGTGCTGGCAGAGGAATAACTCAGCAAGCACCACAAAAAAACCATGGTACCATGGCAATACATAAAGAAAACAACTCTCGAAAAGCCAAACATAAAGGCATGGAAGATTGTGATCATAAAGAATTCAAAACAGCTGTCACGAAAAGAACTCAATGAGCTACATGAAAACTCAGAAAGACAGCTCAATGAGCTCAGAAATATAATCAATAAACAGAAGGAATACTTTACCAAAGAGATAGAAACTCCAAAAAGAGATGGAACAGAAATTTTGGAGCTGGAGAACTCAAAAAATGAGATGAAGAATGCATGAGACAGCACTGGAAATAGAGCAGATCATATGAAGAAGAGAATAAGTGAGCTCAAAGATAGAAACCTAGAAATGATGCAGGTAGAATAGGAGAGAGAACTAAGACTTTTAAAAAAGGAAGAAATTCTACAAGAATTATCTGACTCCATTAGAGAGGGCAACATGGGGGTAGCCTAGCCTCTTTCATAAGGGTACCTCATAGCTTCTCTGGTGAATTCTACCAAACATTCCAAGAAGTCCTAATACCTAGTCTTCTCAAACTCATCCAAAAAACTGAAGAGGATGGGAAGCTTCCTAACTCATTTTAAGAGGCCAACATTACCCTGATGCCAAAACGAGACAAGGGTGACACATAAAAAGAAAATTACAGGCCACTATCACTGATGAACATAGATGCAAAAATCCTCAACAGAATATTAACAAATCAAATACAACAATACATTAAAAGGATCATACACCACAATCAAGTGGGAGTTATTCCAGGGATGCAAGGATGGATCAACATCAGCAAAGCAATCAACGTGATACACCACATTAACAAAATGAATTTAAAAATCACATCATCATCTCACTAGATGCAGAGGAAGCATTTGACAAGATTCAGCCTCCATTTATGATAAAAACTCTCAATAAGATGGGTATAGAAGGAAAATACCTCAACATAAAAAAAGCCGTATATGACACACACACAACTAAAATCATACTCAATGGTGAAACACTGAAAGGGGTCCCTCTGAGACAGGAAGAAGACAAGGACACCCACTCTCATCACTCTTATTCAATATAATGTTGGAAGTCTTAGCAAGAGCAATTAGGCAAGAAAAAGAAATAAAAGGGATCCAAATTGGAAAGAAAGAAGTAAAACTGTCACTATTTACAAATGACATGATTTTATATATAGAAAACTCTAAAGAATCCATCAAAAAACTATTAGAAATAATAAATGAATACAGTAAATTTGCAGGCTACAAAATCAACATATAAAAATCAGTTGCATTTTTATACACTATCAACGAACTAGCAGAAAGAGAGATCAAGAATACAATCACAACAAAAAGCATAAAACAACTAGGAGTAAAAGTAATCAATGAGGTGAAAGACCTGTACACTAAAAACTAAAAGACACTGAAAGAAATTGAAGAAGATACTAAGAAATAGAAAAATATTCCATGCTCATGGATTAGAAGAATTAACATAGTTCAATGTCCATATTACCTAAAAGAATCTACAGATTCAACGTAATCGCTATCAAAATCCCAAGGACATTTTTCACAGAAATAGAACAAAGAATCCTAAAATTTATATAGAACCAGAAAAGACTCAAAACACCCAAAGCAATTCTGAGAAAAAAGACCAAAGCTGGAGGTATTACACTCTTTGATTTCAAAATATACTACAAAGGTGGGGTAATCAAAACAACATGGTACTGGCACAAAAACAGACATACAGATCAATGCAACAGAATTGCGAACTGAAAAATAAACCCACACATCTATGGACAGCTAATTTTTGACAAAGAAGCCAAGAACATACAGTGGGGAAACGAGAGTCTCTCCAAAAACTGGTGTTGGGAAAACTGGACAGACAGCCACATACAAAAGAATAAAAGTAGACCACTATTTTACACCATACACAAAAATTAACTCAAAATGGATTAAAGACTTGAATGTAAGACCTGAAACGATAAAACTCCTAGAAGACATAGGCAGTATGCTCTTTGACGTTGGTCTTAGCCGTATCTTTCTGAATATGTCATCTCAGGCAAGGGAAACAAAAGAAAAAATAAATAAATGGGACTAGATCAAACTAAAAAGCTTCTCCTCAGCAAAGGAAACCATCAACAAAATGAAAAGACAACCTACCAACTGGGAGAAGACATTTGCAAATCATGTATCAGATAAGGGGTTAATATCCAAAGTAATATATAAAGAACTCATAAAACTCAAGAACAAAAAAACAAACCCGATTGAAAAATGGGCAGAGGATCTGGACAGACATTCTTCCAAAGAAGATATATAGCTGTCCAACGGGCAGATGAAAAGATGTTCAACATCACAAATTATTAGAGAAATGCAAATCAAGACTACAATGAGATACCACCTCATGCCCATCAGAATGGCTATCATTAAAAAGACAAGAAATAACAAATGTGGGAGAAGATGTGGAGAAAAGGGAACCCTCGTACACTGCTGGTGGAAAAATAGAACTAAGTCATGATCTAGCTATTCCACTTCTGAGTATTTGTCCAAAGAACAAGAAAACACTAATTTGAAAAGATGCATGCACTTCTATATTCATTGTAGCATTATGCACAATAGCCAAGACTTGGAAACAACTTAAGTGCTCATCAACAGATGAACGTATAAAGAAGATGTAGTGTGTATGAAACACTACTCAGCTATAAAAAAAGATGAAATCTTGCCATTTGCAACATGGATGGACCTTGAGGGTATTATGCTAAATGAAAGAAGTCAGATTGAGAAAAGACAAAAACTGTATGACTACACTCATATGTGGCAGATAAACACACACATACATAGATACAGAGAATAGACTGGTGGTTACTAAAGGGGTGGGGAGGGGAGGGTGAAATGGGTAAAGGGCACATTTGTATGGTCTTGGATGGCAACTAGACTCTTGTTGAGGAACACAATGTAGTCTATACAGAAGGTGAAATATAATCATGTACACCTGAAATTTATACAATGTTATAAATCAATGTTACCTCAATAAAAAAAAAAAAGGAAAGAAAAGTTCACCAGGTGATTTTGACAAAGCTCTAATCCAAAACTGCTATTTATATAACACTGAATACAGACTGGTTGTTTACTTGCTCCCCCACAAAAGAAGATTAGTTAAGAGGAGACACTGTGATTCTCCTATCACCTATACCTAGTAGAAGAAAGCACTGAGTATCAATATGACGGGTTGGCAAAATTATACCCATGGGCCAAATCCAACCAACTGTATGATTATGTAAATAAAGCATTATTGGAATACAGCCACACTCATCCATATACATATCGTCTACGACTACTTTCAACCTATAACAGCATAAATAAAGAGCCAAGAAAAAGACTACATAGCTCACAAAGTCTAACATATTTAATACCGAGTCCTTTACAGAAAAAGTTTGCTGACCCTTGACCTATATGGTGAATGACTGAATAATCAGCAATGACACTACATGCAATCAATTTGAAAGTCAAATTAACATAGATATCTGGAGCTTTATATATGCATATGTGTGTATAAAAATGTCTGAAGAACACATAAAATAGTACAATGCTTGAATAAGTTCAAACTGATGATTACTCTTATTAGATGCATAGCAGTTATCATCTTAGTTAACATGAAAGAAGACTTTACCACCTG
Organism: Equus caballus; assembly: GCF_041296265.1. Taxonomy (NCBI): domain Eukaryota; kingdom Metazoa; phylum Chordata; class Mammalia; order Perissodactyla; family Equidae; genus Equus; species Equus caballus. Next base: position 25,207,279 of record NC_091704.1, read on the forward strand.
CACACACTTTTACCCACTTAGTCCCCCAAATATACTGTGATTATTGTGATTAGCTAAATACATTTCTTACAATGAACCTCTTTGGGCAAACACTTTTTCATTTCACAGGGAACAAATCAAATAGTTTTTAGGATCTAAAGCAATGACATTGTTTTCACACCATAAATGTTATCTTGTTCTGATAGGTACTCTTCACCTAACCAGCTCTCATATCTGACTTAGAACATAGCTAAGAAATTAGAAACAAAAAAGGGATACTTTTACAGCTACACTTCTTGCAAAGTCCATACAGAAAGAATCTGTGTGTATAAATATATATATATACATATACATGTAAAGACATTTTTATATTTACATAAACATGTTTATATGTAAATATATAACTTACTTGATACTACTTATATCTTTAATATATAGATATAATATATAAAGATAATATACAACTCAGCCTGTTAGTTCTTTATTATACATAATTATATACACCATATAAAAATAATATATATCATTAATCTGAAAAGAATACATAAAGATTAACTCAGAGCCTACTGGTTTTTTTTTTTTAATTGAGATATAATTGACACATATTATACCAGTTTCAGGTGTACAACACGATTCAATATTGGTTCTTAATTATACACACTCCATACAAACTTGGTACTCTGATTTCAATAGTCAATCCAAAATAAAAGTACCAAATTTTAATGATAAAAATTTTTCCTCAAAGCAGGCTAACAAACTAGAGGGGTAAGAAGTATCACATGTCACCAGTCTTTGGGTAACTTATAAAAGTTTTTAAAGCCTTGCTACACAAAGTCATTTTTTTAGGATGGGGGAAGGCGGAGGGACCTTGGTTCGCATCCCATCAGCAGGGACCTTCTTAGAAATGTGTGATCTGCTTTTAAGAACATCCTCAGGTGATCTGTATGCACATCCAAATTTGAGACCTCTTGATCCAAAGATATTAAACCAAGTGAATATTGCTAGAAGAAAATACTGTCTAGAAATATTCTTCCCCTTCTTGCCAATCATTCAAACCCAAATGGACATTCAATTTCATAAAATACAGATGGTAAACTTACAACATTCATTTAAAAGATGACAATACCTTGAGCACTTGAACTTGACCTTCTGTAGTGATTTCCTTTAGCAGCTCGCAGAAGGACTGACATAGACCTACTGCATATGTCTGAAATTTAATCAGAAGTCAAAATATACATATGACTATATCTGCAATATCAGAAAAAACATAAAATTCAATTTCAGACTCATTATAATCTATTTGAGAATTATATACTAAAGGTCTAAGCATATAAAGTTTCAACTAGAACTCTTTGGAAAAAGTTTAGGAAACAAAAATATAGTTTATTGCTATAGTGATTTTCATAGAAATATAAGGATATATTTATTCATAGAGCATACTGTCTGTGTTAAAGAATATAATTCATGGAACTGCATCACATCAGCTGTGTAGCGGGCAATGCTTATAAAGTTTTTTCCTCCTTAGAAACAGATCAATATTTTAAATTTTGAAAAGGTACCTCCTGATTTTAAATGAGAAACAAAATAACTACATAAATTTTTACAATGCAAAAGCTACAACATACCTGTAAAAACTCTGTTGATGATAAAAAGATATAACCATTGATGATCTTAAAGCAGGTTCTGAGATTTTCTGAACTTCGTTCTGCCGAAATAATAACTTTTTTTAAAAAAAGAACTAATGCATCATTCAAAATCAGTTTAAATGAAGTGATTTATTTAAAACTAAGTTACATATCCTCCTTTACAAATATTTTCTGAGTGCTATTCAGACTACTAGGATATAGATATCTATCTAAAACCTGGCGCCAATCTATAACTTAATGCTTTCCCATATACCTCCCACAGGTTAGAACAATTTAGAAAAGAATATCAAAGTTTCCTCTTTTTTCCTTTCAGAAAAGAACTTACTAACCATTTGACTCAACCTTTCATTTCAAACTAAATTTTTAGTGCCAGCATGGCAAACAACATGCAATTGAATCATTTCACCATCATATTTTAACATCTACTTAAATAGGTTCACTCAATAAGCATTTAATGAGCATTTAATATTCAGTACTGCACTGCTACTGAATATGCTGCCCTACATATGAAAAGAGTCCCAATTATATCCAAAAATTATATCATGTTTAGATATTCTCAATCTTGGTCTTTGTTCTTCAATTCTGTTCCCCTATAAAAACCTACACAAAAAGGTTCTAAAAAATGTAACTACCAGAACAGCATAGGAAAAATACATCATTTTTAGCTATTCCTTTTAAAGTCCAAAGTACAAAGCTATTTTGTTAAAATTAAATATAATCAAATGTTCATGCAGTGTTATTTTACATCTTATCACATACAATAATGATACAATAGAATACAGATTGGATGTATATAATTATACAGATCAAAACATGATCCCCAAATATCATCTATATCTAAAATCTGCCATTCTTTGTTGCTAATATTTTAGAAATTCTACTCAGTTGCAATAGGACACATTAAAAACAATTTCTTTTCTGGCAAAATATTGGCGTGGCCCCTGGGAGCTTATCTAATCCATAAACTGGTAAAGTGAGAAGACATCCTATGCAGATGAGAATTTCCAGCTCCATGGCCGAGTGGTTGAGTTTGCACACTCTGCTTTGGCAGCCCAGGGTTTTGCTGGTTTGGATCCTGGGTGGGAACATGGCGCCGCTCATCAAGCCATGCTGAGGCAGCGTCCCACATAGTATAACCAGAAGGACCTACAACTAGAATATACAACTATGTACCAGGGATCTTTGGTGGGTAGAAGAAAAAAACAGAAGATTGGCAACAGATGTTAGCTCAAGAGCCAATCTTTAAAAAAGAAAAAAAAAAAGAATTTCCCATATACTTTCACAAGAAAATGACAATCCTATCCCTAGCTCAAAACGTCAGTTTTACAGGCATTATTAGTTCCTACACATTAGGATTTAACAGACTAGTTTAAAATGAGGATGTGGAGGGGACAAGGACTGGCAAACTTGTTACCACGCTAATTAAAGACATAAAAATAAATAACAAAGGCTGCCATTTAAATATTTTTCACAACAAAAGTAAGATAGAATCTCAGGACAAAGGGGCAGGCCTTCATACTGGATAAAGTTATCCTTATGGAAAATTCACACTGTCCTTTTCTCTTGAAGGAGGCAGTCTAGTCAAGTCTGGCCTTGTGCACCTTGTTCAGGAGACCAACACTGCACAGCAGACTGTTTGGCAACCACTGTGAAATGAGAACTTAGAATGGTTACATTCCAGGCATGTCAGAAATATAATTTCTAAATCATTGCCATCTAAAATTTTATCAAGATCTATGATGAAAGAAACAATATTTAAGAAAGATTGATTTTAAAAACCATAGCACCCATTTCTTCTTACAGATATTTAAAAAACTATTCCTGGAACAATCTATAAAGCAAATACTCAAGTGATTAGGTCACTTCATACTGCTTTCCATGTCCCCATTGGGCCATGGAGAGCTTCTACTAAATTTTCTAGGGCATGCTATCATCAGCAAACATTAAATACTGATATTAAAAATAGCCCTAAAATTAATCAATTTATCTATTTTAAGGTATACTGAACACAGTTCATTATATTCATGAGTTCCTAGCGAGACTCTGAGGAAACATTATTGTCTGGTCCTAGTATCAGAAGTTGTACTTCAATCATGCAACAGATCTGTATTTATTTTCAGACTCTGAATAATTTAAGTCAAATGTTCTCAACCAGGGCCAATTCTGCCCACTAGGGTACATCTGGTAATGTCTAGAACTTTGTTACAACTGGCATCTAGTAAGTTAAGGCTAAGGATGCTATTAAGCTTCCTACTAAGCACTGGACAGCCCCTCATGACAAAGAATTACCTGGCCCAAAATTTCAATACTGTCCAGACTGAAAACTCCTAATTTAAGTGACCAAGTTTTTCTTTCACAGACTATGAGAACTCTGAGGCAAATCTGTGGCCCACCAAAATATCTGGTTAACGTGTGCATATATGATTTATATCTATTACTCTCACTATAATTTATACTTTGCTCCTCTTTGTTTTTCTCTATTCTTTTGCACCTATTTTTAATTTGTACTTTCATGTAATTTTATTTATTCTTTTAAGTTTCTATAAAGGGAACAAAGAGAATACATTATTGAATTACATTATAGAGATTCAATAGGAATCTATGTTTAACCATACTATTTAATGTTTATCTTTAGAAATGCAATTATAATAGTTTAGTCTTTTATTTCAAACTCTGATGGAATATAAAGGCTAAAATGATTAAGACAGCCTACATCATCATCAAGGCGGGTGGGAAAAAGTTCCTTCCAAATTAGATAGGAAGCTACCAACAGAACAATTTTATTGGTCAAGGAGCATTAGTTTGGCATTCACAACAATATGGACAAAAGTCAGTCAGATGTTTATCTTTTAAGTAATGAGATAACACTATAAAATAGATTTAAAGGATTTTAAAAACAAGCCCTTAGAACTCAATTACTAGAATTACTTTTAGTTACAGCCTCTGGTTCTACCTAAAATATCTCTGGTTCTACTTACATTTAGGGAAAACAATATAAAATGAGTTTTAGCCTTGGTTTTATTTACACTAATTAACATACTCTAAAATTCATTAACTTAAACATCTTAAAGTGTTCAAGACTGTTGGTTTTCTGTGTTATAAAGGAAAATGAGAAACTTCCTGTCAGTAGCTTTATTTCTACTTAGAAAAAAATAATAGCTATCATATTCATTAAATAAATTTTTAAAAATCACTGATCTAATGTCTTTTCACTGATAAGAAAAGTATGTGTTCATTTTGATCTATATTTTCAAAAGATTAAAATAAATATTCTGGTTATATTTCAAAACACATTTTAAAGCTCATCTGAAAGAACGTATATACAAAAAGTTACACATCAAATATTAATTAGTTGTGTGATACTCAAACAAAAATAAATGTAATACTGAAGTCAAGGTAAACTAAACATGCTCAGATATAATTTGTAAATAGAATTTCTTCATATTATTGAAGCGAATATACATACCACAATGCATAAAACAAATTACATAAAATTTTTTTGTTTTGAAAGACAAAAGTAGGGAATATGCAATTCAATAGCATCCATATCATCTATATTTATTGATACTATTTATAAAATAGAATTTTTTCAATCTGTGAAAATTAAAAAAGTTTTAATCAAATATCAATTTTCACAACAATGAAATTTCACTAGTTTTTGATTCGGTTAAGTAACAAAGCCCACCAAACCAGTGGTTGGGTATTTTTTCTTTTAAAATAGCATAATGTTAATAGTAATAGTAGAAGTAAAAAATATAACTGCAAAACACTTAAAGAGTACTTACTATGTGCCACACATTGTTCTAAACACATAAAAGTCCTTATAGATTTGTGAAGACTATGCATCAACTACAAAGCTTTCTATAGTAAAATTGTACTATAATACTTACATAAATCTACACTCAAAATAGTGTCATAAGGCTATAGTAGGGTTAGTCATAAGCTTTTTGTTTACACCTCTTCCTCCTGGCTACCAATCCTCTCTCCCACATTGTAAAGGCCAGGCATGCTGAATTTGGGGTGGATTACAAAGGTGAAGTGAAACCACTGTGTGAAGTCATCCATATGTGAAAATGGCTGAATCCCGCTCATGACAAAGTTGATAACGGGTCTGGCTGAGGTTCCCATTCTTAGGTCAAGTATAAAGAAGCACTATGGATTACCCAGAATGGCACTGCATGTGGTCTCGAAGTTAGGAAGAACAGAACTCATGGGCTTCCACCAGAGAGTAAAAGGAGGTGAAGAGGATGTTTCCTATTCTCTTTCTCTCTGATATCTTAAAGACAAAACTTTTCCTAGGAGTCTAGCAATGAGTGACTGGTCTATTGCCACTGTCTTCATCTTTGGGAATTTTTTTCCATAATTTTATGGGGACGCTAGATGATAAATAGCAAATGGCTCTTCCTTAGGAAATAGACGGTATTTTGATATTATTTGAGATGTCATCTATTCTGAAGATTGGGGTAGAACAGAAAAACTCAGAAAACATGAAAGACTAATTACATTATCTAGCTACCATGGTCATCCAGCAAATAAAAAGATACTTTTTTAATCAGTTATAATTATGATTTAGTACACATTTGCTGATACTGTCAAAGAGTGAGTTTACTTTTCCAGTATATCATTATACTTCAGTAATATTTTTGCCTCTAATAAAATTACTCACTATAACTAAGTTCTCAGAAAAAATAGTCTTCAGATATTGTCATAGTAAGTATGCCTTTTTTCGTAGTGTTTTCCTACATAAACACCCTCTCCTGACAATATTAAACTATTTAGTTAGTATACCCAAAATTATAGATGACACTGAAGATGTTTCATGAATGAGTCTTAAAGAATGGGGACTCTGGGGCCTGACCAGTGACACAGTGGCTAAGTTCACAGGCTCTGCTTCAGCAGCCCGGGGTTCACTGGTTCGGATCCCAGGTGCCGACCTATACACGGCTCATCAAGCCAAGCTGCGGCAGTGTCCCACATACAAAACAGAGGAAGAGTGGCACAGACATTAGCTCAGGGACAATCTTCCTCACCAAAAAAAAAAAGGGGGGACTCTGATGGAAAAAACTTAAATAATTTTTACATTTTATAAATAAATGATTTTTAAAAATAGTGTTTTGCATATTGAAAAAGAAGCAAAGGGCCAGTAAATAGCACTGTATACAATTCTTAACGACTCCATGAGTTTAAACTGTGAATCTGCACTGGTAAAATCCCTCACAAAACAACAACTCTATAAACAAAATATTATTTTTAAAAAAATGTAAGATATTACATTCTAGGGAATGGTAGCTGATATGTAACAGAAAAATATTGATTTTTTTATTATTATTTATCATCAGAATACATGATCAGATTGGCAAAAAAGAATCTAATTAGATCTCATCCAAGGTGCCTTAAAGAGACAGTTTCCTCCTAGCACGGTATCCAAGTTCTCTGGTTTCACGTGCCAAAAGAGTTCTTTCAAACACATTAAAGTTCATGATTTCACAGCTCATACATAACACTTCAACAAACAATACATACGATTTTCTGATATTTAATAATCTTGATTTTGATAGTGCCTTAGCTAAATCAGAAATATGTACAGAGCTCACTTGTGAACAACTGATAGCACAAAGTCATTCTGTAAAAGAAAGTGGATAAAACCATGGTGTATAGAAGCAGTTTTAGAGTAGTCTTTTAAATACATTACAGAACTGCTATCAAACATAGCAAATTTACTAGGCAAAGTTCAAACTTTAGTAGTTTCCTAAGAATAAACTGCTTTTATTTAGTAATTTAGTAAATTTAGTGTTTGCTCTTTAATAAGCAGAAAGTTCTAATTTTGGTACACAGAAAAAAATCTAAAAATTATTAAAACACTATGCAACTTATTTGTCAATATCAGGGATATTAGTAAAAACAACAGGTATAATTTAAAGTCATCTATAATGGCCAAAATTATGACTACATTCAAAAACAGTATTAAGTTTATGCTTTAATACATACCAAGAAGTGGTGACATATTCTGAAATATACGAAGCAACTCTGGGGTAATACATGGGCTGTTTTCCAAAGTCACTAACCTAGGAAGAAAAAAAAAAGATGATTAAATCACTTTCCACAATCATTAAAGCTGTTAATAATGCAAGCTAAATACAAAAAAACTGTCCCATCTAAAGGAAGAAAAATGGGCAATACAGAAAGTTATAAAAATTATCATTCTAGGAAAAAAATTACCAAACTCATTAAAATTAAAAACTTATCTATAAATCATAATTATTATTTTTATATACACAGCAAAAATAGGAAAGTAATCACATACTAATATAGTTATAATAATACAGTTATAATAATAAAGCAAAACTATGATTTTTATAGATTGGTCAAGGAGAGATAAAAACTATTTTGTTTTTATTTTCTCGATATATTCTTCTGTCACATGTAATTGATGTATCCCTTCAACGAGACACTGGGCTAATTAATTAGTAAAACAACTTATGCTAAATGTTTAATAAATATGAACTTAGTAAAACAATCAATATGAACAAAGTCCAATTACAGGCCAATCTCACTCATAGCATTAGCAATTTAAAATAATCAGTGTATAAAAAGTAAAACATATATGAGTTGCAGTTTATCACAGAAGTGTGCAGTTAGTTTTACCTCCGGCACTCCCACCCCCACAAAGAAGTTAAAGGAGAAAAGACATGATTGTCACAATAGATGCAAGAAAAGAGGTGAGGGGGATCCTATTCAAAACCCAACATTCACTACAAAAACTCTTCTCTAATTAGAAACAAAAAGGAACGTCCATAACCTTCTAAGAGAGTACCTACCAAACACTCATAGAAAACACACCATGTCATGATATGTAGAAACCATTCTCTGCAAAAAACAGAAGAACGCCTCAAAGAACATTCTCTATTGCCTTATCTACCTTGACATCTATTGAGCGCATGTATGGAGGGCCTCGCACATGATATGCCAAGTGAGTTAATAAAAGATACAAGGGTAGCAGAAGAAAAAGTTAAATAGTCTTTATTTACAGAAGACATGACTGATAGAAAAGAGAAAGAATTCATAGACAAATTATTCAAATTACTGAGAGAGTTCAGCAAGGTTGCTAAATAGATCCATACACAAAAATCAATTGAATTTCTACACATCAAATACTTAAGATTTAAATGGATGATATTATAAGAGTCATAGATAACAACATTCTAACATCATAACTCTCTAAGCTGTTATACAGAATCAATAAAACCTGAATTCAAATTCCTACAGGGTTTTCCTTGGAAATTAGGCAAGCTGATTCTAAAATTATTTGGAAGGCAAATGACCAAGAACAGCCAAGAACTTTCTTAGGAAAACAAAAAGTATGGGGAATAGGAGGAGATACTTGCTTTGCCAGATATTATGACTTACTAAAAAGTCACTGTAATTAATATTATAAACAAAATAAAAAGCACAAGAAACAGACCTCTTAGTCTGTGACAGATGAGGTTCCAAAGCTAAGTAAGGAAAGTTTAGACTACTTAGTCTTCGGTGGTGACATACTAGACCTCTACACCTCACAAACAACACAGAAAATAATTCCAGTACTTATATGAGAAGGGTAAGGCTTTACTTTACAAGACGTCAGGAGAACATTTTTGTGGCTTTAGGTTAGAGAAAGATTAAAGGAAAAGAAGAAGAAACATGACTATATTAAAGTTAAAAATTACTGTCTATCAAAAGATGCTTCAAAAAAGTTAAAACATAAGTCACATACTGGAGAAAACTGTTTTCAATATATATAACTGACAAAGGAATAGTATCTAAAGGAATAATATCCAAAAGATACTATTCAATAAGAGAAAAATGGACAGAACACATGAACAAGCATTTCATAGAACATACAAAAATTGGCAATAAACTTGACTATAAAAAATATAAAGATATCCAACTTGACTATAATCAAGAAAATGTAAATTATAACCAAAACAAGGTACATTTTATCCCCATCACATTAGCAGAATTTTAAGTCTGACATCCACATATCAGCAAAGCTAGAGAACAGCTGGAATTCTTGTATGCTGCTGACAGGAGTGAAAGTTGATATAATCACTTTGGAAAATTATTATTATTATTTGGTAAGGTTGACTATGTATATACGTATATACCTATGACCTAGCAACTCCATTTCTAGTCAGAAATGTACATAGTGCATAAGATTTCATACATTTGTGCTAGGAATCATGTACAAGAATGTTCAGAGTTGCGTTATATTTGAATATCAAACAAAATGACGAATAAGTAAAGGAATTCTGTTACATTCATACCATTAAATCCATCAATGTGGATGAATCTCAAAACAGGGAGCAAAAAAGAAAGTTAGAACACATATAATACAATTTATATAAAGTTAAAATGTATTGTTTAGAGATACACACACATGTGATTCAAAAACATTAAAACAAAAGAAAGAAAACCAAGGAATGAAAACAAAAAAAATGGTACAGTGGGTTATCCCCAGCATGGAAGTAGGGTTCCACAAAGATGCCACACCATGGGATTCACAGGCATTCTTACTGTTCCGTTTCTTAACCAGGGTACAGAAAATAGGTTTTCACTTTACATAAGTTATAAATAATTACAAACAATATGAGCTCCATATTATTTTGTATTTATAAACTATTTCAAGAATATTAAATGACAAAATTGCGGGGGTCACAGGAACAACCAGCCACCCCCAAAATGAAGTCTTTCCCATGTACACAGTAATGATATCTCTAGACACCTTACCCCAATCAACAATAACAGGATTTGATTCACTTTTTAAAGAATAAAACTTCAGGAAAGGTAAAAAAGACTTTATCCTATTCACCTTTAAAATAAACATGAAACAAAAAGAAAAACTACAATCCAGTCATGGGATTTCACCAAGAAAAAAAGTGAAGAGCATATTCTAAATCCTAGATGTTTAAAAAACTCTCCTCGTCAATGGATCCAGATTAAGATTCTACCTGAAGTTTGCTCCTTCTCTCTCTCACAGTCATTACCTTAGTAATAAAGGCCAGTCAGGTCATTGTCACTCTCTCTTCTTATGCTAGTTTCCACAGGATAAACCATGTTACTCAAGTGGAAAAAATCTTGAAGAATTTAAACTACTTAAAAACAAAATGACATGGTATGTAACTCCAGATTAAACAAATTGGAAAAGAGAGGAAGTAAGGCAAATACATTCAAAGCACTAAATTCTTTACCATCAAGGAAAGGGAAAAGGTACTCATGTAATGAATAATTAGACAAAGCTATATGTACCAACATCTCTGACTACAGAAATGTAAAATTTAATATTACCCTTCCACAAAAAATGTAGAAAAGAGAGTATAAAGTAAAAAGACAGACATATTAATTCAACAAACAAATGTAAGAACACTAAAATTCTTTTGCAGTAAAGCATCTTTAGTTAGGTTAAAATAAAAAACATTAAAAAATTTGCTCTGATTGGGAGACATAACTAAATTACAAACAAAAAGGCTAAAATGTAAATGATTAGCAAAGATAGTTAAGTCAAATTTAAACAAAATAAACCAGATGATGACATTAATAGCAGATAAAATTTAAATTCAAAAGAAATAAAAGGTAGAAAATTAATCACAACATACATATATCACACGACGCTTCATGAAAATATTTTTTTCCCCTGTTTTTTAGGAGGGGGGAGGGAAAAAGGGGCAATTAGGCTCACGTGTGGTGATGGACTATGATTTTTGGGTGCTAAACATGATGTAATCTACAGAGAATTAGAAATATATTACGATATAGATGTGAAAGTTATACAATGTTATAATCCAATGTTACTGCAATTAAAAAAAATTTTTAATTCTAAATATTATATTTTATTTAATCTTTTAAGAATACATAAAAGCACCAAAATTTTGTGCAGTGAATAATATTTTTTAAAACTTACAGGTCAAAGCTGACAGAAACAAAAAGGGACACTGAGACAAAGAAAACTGAATGGGATATTTTAATAAATCAGTGTAAAGATGAAAAAGCAAAACAATAATGTGAACTACACAACCTACGAGTTAAAAAGAATAGATATACACAGATATAAAAGTCTGCATCATTATTATTAATGTGAATATATTCCAAAAATAGAGCCTATAAGAAGTCATTAAAATTCACATTAAGCTTAAAAAAATTATACAAGTGACATGTTGTATTTACTATGCAATAAATCCAGACCTGAATCATATACTTTAATTATCAGCAAAAAATAAATGATGTTGGGTCAAAGAAATTTGAAAAATTGTAATAATACATCAAGACTTAAGGGAAATAGGCAGCTACACTCTAGGACAAATTCACAAATTTAAATGTTTTAGCATTTAAGAAAAACAAAGGTAATAAATAACCATTTGTCTTGGGGTTTTAAGAAAGTACACCCACAACTAAGTGTAAGAAGTAAAAAATCTGAAGTAGAAATAAAGTAATGAAAGGATAGAAACATAGAATTCATAAATCTAACATGTAATTCTTTCTTATTAATAAAAGAAATCTCTAATAAATGTACTTTCAAAAGGAGATAAAATAAAACTAAAAATAAGGAGATAAAGCAAAATGTACATAACTTTTTTAATACTATCTTAAGGGACTAAGTGCTAAAATTAACAGACATCAAAAGTCTAAGCCAAAATAATATGTATAAACTAATAACTAAGAAACACTCTGAGAATCTTATCAAAACTGATTGACTCCCTGGCCCCTGCCATGAGTCCATTTCCAGTTCCCTTTATTACTGAATTTCCAAATGATCTCAAGAATAGTTACTATATTACAGAGACCATTCCAATATTAAGAAAATGATTTTTAAAAATTGGTAAAACAAGTAAAACCCTGATATAAAATCCACAGTATCACAAAACGTGGATTATAGATCCAGATCACTTATAAGTAGAGGAAAAAATAAAATTAGAAAAAATATTAGAAAACATAATTGTACAATATATTAAAAGTATATATTTCACTTTAGCAAGCAAAGTTTATCTCAAGAGTCAAAGTTTTTCAAAGAGAGAAGTTTAAAGAAAGAACGATATAATCTCCTGAGTGGACGGCAAATAGCAATCAAATTAGTCTTTTTTAAAATGAAGAAGAACATACTACATTTAATGGTATACCGCTGATGCTGGTTGTTTATCAGTATCCATTACCCCATTCTAGTTGCTTAAAAAAAACTATTCATGCAAGGTCTTTTGTTCAAATTCTGGTTAAAAATATTTTACAGTATTATATGATCATATTAGGAAAGAAGAAAGAATAAATATTACTGAGCTAAATCTTAGAATGTAGGTTAACTAACACAGAAAAACAAACCTAACGCAAGTAGAAAGAGGAGATAAATATAAGAGTAGAAATTACTAAATAGGAAACAAACACGCAACAAAGAGAATCAAAGCCAAAGGTTGGTTCTTTGAGTATCCAGTTGAAATGAAGTATCTGCTGTTTGTAAACAAAAATCAACCCCTCCACTTGCACTGAATCTCATCCCTTCTTGCATCCTTCAATTATCTCACTCTCTTGAGCTTCATCCATCCCTCTGGACCTTGCATTGCCCACACCAGCCAACTGCTGCCCAAGTTCTACACTTCTCTTCATAGTAAAAGCTCTCAAACAAGTTGTCAATGCTCACAGTTGGTACTCACTTAACTTTTGATTCATGCTTCAATCTACTCCAATTCTAATTTGTGTTCTTACTACTCCACTGAAACCCCTCCTATCATCTCCACTGGCCAAATTCACTTCTCTGTACCACTGTCACTAGGAGCATCAGGAACACTTGACCTAGCTGACCACTCCTCTTTTAGGAAATACTCTCCTCTCCTGGCTTGGTTTTCCTCCCCTATCAGTAGACAGCTCTTCTCTGTCATCTTTGATGGCTCCACATGTGACCTCAAAATGTTCTAAGTTCTTCAGGACTCTGCCCTAAGCACAATGTTCTCTATCTGCCCTTCTCCTCCTAAGCAATCTCACTGATTCTCAAAAGTGCTAACCACTTTACAAACATTATCTTATCCTCACAACAATCATGTGAAGTAAGAATTATTTTTCCTCATTTTACAGATAAGGAAACTGAGGCTCACAGAAGATGATGACAAAACTACTGCAGTGGTATTATGGGATTGGCACCTATATCTGATTCCAAATATGAGTTCTAACCCACTAAGAAAAATATATGAAGAAACGTGTATCTTGATTCTTTAAAGAATCTTGTCTATTAATAAATTTTAAAAATGAATTGTAATGATTTAATTTTGTTTACATATAACTAAAGGCTAGGAAAAAAGAAATTACCATTAACAGAGCAATGTACTTTTACTATTATCTGTTCATGTAATCCTTAAAAAATTTATACACCTTTAGTAAACACATTAATATGTTAAGTCTGTAATATCGAGAAGTATCTGAGTCTGTCTCAATTACAGCTAATGTTTTTAATTTTCCTAATAATCAACATCATATAGTATCTACATATTTACAGGAAAGTATTTATCTGCCAGAGACTAATGTTCTTTTTTCTAATCTTGAGTTGGGGTTGGCAAACTACAGCTCATGGGCCAGTCCAAACTACATCCTATTTTTGTAAGTGATGTTTTATTTGAACACATGTCCATTTGTTTACATTCTGTCTATGACTGCTTTGGCACTAAAACAGCAGAGTTGAACAGTTACAACAGAAAATGCCTAGCCTGGGAAGCCTAAAATATTTTCTGTCTGCTCCTTTACAGAAAAAGTTTACCAACCTATGATCTAGAGTAATCCATGCAGTACAAATTAAAATATATGATCATAAAAGTTTCCAACACATGCTAATTTACAAACTGTCTAGAAGTCATTTAAGTCCAAACAATATAACTTAGAATATAAGAAACACAAATTGCAAATTAATATCTACGTAGTTATGTTTTCAAATCGTCCATCTAGTATTCTAATTTATAATTTGCACCAAAGACAATTTCTAAGAATCAAAAAACTGTTCATTCCTAGACATCTAAATAAACTAAAGGAAGGAAGGATGAACGGACAGATGGACACCACAAACGTCATTTCTATGGTTAATTTCTGTGATTTGCTTTTTTAATTCCAAGTCAGTTTATGTATCAGAATTTTTAAATCTTCCCTGCATTATAAACTACATCTTACATAAAGACTGGCCCTACAGAAAACTGCTGCCATCAGTAAGATAAGCTTAAGAAAGCAAAAAAATTTTTCTAGCACAGTTCCTTACACAGTTTGTGGCACGGAGCTGCCACAGAAACAGGGTTTTTTTTTTCACTTCTTAACACTACATACTACTCCCCCAATAAAATAATAAGTCAAGACTAATAGCACTAAAATTTGGGGCTGAAGTATAGTATCTCAGTACTTACTGGGTAAGGCAGTCAGCAGTTGAAAAATAATTCCTCAACATCCCCCAAAATGTCTCATTTAACACACTGGAAGTTTTAAGTCAATTTTTAGTCTTGAAAATTTATCAAGATCTCCATTTTACATTCCAAATTCCAAAAGATGAAATGCAGCTGAGTGCTTACTGAAACATCCCCTTTAACTTTGATTATTCTAAGCCTACACTGAGTGATAGCTGCCAAGAAAAGATGAAGTTAGCCAGTTCAGGAAAGCTGTTTTTTTTTTTTTTTTTTTAAATGCTACATTTTTAAGCCTTGTTACATGATCTTTGCTTTATTGGCATGAGAGTAGGGAAGACCAGGAGAAAAATAAGACCCATGGTATCAAGTTTTTCCTCTTACCATAATTCTAAACCATCTTCCAGAAGATAAACATGTGGAGGCTGGGAAACATCTGTACTCAGTTGAATAACTGGGAGCAGGAAAGGGTACAGGTTCTTGCTGTCTGCTCCTAATCCCTATAGGAAGTATAAATAAAACTTAACATAAGACACTCTAAGGTCCCACCCCCACCAAAAAATCACCTACCATATAAAAAAGCCCTAAAACCAACGTATAAAAAATAAATCAATCAGATTTTTAAAGAATGGTCCTAATTAAAAGCACTACTAAAATAAAGTTAGTTCTGTTTACCATTGGAAAGCAAGTAGCAAAAAAATATTATTCAATTGCCTAACGGTAGCAAAACTATATACACCAAGGGTATACACATTGGTTCATTTTCAGAGATTCCACATATAAAAATATATTTTCCCCTCTCTGACTACTGAAGAGGTGTTAACACTGATATATTAAATTCTGTAAATGACCTCATTTAAATAATCTAAAATGAACGTAACCTAAGTATTTATCAATAAGATAATTAAATTGTGGTACATTCATATTTTATGATGCTGACTAGCCATGAAAAAGGATTAGGCGTGGAACAAAAACAATCTCAAAAACAAATACAAATTGGATTAAAAAAGTGCAGAAGTGTGTATAACAAGTCCATATGCCAAAGAATTTTTTTAAATAGCTACATATGTATATGCAGATATATGCATAAAAATGTTTCTTGGGAGCAAATAGGAGAAATTATTAACCCTAGTTAAATACAGGAAGGGGAAAAGGATCTTGGAAGGGGGTAAAGGGAGAATTTTGGGTTTTTTGCTTTTTTGTAAGCTTTTTAAAGAATATGTACGCATGTTATTTCTTCAGTGAATATTTGCTAATATTTTATTGAGCCAAGAACACAAAGATGGAGGAAGAAGAGGGGGTCATATCTAGGATTCTAGTTTGCCTAATCATTGTCTTATAGAGCTTGTCTTGGTGTATCACACTAAATCTAAGCACTTTGAAAGAAAACAAAAAAAATAAAAAGTCAATTTCGAATCCATAGTAATCTCTATAATCTGTTAGACACAGAAGGAAACCAAATAAACCATCAAATGCCTCCTGACTCAGGAAATAATTCAAATGTCAATATAGTTTGTAGCAGATTATAATGTAACAAAATATATATTTATTCCCCTTTTGATGACATACATGTACAAAATTCTGTTTTTATCACTGGGGCACAGATAACTTCAGTAGAAACAAATAAAGCTTATCCTTAAATATGTTAAGTATAAGTTTGACCCTATCTATAACTAAAAATCAGTTGAAAGACCTTATTAAAGATTTTTCCAAAGGAAGAGAATTATAAAAATGTTACACTTAATAAAGTAGTATATTGGGCCTTAAAATTCAGTTAAATTTCACTCTCCATAACTCAATCTTTAACAGAACAAAAAAGAAAGAACATTAAGAAAAACTAGTCAAGTTCATTTTGATTATCAAGTAGACTTAAAATTTCCTGGGAAAATTAGAATTACCTACTTACTTAATGCACATCCCACTGAGCACAATATGCTGGCATTAGCAAAACCAAAGTAAGCAAGTGCTAAACACACAAGACTCTCAAAGCCTAAAGAGATTCACCTTTGTAAACTAGTGGCCTGAAGAATGTGTCCAATTACAGATATGCAGCTTTTTTCAGTCCATAGTTACAACTACAAGACACTGTCTACAATACTATGAAAGCTCAAAAACAAATTTATCAGTTATTAATAAAATTATCAGAAATGGTTAAAAGGGAAAAGTCATGTTGTACTACAAATGCATAAGACATAAGGGGAAATGAGGTGAAGTGTACAAAGGAATATCTCTGTACTATCTTTGCAACTGCCTGTGAATATATAATTTTTTTTTTTAACTTAAGGGGAAAAACAGAACAACACCCTCTAAAAATTGGCATTTCTCAGGGTACTGTCTTTGGCTCTCTTCTCATGCCCCAAGCACATGCTGATAATGTCCAACTCTATTATCTCTAAACCAAATCTCTGAACTCCTGACACTCCAAATGACTATAGGACATCATCACCCAGAAGACAGCTCAAACCACTGAACCAACTCATTGTCTTCCTAAAAAACAGTTCCCCTTCCTGATTTCCTAACTCAAGGAACATGAACCACTATCTAACTAGTGACAAATTATACTGCAATCACCTCCAGGCCCCTCTTCCTCCTCACCTCACATCTGAACAATCCTTAATTCTCTCCAATATTTTTCAAACCTTTCCCCTTCTTTCCAGGGCTTTAATTCAGGTAATCACCTCTCTCATAGTTAACAGAAGAGCCTCCCAACTACTTTCCCTGATCTTAGTTTTATCCCATTCCAAATCAATGTCCTACTGGTGCCCTGGTTATCTTCCTAAAATAAAAATGTTAACACCCCTTCCTGTGAAGTTCAAGAGATGTTCTTTACACCTTCCTGACCAGGCCCCCAGACCCAAGTTCCATATTCTATGTTCCAGCCATACCAAACAACTCAGTATTAGAAATCACTGTGTTAATATCTGGAGAAAGCTTGCAGATTTAACACGTGTATTTACTACTGTTCTCTCCCAAGATCCACTAGAAGGATAGAGGAGGATTTGTTTTTACAGACCTAAGCCATAAGTACAAAAATAGCATAAGAGATAAAAGCAACTCATTTTCGGAAGGTAGAAAAAAAGACACGTGGTAACTGACAGCAGACTCAGAAAACCGAAGCTCAAAGCCAGCAGTGAAAAAAAGAGAAAGAAGCAACTACACTGACACTACAGAAACGCCAAAAGACTCCAGAACTGACAGCACCAGGTCTTTGGGAAGGGGGAAGTTGACGAGGAGGTATTAAAAATAAGATGACCCCTAGAACGTGTTTAAAAAGCAGCTTGATGCCAAGATTTCATCAATGTGCACAAACTGTCAAACCAGTGGCCCTCCCCTGAACCAGCATATTTTCTGGTAAGGTAAAACCAATGGTCTCTAGACAGGGAAACATCAGGTAATCAAGAGCAGGGATACTATACAAAACAGGGAGATGTAACATGTAACAGGCAGGAGACTATAAGACATTATAGTATTTTTCCTTCTTTTGTGTACGCTTCAGATTTTTCACCAAAAACAAAAAAAGAAAAAACCCGGCAAACAAGGATCACAGATAAGATTAAAATATCTAATATGAAAAATAGAGAACAAAACAAACAAATAGAGAACAGCACCTTGAAAGAAATAGAAACCATGCAAAATGAAAGTTTGGAAAAAATATATCATTAATATCCTTGGTAGACCAAAAGAAAACATTGCATTCATGAAATAAAAATGAGATGCTGTAAAATGACTATTCAGCAAAACAAAAAAGAATTCACAGACATTATAGCAGGAAGGAAAAACTTATTAGAAAGGTTGAAAGATAAAGCTGAGGAAATTCCCCAGGAAAGTCAAGCAAAAGGACTGAGAGAAGAAAAAGCAGAAAAGAACAGTAAGAAAAGTAGAGGACTGGTTCATTCATCATCTAAGTAATAAGAAATTCAGAGACAAAAGAAAAACATGAAGGGAAGGAAATAATCAATCAATACAATCAATACAACACAATAAAGTTATTAGAACCCAAGAACATGAGTTTCCAAGTTGAAATATCCACCAAGCGTCCAGAACAATGGGATGAAAATACACCCACATCATCATAAAATTGAAAACAGAGAAGAAGGTACAAGGTGCCAAAATGGGAAAGGAGGGATGATGCATTTAAGAATCAGGAATTAAAATGGCTCAGGGTTCCTAAGAGCAACTCTGGAAAGCTAAAAGACAACGAAATAGTCTCTCAAATTTTTAGGGAAAATCTAGAATTTTATACCCAGTCAACTACTAAGCATTGTGAAAACAAAATAAAGACATTTTCACACATACAAAATCTCAAAAAAATTTACCTCCCATGTATCTTCTGCAGATGCCACTAGCATCCTGCAAAATTCTGCATCAGAAAGAGGAGGTAAAACAAGGAAGACCAGTACAGAAAACAGGCATCCCACAGAAAGGAGAGACAAGAAGAATCCTTTTGATGACAGTGAAAGGAGATCCAGTTATAACAACTGCACACGGGCACAGAGTAAAATCAGTCCAGACTAAAGCACACAGGAATCTTCCATATTTCAAGATGACAAAGGGAACAAAATACCTGAAGCGTCTAAACAAACTAAAGACACGTTTAGACAACAGGTGAAGAGTATAGTTTCGATTACACAGAAAATTAAATGTAGTGAACAGAATTCTAAATTGACCACCTATGGTTCCTGACCCCAACGTACACACACCACTCCCTAGTTATTCAACCAAATGCTAATCTAGATATGACTGTGAAGAAATTTTACAGATATGATTAAGGTCCTAAATCAAGTGACCTTAAGATAGGAAATTATCCAGTTAGGCCTGACCTAATCACATGAGCTCTTCAAAAGAGAGTTTTCTTTGGGGGCTGGCCTGGTGGAATAGCAGTTAAGTTCACCAGCTGTACTTCAGCAGCCTGAGGTTCACCAGTTCGGATCCCAGGCACAGACCTACACACCACTTATCAACCATGTTGTGGCAGGCATCCCACATATAAAATAGAGGAAGAAGGGCAAGATGTTAGCTCAGGGCCAATCTTCCTCAGCAAAAAGAGAAGGTTTGACTGCAGATGTTAGCTCAGGGCTAATCTTCCTCAAAAAAAATTAAAATTAAAACAAGAGAGTTTTCTCTGGTTAGTTGCATAAGGGAGAGTCAGAGATTCAAAACCTCAGGGTATTTGAGATACAAGAATCTCTCCGATGCTGATACTGAAGATGGTGGGCATCACGTATTAAAGAAGGTGGCTAGACTCTAGGGACTGAGAGCTGCCCCAGCTGACAGTCAGAAAGGAAACTGGGACCTCAGTCCTACATATCAAGGAATTGAATTCTGCCAACAAGCTGAGTGACTGTGGAAAGACATTCTTCCCCAAAGCCTCCAGGGGAGACCTTAGCCTGGAACACACCTCAGTTTCAGCCTGTCAGATCCTGATCAAAGAGTACAGGCATGGGGTGCTGAACATCTGACTTACAGAATCAGGAGTTAACAAATGGATGTTATTTTAAGCCACTAAGTTTAACATAATTTGTTACACAGTAAAATTTATAAGCTAAAAAAACAAAATTATTAATACATGAGTGTAGATTAGAGGAACAGTTGCACGAAAAAGAAAATTAATCATAACATAATGATATACATGCATTTAATAGCCTTTATATAATCACACAAATAAAAACACTAAATAGCGACCTAAATTAAATTACAACATAACTATATTTGGAGGATGGGGGGATAGGAGTCACATAAAGGGGAATGAAAGAATTAAATCTTCATCTTCCATACAAGGAAGTCAAGAGATAATGTCTATAATGCTTAAATCAAGAATGAACAATATAAGTATGATACTTAGAGCTAAAGAGATAAAAAGCCTAAGAGACCAGTTGTAAGTGTTGAAAGTGGATTCGCCCACCAAATTGGAAATGGAGATACTGCTACTTTTCATAAAAAGTCTTCAAGAACTGACTCCTTAACCTATCTATATGTAGAACTGATCAATATATAAACCTAAAAAAAGAAACAAAAAGTACCACATTCTCTCATGCCTAGGGGGGCTTTACACATGCTGGCCCATTTGTTTAAAATATCCTTACCACTCTCATCCCTGAACCATCTCATTAACACCTCTTGTTTAGCACCGTTTAACAGCAACTCTATTTAGGTACTACCTCTGTCAGGAAGCCTTCCCTGACATCCCACCTCACCCTCAAGTCTGAGATAGGTAAACCACCACGGGCCCCCATAGCACCATGTTCTTATTACTAAAAGAACACATAACTGTTTAGTCTTCCCCTAGACAGCCACAATCACAAAGAGCTTGCCCTATTCATTTCTGTATCCCAGTGCCTAGTACCATGTATTGCACATTGCAGGTGTTCAAAAATGTTTACTGTACAAATAAATGCCTACTTCCACTGAGATCATCTACTGCAGATTAAAAGGTTTATTTTCAGGCATTATCACCCTCCCCAGTCAGACTACTAGCCTAGGTTCCCAGAATTTAAAAAATGAAAACAAAAACAAAAACGTACAAATACTTACACTAATATCTGCCTGTGAAATTTTAAAAGTCAAAAGATGGCAATGTTTTGCATGAAAGGAAACTTAGCAATAACCCTTAGTACAATCTTCTCAAATGGCTGAAAAACTTAATTTAAGCTACAGTCTCAATTTTAATATTAAACAATATATGCATTCTCCAAAAAGGGTAGATATTACTTGGCTGGAATCTTGCACCCTTGGCCCCCACATACACAGGGCACGTAAGCATCAGGATTAAGGGAAAAGGCCCTAGACACTCCAAATGTTCCGTGTAGGTTACTCTCTGGCTTCTTACGATTTCCTGAGGTGAAACTATCTGGAGAGACACAGAAGCTGGGTTTTTTCACACCTCCCTCATAAAACTCTCAAATTGAGTCTAAAAACGCATTTTGGCAGAGATGTGATGGAAAAGGTGTGGGGAGCACTCTGTTCTGTTCCTTAAAGAGCAATCTCAGGCCAGTCACTAACTTTCTCTTAGCCTTTGTATCCTCATCTATAAAAGGGATATAATCTTTCAGGAGAACCACAAGAACTGAAGGGTAAACAGGAGGAGTTTCTAAGTCAGACACTCATTAAAAATAAAAAGAAAGTGCTTTTTAAAAAAGTTTTATATCACTATTCATTTATCTAAAACTGCCTCAGACAGAAATTTCTAACTACAAAATTCACCCTTAAATATTTACTGAAAGAATGAGTTTATGCACCAAAAAAGTACCAGGGTGCCAGAGAAAGGTTTTTTTAAAACTAATATTAGAAAGGTGTTTTTTCTTTTAAAACTTATTAGAACATTTTAG
The DNA here is from genome assembly GCF_041296265.1 of Equus caballus. Lineage (NCBI taxonomy): Eukaryota > Metazoa > Chordata > Mammalia > Perissodactyla > Equidae > Equus > Equus caballus. Next base: position 25,229,623 of record NC_091704.1, read on the forward strand.
AGCAATAATTCTTAATTTAGAGAGAGATCTCCTCATTGGAAAATCTACCAAACTTTGGGGTGAGGGCAGTAAAAGTCACTTGAGCATCACCGCACCCCGACACTCTAAGTCTTGGCATTAGGCTCTGCCCTCTCCACACTCTCCCTGCCAGACTCTAGTTCACTGTAACAGTTCAAATGAGAGCTACAGGCCCACTCTCTCTCTCAAGTTTTCAGTTCCTGTCTACCTGCTGCACATCCCAATACCTCAAGATCAAGATGTCTACAATCAAATTTACTCCTACCCTCAAAAGCAAGTCACCCATTTTCCTGCCATCATAATTTACAGAAGGGAAAATTTTTATTTTAAAACAAGAAAAAGAAATGAAAATGGAGAGTAAGTTTATGCAGAAAAGCCCTGAATACGAAGGAAACTGCATGCAAGGTATGAAGGACTGCACAAATCATGAGTCTACCATCAATGGATCCACTACATCTAATGAAAGAAGATCAACTTTAAAAAAAGTAGAGAATTATTTTTCAGATGTCAAAAATGTCCAAAATAAACATACAAAAAGTGTTTTTGAAACTGTTTAGATCACACATGAAAGAGACATTAAATATAAGACTTTTCACTATCATTAACATAAACCATGTGAAAACAATGAAAAATTTTTAAGAAAAAAAATACTAAACAAACTGCGCAGAAGTAACTTACCTGAACAAGATGAATAAGTGTTGTAAGAATAGCACATCTCAACATATTGTGTTCTTCACTCTGCTTCCAAAGAAGAGGCAAATACTGTACCAAACATCCTACATATGGTCGGATCTATGACAACAGAGGTAGGAGAAGCACAAGAACTGTATTAGCAAAGAAGGCTACTTACTTCAAGAAACAATGACAGACTCAATAAGTTCCAGGCAGCAAATACAACTTACTAGATGTAATATATTAAGCATATATCCATGTAAAGATAAATCAGACATTACATAGAGACACAGAGCTTCATAGTAAATATTTTTAAACAATTTTAAACAAGTACCAAATTTATTGCATGAAATAAACTTTAGGAATATAAAACAACATATTGAGGCCAATTATTTCTTTAGAGTTCAACAGAAAATGCTGTTATATTCTGGTTCTTTTTAACAAAACAGTTTACCTAACTGAAAATTATACTGTTTTAAAGAGTGTCAGCATTTACTCATTCATTCAACAATTATCTGATGGCATCTTCCAAATCTCAGGCCCTGAGGACAAGGCACTGGAAAGAAAAGGATGCAAAGGCAGACATTCAAACCCTTATGCTGAGAGAGGATAATGTAATGATATAGTGGAAACACAGGAGAAGACAATCCTTTTCAAAAGATAAAACTGTTAAGCCCACTATGGATGAAGTTAACCAGTTTTAAAAATATACCCCGAAGCATAGCACCGCTCGACAGTGAGTTTCTTGGAAAATACAATGAATCTACACTGAAGCTGGACAGCACTCCAGCTCTAGGCTTACAGTCACAGCATTTGGAATTGCTCTGATGAGAGGATCCTTGGCAATAAAAGAGAAATACTAGACCTTCTCAACTTCAAGATTACCTATTTCAATCCCATGGAATAAAATAAAAAACTGCTCCCAGAAAGAGTGACAGTTTCTCTATTCTGCTTATACATTATACACAAAAGGGTAGCAAAGAAACTTTAGGATTTGTTCCCCCTTGGTGGTGTTGGGGGTCCGTGGGGTGTAGAAAGATAAGAAGTTAAATATTTGCCCACATATTTCAGTGAGATAAAACTGAATAAGTATTAGAAGACTCTTTACTTATTATATACTACCTTATTTTCAAATTTTGAATCATACTATTATAATAGATATTTATTAATTTTGCTAAGGGCTCTATCTCAAAGATCACTTCAATTAGCTTAATAACAGCAGATCAATTAATACGTAAAAACACAGGTTTCAAAGTACCTAACTCACTCACAGTCAACTAAAAATGGCATATAACAGCCTGTTCTACTGAAAAGAAAAATAAGTTAGTTTTGGTTTTGAACAAACAGAATATTTCCCAAAGAATGGCAGAAAGGAAGTATATGCTATGAATCATCGATGGAGTAGGTAATAAAACCAACGTACTCAGTTACATTTGAAAGTCATAAAGTACTTATATCTCAATCTTAGCTACTCTTTAGAATATATGATGTTTTAAACTAAAATTAACTCTTCAAAAACACTATTTCAAAAATCACCCACAGAGTCACTTTGGCAAAAGACCAAAAAAGGGTTGAGGATTAGAAACAGAGACATGAGAGCCAAACACATTCCCTTAGGGTAGGAGAAGTGAGGTTAAAAATTATAGTATTGGGGCAACTGAGGAAATCGGAATACAGACTTGATATTAGACAATAGTACTGCATCAACATAAGTTCCCAAGTCTAATCATGGTTATGATTAAGAAGATGGAGAAGTCTAATATTTTAGAGTGAAATGTCATGATGTTTGTAACTAAAATTCAAAGGTTAAATTTTAAAAAAATCTGTATATGCACATATATAAAAAAGAGCAACTGTAGTAAAATGTTCACAACTGATGAAACTAGATGAAGGACATATGCATGGTGATTTATTGAAACCTTTCTGAACATCTGAAATTTTTCAATAAAAAGATGTGAAAGAAAAAATATGGTCCATATACAATTCTCAAAATGATTCTAACAGGGTTTATTGGTATTTGCATATTTGGTATTTGCATCACTTATTTGCATAACATTAAAAAAAACATGGAATTAAGAATGTTTTATAGACTTCGGGCTAAATTACAACCACCCTATAATAGAAACTGAACAATCAGCATGACATAATTGAGATGAAAAAGTACACCAAACACACTCTTCTTTTGGCACCTCTACTCCAAAATAAAAAACCAAAACAGATAAACAGAATTTGGGGGAGTACTATAAGATTATGGCCTATGAGTTAGTTCATCACATATAGGGAGATATCCATTTTCATTCATAACACATTACTGAAAACATGTGAAAATCAAATATGTAACAGTCTAACAAATGTTTTAACAAGGGCTGCATCCACAGGGGGTTTTGAAAAATAATTCCCTAATGACATCTCAACTCTTAGATAACATTTCCAACAGAATATTTAATATTTCACAAGGCCCTTTAATTTTTTTCTTTTCCTTCAGAAATGCGTAAGTTCAAAGACAGTCTGCCTGACATCACACCTGATGATTACATAGTTTTTCTACATATTTATGGGATCTTTGCACTGGAATAATTTAATTATAGGTTTTCAGCTACTTTTTCAAGAAGCAGAGGAAATATAATCTTCAAATAATTGCACACTTTGGTATAAAGATAGTGACTTCACTCAAACTTCAAAATTAAACTATTATGTGTCAGAAAGTACTGCTGTAAGATGGCTCAAAATGTCTGCAAACCTAATAGGAAAAAATCAAATTCAGTATATGACCGATAGTTGAAGGATATATAAAAGATGGTGTTGTTCAATGGTTAACATAGGAAAATGTTAAAGAATCAGACTACTGAAAACAATTTTCATAACCATTTCCTATCTAAGTTCTGAAAACAAAAAGTACTACTGGTAACTATATCTTACTGTTATTTACTGATGACACAGTCATTGAGCTGCTTAGGCTATTAGTGTTCTGAAAGCTGAGTATGGACAGAAACATAAAAGCACTTTTTAATTTACTAAGCAAGAGGAATTGCAAATTTTTGGAGAAAAAGGTTTAGTTAGAGGTTTTGGGAGAAGCAGATCAGAAAATTCATTTCTACAAAAAGAAAAAAAATCTTTAAGAAATTTTCATTAGCCAAATAATATGTAAATGAGATTTAAAAATGGCCAAATCTTGTTTCTATAATCAATTTTTTTTTTTTTTAAAGATTTTATTTTTTCCTTTTTCTCCCCAAAGCCCCCTGGTACATAGTTGTGTATTCTTCGTTGTGGGTTCTTCTAGTTGTGGCATATGGGACGCTGCCTCAGCGTGGTCTGATGAGGGGTGCCATGTCCGCGCCCAGGATTCGAACCAAAGAAACACTGGGCCGCCTGCAGCGGAGCGCGCGAACTTAACCACTTGGCCACGGGGCCAGCCCCTATAATCAATTTTTTTAAACAAACAATTTACTGCAATTGTATAGTGATCTAAAGCATACAAAAATTTGTAATAATTTCATACTCACGAAACCTTATGAGTTACATGAGCTCAGAATTATCTTCACCATTTTATACATGAGGACACAAGGCTGAAGACCTGCCCAAGCTAAGCAGCAGGAACAGGGACTTGACATGAGTTTAAAACACAGTTTCAATGGCCAAACTTTCTTAATGTTGCTTATAAATCAATATAAAAATGAAATAATGTAGGGGGCTGGCCCTGTGGCATAGTAGTTAAGTTCGCCGCACTCCGCTTTGGCAAGTTCGTGGGTTTGGATCCCAAGTGCAGACCTACACCACTCATCAGCCACTCTGTGGTGGCAACTCACATATAAAGTGAGGGAAGACTGGCAACAGATTTTAGCTCAGGGCTAATCTTCCTCAGGCCAAAAAAGGGGAGAATTGGCAACAGATTTTAGCTCAGGGCTAATATTCCTCATCAAACAAAATAAATAGTGTAATCAACGTAATAAGAACCCCAACTGCTAAGAAAATCATGAGATACTATTACTTTAGAAACCAGAACCTAGATCTGCTCAAAATGATTAAGGGTTACTCAAAACTGCCACTGGAGTTGCATAATGTTGAGTTTGAATCCCAGCAATGCCACTAATATGTGTGAACTTTGACAACTTCCATAAAGTCTCAAATTGTATAAGATAAAAAATTCTAACCCCCACCCAAAGGATTTTGTGAGGATTAAATGAGAAACTTATGCAAATCACTTGGCACAGAAGTTGGTAACTTGTCATCCCTCAATACTTGATGGCAATTCTCATCAATTCCTTTAGAATTAATAAACAGGCTTGAGGTGTTAGAATTCTCTAATAGATCCAGAAGCATATTCCAATCTGCTTAGTGTTTCCTAATTAGGTATTTTCCTAATACCTCGCAGATTTACTTCAGTTCTTTTCAAACAAGAATATGCGGTGGTGAACTCGGACATAAGAAATTACAGGATAACTGAAGGGCAGGTCCAGGATTATCAATTTTTCATAAAGATTAAGAGTGATGGGGAAGTTGAATAATTTAACAATTAAATAATAAGTTAAGAACTTTGCATACTATTTTAATATTAAGCCAAACATGAATATAATGTGGACTAGACTGCAAAACACACTTACTTTTTAAGGTAAAAATAACAGATTTCTGCGAATATTTGTATTTGCTGACAGACACTTGTAGCTATGCCCTCACACTGAATTTTAAGAAATACTACTAAGTATAAAACAGATCTGCTAAGAGGTATAAAATTCTGCTTTCTGAACACCTCTACATTGCTGATCCAATTTTTCAATCTTTCAATTTTCTTAACTCATTTTTGAAGAACTCGAGTATAAATGTCAATTTTGAATAAGACATAACTAAAATGACACCCTATAAACTAGACATATTTTAATGAATGTTTTAATTTTTAAACAATGTAAATAAAGCAAAGATATTAATGAATTCTACATACACTCTACTTACCTCTCTGACATTTATTTTCATGTTTTACAACAAAATTACCTGCATGTTGACTCTTTCAATCACACAAGAAAGGACGTGTAAAACATGCATCTTTGTGTCACATTCTGTAACTTGCTGCAGTAACTGAAAAAGTAGTGTGAACATGGTTTCCAAATACTGCAGACAAAAGAAAAAAAGGTTCTAAATAGAAATGTTAAAGACCTTTACATACAGACACAAAGAAATAAGAAATAAAATTAAATCATAATGTCAAAGTAATAAAAGACAAACAGCCAAAACCATAGCAACTAACCTAAACAACTTCCAACTGCTGAAGCTGCCAATATTCAGGACAGTGCTGCTTTTCCTTTACAGCTGCTAAACATGTGCATTTTAGAATTTAATTCATCCATAAACTGACTAGTGTTTTCAGGGGAAAACTATGCTTAAACTTTTTGTGTTTAAACTTTAAACTGCTAAGTAAACTGTTAATAGTGCCCTGTCATTGCTCTTCCACATATGCCTGCTGTTTTGCAACGTCTACTCACTCACGCAAAAGAACACCAATTATTGCCCTCACATATCAGCTCTCTGACGTGGCCCTTAGCATGTGCTGCATGGAGATATAAATTTCTGTAGATAAATACTTGTAATTCTAAGAATGACAGAATATTTCTTATTAGGAAATAGAAAACAAATATCCCAGCTCTTAACTCCTACATTACAAAAGTTATAATACAAATTATAGGATTATATTACAGCAAGAAGCCAGACACACAGAACATATATTTGTTCTGTGAGATATTTGTTCATTTTTACATAGACTGCTAAAACATATTTCTTTCATCCAAAGATACCTAGTGATTCTTTTATTAAAGAAAAATCTCGGCTCTACAAGCTTCCCCATCTATGGCCCCCACAACAAATACAGACATATTTTATCACAAACTTTCTTCTTGTACACTCCTCTTAAGAACAACAAATACTACCAGCCCAGTCTTATTACATATTTAACAAATGCTTACTAAGTACCAATTATATAAAAACACCATGCTAGGTGCTGGGGGGTAAGTGAAAAACAAAAAGATAAGTAAGACTTGGTATTCTGCTTTTCAAGTAATTTGCAATCTAGTGTAGGACAAACATATATACACAAACAACAGTAAAAGTAACAGACACACAAGAAATGACATTACTAGATGTTTTACAATTTTGAGAAAAGAAAAAGTTTAGCAGTCACCTCCAAAATAGATGACAAGATAGCTAAACAAAAACATGGAGTATAAAAGTGAACTGTTTCAAATAAGTTACCAATAAAAGTAATTACTTCCAAAACAATCTAATACACTTTTAAATTCAGTTTCAACAAGTAACAGATATAATTTCAGGTAGAAAACAACACAATATTCAAAAGACATAAGCAGAAACTGTCATAAAATCTAGAAACAAATATTCTTACCGGTAGAAACTGATCTGTTCTAAACTCAAAATCATCTACAGGTGAAGGGCAGTTAAGGAATACCGAGAATATAGGAGATTTATCACAATGAAATATATACAAAAACCAAATATAATAAGCCAACCAAAAATTAAATATTAAACTATCTCATAAATTCACAAAATAATTAACAATTTTAAAGTGGTGTTAAGATTCTTCACAACTAAGTATTTCAAAATTTTTTTAAGGATATTTAACTTCAGAGTTGTAGCTGTTTCAATACGAACCTAAAAGAAAGTACATCATGAATTTTGAATCATTCTAATACTTAACATCATTAATATCAAATGGCAAAACAATTATTCCAAATCACTTTCTATTTTGTTAAAATTAAAGATACAGAGCATATTAGCATCTAGACATAAAAGTACACTCTCCTTATTTAGCATGGGCTAGATAGAAAAATAAAGTAGTGTCTATTCCCACTCTTCTCAGTTTCCCATAATTTGCTTAAGGTGTCTTTAAACCAGAGGGTGCTTCCTGAAAGAAAAATAATTTGCCCTAAATTTAGGGAGAGGATGGGACTGAGAGAAAACAGTGTGAAAGTGATGCCAGAGAGAAAGGGAAGGTTGAGAAGCAGAGAGGAGAAGCAGGAAAATGAGGCAGGGTTGGGGAAGCTGGAAGATGTGTAAGTCAAGAGTGAGGGAGGAGAAAAGAAGAGGAGGAAGGAGGCAAAAGAACACAAATCCCCATCGGTCACCTCAATTACACGAAATGTTTGAAATAACCAAAAGACATAGTCTGAGATTTTCTAAATCTCAAAGTTCACAAATACAGCAAAGTCTGGACGAGCTCTTGACCTCCTCAAGTCATATTTTCTTTGTATATCAGCAGGTTACCTGGGCAAATCACATCATGACAGCATCATCCCCTCATTTTCTTTCAAGTTTTACCTGGACTTCATCAGCGACATCGGCACAGGCTACCAGACTTACAGTTTCCATGTAAAATACCATGAACTCAAGCCACGACTAAATTCTACATTCTACTTTGTAAAATAATATACCTAAAATTTTTATTTCCTGGCTAAGAGTCATTACTTCCTTAGATGCTACACTTCCCACATCAGTAACAGCAACTGGTGGGTTTTTTGCAGCCATTTTTCACAAAGAAGCAGTTTTAATCATTTTACAGGATCTTCTGATGACCTGAGATGCTGATTTAGGCACGTTCACCAAATGCTAAGTACTCTACTGCCAAATCTACAGATTCCAAGAGCCTAGAGTGCAGATGTTTTCTCACCTGCCTTTTCTTTTTATTGTCTCTAAAGGTAACATGAACATTTCCAGATTTTCAAATGATTTAACAAATTTGCTGATTAACACATGGAAAGCACTTTGCCAAGTGTTTTACTATGAAACAACCTAATGAAAAGATGGTATACTCATGCAATTAAAAATATTCAATAAAGAACTATTAACTCCCGCATTGTGTCGGGTGAAGAAAAAAAGCTGAGCAAGACACACCTAGCACTTGCCCACAGAAGGTTTACAATCCAGAAGGGGGAAAAAACCACCCAGGTATTACATAATTATTAATAAAAATAGCTAACTTGAAAAGCATAAGAACCGGATAATCCCCTTGAGGACATGGACTATTTCTAGTCATCTTAAAATTGTCAGCATTTAGTTCAGTATGAGGCACTGTGTTAATAATTTAATTCACAAACATCAAGACATGAAAGCCCCCCCAAAATGGAAACAAACTGCCTAAACACTAATCCCTAAATCACTCACTTTCCCTCCACAAAAGAACAGAAAAAAAAGAACCAGAGACACACTTGACCCATAACCATGACATCCATACAAATAAGTATAGGAAACAAAAGAGACACTTCAAGGAAAACTAGCTGCATTTTCTCTCCTAACAAAAGGAAGTCTGTGCAGTATTACAAGCAGAGAAAATGATAATGGATTGAGACGACTTGCCTACACTCTAATTTAACTGCAAGAATAGGAACCCAGAGCATAAGGGAAAACAAAAAGCACACAGAGTTTAAGAAAACAGAGGAGCATTTAAAATATGACAAATAAAAGTAAGAACAAAATTAGCTCTTCCTGAGCTATAAAAGAAATAGCAAGTATTTACCACATGGCATAGAGACAGAATGAATTTTTGCAGCAATTCATAAGTAATAGTCAAAAAAATGAGAACCTGAATTCACAGAATGAAGAGTTTGGGACTGTGACAGAAGACTGGCAGAAGACAATCTAGCACAATTCTTAGAACACTAATTTTTCAATAAATACTTGATAAATAAACGCAAGAAAACAAAACAAAAAAAAAATCTTCCTTTAAAAAGACTCTACACTGACTTTTCATAGAATAAATCCAGCCTTCCCAAAGGAGAATGAAACCCTAAGTATCCAGAATCAGATCCAGACTGTGAACTCAGTCTGTGAGTCCACCACACACCTCCAGCTGAAGCCTCAGAAAACTCCTGAGAAGATAACAAGCTAATTCCATACTGAGCCAAGCAAGTGCCATCAAGGTATCAGAAACATTGGAAGGACCCCAGAGAGCATGAGAGCAACAAAGGAATGAACGAGAAGAACCAAGGTCAACACGACTTCCAAAGAAGACTGCTATAAAGATAAAGGTCATGAGGCACTTCCGTGCCCAGCGTCAGAGAATGAGCCTTGGGATAACTGTCTAGCTTGGACTAGGCTAATGCCTGCCCACTTCCACAGCCAGCCCACGGCAATGAAGGCAATCCCACACACTAAAGCTGGTCGTCAGCCTGCCCATGAAGATGGCCGTTTCTTTGCTGGAAAGACAACAACCAGAGCACACCTTACCACCAAACCATAAACGTTCTGGTTGTACCCCAATTTACATTTTACACAGCCTCTCACAGGTTGAAAGAGTACACTAATGCTAATTTTTTTAGGAGCTTAGTGCTTGTTTTATTGAAGGTTGCATAAGTAACGTAAGTAAAACTTTTTAAAAAATTACTTGTAATTTCCAAAATTGAAAAATATAATTGGCTCAGAAATCTTAGAACCTAAAGAAGCCCAGTATATAAATAAAATATTCTAGTTAAAGAATCATCTGGGGTCCTAGGAAAAGAAAGTTCCTCTTACCTAAAATTTAGTCATTCTGTTTACACAGTGGTAGGAGCACTCAAACCTGAAACTTGCCATAAGCACCACACCTGCTAAGTAACATGTGCTAAGAGGGACGGAAGGGAGCATGCAGAAGCTATTTTTTTCAAATGGGTTTTTCAGTGAAGCACTGTAGCATTGCTGTCTTTATTAAAAAAAATAATAAAAATGGAATCTTACTTCACATCATGTCCAAATATAAATTCTGGGTGGAATAAAGAGCCAACGGTAAAGAAAATACATGTATTAAACAAGAAACAAAAAAGAATAAAGCAGAAAAAGTAAATCAATAGATCTGATTGCACTAAAATTAAAAACCTCTGCCCAAGACAGAATGAGAGTAGAAAGACAGAGAGATTCAACCGCAGTCATAATTTATTTCTTTAATAAAGTATTTGAAATATAAATGGAAAATTATTACAATGGAAATATGGAAAACTGAGTGGTAAGCACACAGGTGCTTGTTATGTTAGTCACTGAATTTTTCTCTTTCCTTGATATAATTCTTAACTTTTAAAAAGTAAAAAATTAAAAGCCTTAGGGCCTACAATGGAGAAAAGAAAGTCTCTTCAACAAATGGTGCTGGGAAAACTGGACAGCCACATGCAAAAGATTGAAAATTGACCATTCTTTTTCACCACACACCAAAATAAACTCAAAATGGATCAAAGACCTAAAGATTAGGCCTGAGACAATAAGTCTTTTGGAAGAGAATATAGGCAGTACACTCTTTGACATCAGTTTCAAAAGAATCTTTTCAGACACTATAACTCCTCAGGTGAGGGAAACAATACAAGGAATAAACAAATGGGACTTCATCAGACTAAAGAGCTTCTTCAAGGCAAGGGAAAACAGGATTGAAACAAAAAAACAGCTCACTAATTGGGAAAAAATATTTACAAGCCACTTATCCGACAAAGGGTTAATCTCCATAATATACAAAGAACTCACACTGCTTAACAACAAAAAAACAAACAACCCGATCAAAAAATGGGCAGAGGACATGAGCAGACATTTCTCAAAAGAAGATATGAATATGGCCAATAGACACATGAAAAGATGTTCATCATCACTAATCATCAGGGAAATTCAAATCAAAACTACACTAAGATATCACCTTACACCCGTTAGATTGGCAAAAACATCCAAAACCAAGAGTGACAAATGTTGGAGAGGTTGTGGAGAAAAAGGAACCCTCATACACTGTTGGTGGGAATGCAAACTGGTACAGCCACTATGGAAAACAGTATGGAGATTTCTCAAAAAGTTAAAAATAGAAATACCCTATTACCCAGCCATCCCATTACTGGGTATCTATCCTAAGAACCTGATATCAGAAATCTCAAGAGTCCGTTGCACCCATATGTTCATTGCAGCATTATTTACAATAGCCAAGACGTGGAACCAACCTACATGCCCAGAAACTGATGATTGGATAAAGAAGATGTGATATATATACACAATGGAATACTACTCAGCCATAAAAAAAGACAAAATTGGCCCATTCACAACAACGTGGATGGACCTCGAGGGTATTATGTTAAGAGAAATAAGCCAGTCAGAGAAAGACGAACTCTATATGACTCCACTCATAGGTGGAAGTTAGTATATTGATAAGGAGATCTGATCGGTGGTTACCAGGCAAAAGGGGGGGTGGGGGGAGGGCACAAAGGGGGAAGTGGTGTACCCACAACATGACTAACAAAAATGTACAACTGAAATCTCACAAGGTCGTAATCTATCATAACATTAATAAAAAAAAAAAAAAGATGCTAACATCACTAATCATAAGAAAAAAGCAAATGAAAACTACAAAGAGATATCACCTTATACCTACTAGGATGGTTACTATTAACAAAAAATCTCCAGAAAATAACAAGTGTTGGCAAGGATGTGGAGACATTAGAACCCTTGTACAGTGTTGCTAAGATAGTAAAATGGTGCAACCACTAGGAAAAACAGTATGAAATTTTCTTTAAAAATTAAAAATAGAACTACCATATGATACAGCAATCACACTTCTGGATCTATACCCAAAAGAATTAAAAGCAGGGTCTCAAAGAGATATTCTTACATCCATGTTCACAGTAATACTATCCACAATGGCCAAGACATGGAAGCAATCAAAAGAGCCATGAATGGATAAAGAAAATCTGGTATATACACATAATAGAATAGTATTCAGCCTGAAAATGGAAGGAATCCTGTTACGTGCTGCAGCATGGACCAATCTTGAGGACAGTAAGATAAGTGAGATAAGCCAGTCACAGAAAGATTTTTTTATAGTATTTCATTTCTATGAGGTATCTAAAGTAGCCAAATTCATAGAAACATAAAGTAGAATGGTGGTTACAAGGTGTAGAGGGAGGGGGAAAAGGGGAATTGTTGCTTAATGGGTGTCGAGTTTCAGATTTGTAAGATGAAAAAGTTCTGGTGATCTGTTTCACACCAATGTAAATATACTTAACGGTATATTTGAAAATGGTTAAGATAGTAAATTTTTAAGGTTTTTTTTAACACAATAAAAAAATTAACATTCTAAAAAAAAAAAAATTAAAAGCCTTCCTTTCTGAAAGAATGAGTTAGAAATAAGCTTAGAAGTAAAAAGTTTCAAAGTAGTAGTTAGCTTAAACCTAATCAAATTTTCCCAACATTTATTACAAAAAGTTTCCAAATACTGTAAAACTATAAATGCTTGCTCATGCCTAGATCAAGTTTTAGTTTATAAAATTTGGATGTCTCACACTAGTAAATCCAAATTGCTAAACACTGAGAAAAAGTTACAATATTTCAAGTAAACCAAAAACATTTCACTCTTTGCACTATATTCCCCCAGATCAAACAATAACATTAAAACTGTCATCAACTACTGGAGATAGAGATGTAGTCTACCCAGTGGCCTCTGATATATCATTTATGGAGCCCTTCCCTAACTGGAGAAGTTGCTTTCTCCGGTTGCTGCACTATTTCTACTCTGTCGTAGTTGGTCTCATACATAACTGTAAGACGGGAAGCCACACAGACAACTACAGTAGCTCAGGATTAAATCTATCTCAACTCCATAAGAGCAGCACTCAAGCAAGACAATGCCGATTCTGAAAGCGAGAGAGGATTTAGATTCATGTGTATGTGTATTACATACAAATGCATGTTTATATGTTTGTACATATGTCTACAAGTTTGTACATTGTTGCATATATGTATGTGAGTATAAAGTATCTTCCAACATTTCATTAGCCAGCATTTTTCATAGGTTGAAATTAAAGCAGTATCTCTTACATACTCTCGATCTTAAATGTACTCTAAAAAAAAGGGGTGGGCAGGCCAAAGTAAGCAACATTAACTTACTACCTTACTACCAACGTTGTCTTCTTAAGAAGTAATATCAAAATAATTCGGCAGGATAAAACAATCATACCAGATGTAAAAATGAGATGTAGCCACCAGAAGATGTACAAGAAAAGGGCAAAAGTTGAACCTACAGCAACATTTCCTCAATGTATTCCTTGGATATTAATGTATTTGTCATCTTGAATAATCACAATGCCAATGTACACTTTAAAGGCTCTGATCAGTCCTATAGTAAAGAGGAGTATTTGAACACTTAGTCCAGTGTTTTCCAAATTTACCTGGCTATGAAACCCTTTCTCTCCAATAACGCTTGTTTATATGTGATAGAATTAATGTTCAGCTTTTAAAACACTGACCTAAATAACTCATTTTTCTCTTCATTTCTCTCTTAATAGACTCATTAAAAAAAAAGTGTATGATCCAAGGAGTTTCTCTTTCTCCCAAAGAAAACTTAACTGAAATTTAATCTTTTGTAACACTTTCATAAAGCACTTAATGTCTTCTCTCTGATACCACTGACAACATAGCAAATAATATTTCCAACTAAGAAAACAAAAATTAAAATCTTATGTCTTTATTCTAAAGCTACTACAAAAGTAATTCTAGCAAATAGTAATCTTAGAAACAGCTATGTTTCATTAATAAACTTCTAAGAATTTAAACATGGTAAAATAACACTGAATTCCTTTGTAACTTCTCATGCTTAATTATTTAATTATAGAATTATATTTAAATTTTCAATTATTTACACAAAGTAAATAATATTGAAGTAAAAACTCCAAAGATCAGTTCTATTCACCTTTGGAATGTATCACGCTCCTCCAAGAGATTTATCTTTCTAATTACATTTTCTTTCACTGAACATTAAAAGTAGTTTATATGATCGCGGCACATGTGTAAAAACAAGAAAAGTATGGCCCAAGCCTTTGCTGAAAAACAGACTAATCAGGTGGGTTCAAAATTTTTTAAAAGGGGGGCATGCTGAGACATGATTAAATAAGCTCTTAGCATAATTTAGGGGAAAAAATCATTTAATTTTATCTAAAAAAATTTGAAATGCAGAAAAAAGACAACTGGATTCACTTTTTTTAAAGACTATGCTGGAGTCAAATATAAGCCTAAGACAAAGAAAAGGTATATTAAGTCATGAATATATTCACTTAGGCATAAAATAAAACAATGGTGGGGAAAAAATATTTTATACAATGCTGAACTTCTTAAAAAAAAACCTCTGAGTAACTGAAGTATATAATAAAGCAGCAAACTTACTGCTTTGAAGAAAAATAAAGCAACAAAGAAGGCATTATCAAATTTAAGACTATTATGTGAACAAGAATATACATAAAGAAAAAACCCTAAAAGAAACAATTCCAAAGGCTAAACAAAAAACTCTCAAATATGAGAGACAAAGAAAGAACCAAAAGTAAGGGTGAACTAGATCATGGTACTATCTCAAATGTAAGAATGACAAATTCTACCCTGAACAAGAATATGTAAGCTATAAAAGGATCTTTATAAATTTTTTTTATTCTTACTAAAAAATTATAAACGATTTTAGAATCAAAGGACTCTCCTCCGTCAAATCAAAATGCTCACCAAGGAATAATGACAGCAGTCAAAGGCCACCAACATTCCAAAGAGAAACAGGAACCATATCTGTATCTGAAGTTTAACATAGGCTAAACGAAAAATAACTTTTCTAAGACATTTAAGCAACATACCACTAAGTCCTGATCTTGAAGCAAGTTACAAATTGCCTCATATAACATGGGTCTTAAGTCAGACTTGAATTTCACAGAAATCCACTGACCGATGAGCCAAATCACCCTGCGTCGCAATGGCTTATACCTAGACAGAAAAAAATCATGAAATTAAAATGTTAAATATTTTAAGAAGTTTATTTCACTTAGTATATTTCATCATTTAAATCTAAAACGTACTAAGAAAGCAATCTACATTTTTCAGATGAAAGTTTAAAAGCTAGTTCTAAATGTACCACAGTATAAATACTAACAATGTTCTGATCTAAAAAACTGAAAATTCTTAGCCAGATATATTGTAAATTTGATTATTCTGTATTAAAGAACTGTAAGAAAGATATGTAGATAACAACCAAATCAATTTCTGTTCCTACATAATCAAAGACAGTTAATCCAAACAGGCATAACTAGCTAATGTTCCAAACCCTAAGGCCAGGAAGCCCCCAAAACTAATAATAAAGGAGCTTCTGTATTCAACTTTCCAATTCCAATTCTGTTAATCTCATAAAGATTATTTTCAGAATACTGTGAGAGATTTCTAGACTTACATAAAATATTCATATAAATTTACACTGATTTCAGCTAAGTGCTCTAATTTTGTATGAGGTGTCCAATTATATAAAGTGACAGATTATCAAAAATAATGATTTATATTTTAAAAGTTGTAAAATATTTGCAGTAACGTGTACATACATTTCTTTTTCTATGGTCATCTTTGCTAAAGGAAATGAAGGTTCTTTAGGCAAAGAGAAAAACCTCAAAGCTATAAACAATTGTGTGCAAAAATTCCACCCACAAAGACTCTTCTTGATACTATATAAATTTTAGTGGCAAGATGATATTTATTTCTGGGTGTAAATGAAATAAGCTAATGAACATACCATAATTTTTAGAAAATTACAATCTCATAAGATGATCAAGTACACAGAAAGAATTGCCCATTAAAGTTGCAAAAAATGGGGGCCAGCCAGGTGGTGTAGTGGTTAAGTTCACGCACTCCACTTTGGCAGCATGAGGTTCACCAGTTCGGATCCTGGGCACGGACCTACATATCACTCCTTAACTCATGCCGTGGTGGCATCCCACATAGAAGAATTAGAAGGACTTGCAGCTAGGATATATACAATGATATGCTGGGGCTTTGGGGAGAGGAAAAATAAGACAGAGAGAGAGAAAGAGGAAGAGTGGCAACAGATGTCAGCTCAGGGACAAGTTTCCTCACCAAAAAAATTCTGTGAACTCTGAACTCTGTTTACTTTGTTAAGGAAAAAAAAAAAGTTGCAAAAAATGTTAAGTATTCCCCGCCCTCAAAAAGTTTATAACATACGTAAAAGAATTAAAGAACACAAAGCTGTATACTAGGATTTTAGAACGGCAAGAGAGAAGAGTGGACGGGAGAATGGGATTTGAACAGCCTTTAAGATAAGCAGTATTTTGGGCAGAAAATTGAAAAAACGCCATTTCAAGGGATAGGGACTGTTTGAACAAAGTCACAGATGTAAAAATAAACACTTATGTACAGTAAATGAAGAAACCACAAAACCATCAATTTTGGACTGAGATCTTTGAGATTACCACATTCAACATTCTATTCCAGACAAAGAGCATGAAGCTCAGAAAGGTCAAATTCCAAAGCCATAGTCACTTCTGGGCAGAGTTAAGATTAGGGGTCAGTTTGTTCCTCAAAGTGTAGTCCCTGGATCTGCAGCATCACTACCCTGGAAGTGTGACAGAATCACACACTCTAACCCAGAGAACCTGTAGTTTTTGTTTGTTTGTTTGTCTGTGTGTTTGAGGAAGATTAACCCTGAGCTAACATCTGCCACCAATCCTCCTCTTTTTGCTGAGGAAGATTGGCCTGAGCTAACATCCATGCCCATATTCCTCTACTGTATATGTGGGCCGCCTACCACAGCATGGCTTGATGAGCAGTGCTAGATCCACACATGGGATCCGAACTGGTGAACCCCGCACCGCCAAAGTGGAGCACGGGAACTTAACCGCTACACCACCAGGCTGGCCCTGAGAACCTGAATTTTAACAAGATCACTAGGTGATTCACAAGCATATTAAAGTTTGAGAAAAACCAGTCTATATCAGCTCTCTCCAAAAGAAATATAAGGCAAGCCAAGTATGCAATTTTAAATTTGTTAGTACCCATATTAAAATAAGTAAAAAGAGACAGGTGAAATTTTAATAATACTTTTACTTATCTCAATATATCCAAAATATTATCATTTCAACACATAATCAATCAACACATATTTTACACTGTGTTAGTTTTTAAACTTGAATTTTAATTAAAATGAGAGCCATTTCCTCAGTTGCACTACGTACATTTCAAGTACTCAACAGCCATATGTCCTAGGTGCTGTACTAGACAGCATAGGTGTAGAATAAATAGCCTCTAGGGTTTAAGGACAATCAAACCACATATTTATCTCCCTACTGAAGGCTTTCTCTCCATCAGAGGTTCAGTAGCTCATTGAGGGCAAAGCCATAGGCCATCTCTCTCACCACTGGCTCCACAGAACATGGCAAATTCCAAGTGTTGAAAATATCTATTGATTAGCTAAATGACAGAATAACTGAATGGATAAATAGCTACTTATTGGTCAAAATTACTTTTAAAGCATCTCTACCTCTACAATTTTATGGCTCTAAATATTTATTAAACGATCCATATATGGATGGCCTTCTACTCAGCATTAAAGTAGTCAAGAAACGTCAGCTGATCTATGACCATATGCTGAGCATTCTGATAGGTACCACACTACAGAAAACAAATCAACAGAAGTGCATCATTCAAAACAAGAACAAAGTCTCTTGGAATGTTTTTAAGTCTCTACTTTTAAACTAGGAAAAAATTTATAAAAGCTATGAAAGATCTTTGCCTTCCATTTTACTCATTCAGTATCTGAAACTAAAATAACTAGGCAAGTACTTAAACATATATGAAACATAAGAATTGCGCAAAAGTTCTCCTAAACGTCAGATCTGTACTACTGAATTAGGCACCTCAATATGAGCCTAAAGTGTATCCAAACGCTTTGAGCTACAATGTCTCCACATCCTACTCTACCCTCTCCCAAAAGACATGCCGTGTGCTCTGTGTGATCCCAAGGCGGTCACCTCTTGTGGATGTTACTCTGGTTAGGCTACTTCTGACACCAAGCCTAGCCCCTGCTAAGTCTCCAACTGGCTTTCTTTTGTACACATTTTCTTTCTAGATTCAGAGACCTCCATCTTCCCTTACCTTTGCATAAAATTTCCTCCTGCAAACTATCTTCTCTAACATCAAATACTTCATACACGTCACAATTCACATTTGAAATAACATAACAAACTGCTTTGCTTATTTTTCAGTTGTAAGATTCACAAGTCTCATTCCTTTCTACACTACACACGATCAGCTAAGTCATACAATGACTTTCTTCTAATTTTAAGCAAATTTAACGCCTTTTTGTCTTCATTAGAAAAATAAACAAGGTAAAAGAAGTGTATAATAAAGTTTTATACTTGCCTATTGTGAATGACTTGTAATTCTGGAAGAAGTTGGTTTTTAAACCACTGATCAAAATCAACACTGTCAAACAGCTCATAAGCCGCTAATCCAACAGCATTATACACTAAGAAGAAGATTTGAGAGGAAAATAATTTTAATTTCAGACACTGGACCAACTGCTCAGCATCCTTGTGTAAGAAACTAGGCCTTAGGGACTACTTTGAAACATATAAAGGGAAATCTACAATATGTTAATCAGGGAAATTATTTTAAACAGACATTTTAGAAACATTATTTAAGTTACTTTATGTTTTTCCTAAATACTCCTTAGTGCTTTCAAACAGAAAATTACATTCATTTAAAAATATTCAAGTCAAATTACAAAAATCATAAAATAACATCTGCTTCCAAATGGCTGGAATACTTTATGATCTGGTCCCTACTTACCCTCACTCCAGCCTGATCTCTCACCACAACCCCTTAACCTCTCTGTTCCAATTAAACCAAAATACTTCAGTTCCAAACCTAACTGTGCTTGCTCCTCTTCCCTTCAAGCTTTTGTATATACTGCTCCTTCTGCCTGGAACCGTCTTCCCACACTGCCCCTCCCCCTGCTAACTCCCACTTACCCTTGTGTTCTCCCGTTACACTTCCTTAGGAGACTTTCCCTGGGCACACCAAAACTCCCTTGTGGTTTTCCACAGTACTACCTCATTCTCACCTTTTTTGGCATTAATCAACTGGTACTCTTATAATCAACTGTCTGCTTACTCAGGTTTACCTCCCTCCCAAGACAGTTCCTGCATTTTGGGCACCCTTGAATCCCAACTTTCCCAGCATAACACCTACCACAAAGCAAACACACCATCTCCTGAGGAAACAAATGTTTCTAAACCATTTTAGTTTAACATACCAGCATCTTTGATTAATAGTGCATTCATATCTTCCACATTAGTGGGCCCTGAAAAAACAAATATCAGTAAAGGTAAATAAACCTAGTTTTTAAAAGATATTTCATTTAAACTCAATTTGTTAGTTTCTCGATTCAGTTAAGTACAATATATTTTGTGATATTAAATACTCATATAGGCATAAAGGGAAAGTCTAAGTTTTGTTATCGTCACCATTAGAAAATAGAGGTACAACATCTAAAGCCATATTACAGTTTTAAAAATCATTATAACACATTTGAAAAATATTATGTCAAACAACATTCTAGAAAAATATATGCCACAAATTGTTAACTATTATATTACACTCTGATTATAAAAGAAAATTCTTAAAAGAAAAAATAAAAAGATGAATACCACAACAGAAAAAACAAACAAACAAAAATAAGAATAGGTAATTTACACAAGAAGTTCTAAACAAAAAATAAACCAGGTCATGACAGTATATTAAAGGATGACAATAAAATGAAAGGTACAAACAGAAAAGTGATAGCCATTACATAATATGGAAACTTTAGAATAAAAAGTTGGCAGTCTCTGCACTACTATCCAGAAAGAACACTATGGTTAAGACATAAAAAACACAGTTTACTTAAGAAGTACATTTCTTTACAATAGAAAGATTTCTGCCAAGCTTATCAAAGCATTTTTCTGCTGTTAAAAATGAACTCTTAAGCTCACTAGTCTAATAAGCTAAAGTAAAGTACAGCCCTAAATAAGCAAATTGTTCCAGAAAGAAAACTAACTAAACTCTGAAATCAATGAAAACCTTACCAGCACACAGAAAATTATCAGTGTAACCGAAATAGCTTACAGACTTTCCTACACTGGTTTAAAAAAAATACACAGGAAAAAACAGAAATAATATTCTAAACTCAACAAAAAGGTAACTTAGGCAGTATAACTATTATCAAATTTAAGAATGCGTAATCCTGCATTAAGAAATTCAGCTGTACATTAGAAATCAATCTACACAAAAATACAATTAACATTCAAATTATCTTTAAAAATTAACACAGTAAAATTTGACTGACAGCTCATTTTTTCCCTTGGTTTGTAATTTATGCAGGGACACTATTAAGCTTTTGAGAGAACAAAAGCCTAAAGAGTGAGCTACCCTCCAACAACTTGAAACAAGATCAGGAACCTCCTTCCCTACAGGAGATCTCTTGCTGTTACTTCCTTAGATCACCACCTCCTCAATCCTTGATGCCTTACAGTGTGATCCTGCCCCAACCAACTAAATAATCTACTGTCTCTGAAGATTCCACTGCCTTCTGTCTCTTACAGCAGCGGACTTCTGACAACATGCTCTTCTCCAGGATTCACGGGCACACTTCTCTTCACACTTCTGAGACAGCTTCTTACCTCACTTTTTTGCAAGCCCTTCACCTCTTCATATCCCTAAAGGTGGGAAGTCTTAGGTTCTGTCTTTAAACATCTTTTCCTCTCCCAAGGTTCCTTACATATACACTCCGAAAGTATACCTCTATCTCCAACCACTACTAGTAACTGCTTTCCCTGTCATGAAGACTCTAGAGTTCAGGATCATCTTTGATCACTTTTCCTCACCCAGCGCAATCAGCTGTCAAGAGTCAATCAAAAATTAGCTACTGAGTGTGCCAAGAATCGGGAATAATGTGTGAACAAAACAGATGTGATCAAGCCTGCTCCCTGGAATGTACAGTATAAAAGAAAGTCAGAAATGATAAATCATTGTTAATAGTTAAATAATTACTTGTATACCAAGTGTGATGATAAAGTGCTAAAAATTTCACTTCATCCCTCTTAAATCCATCATCTTCTTTCCATTCCCACTGCCACCATTCTGAGGCTAATATGCTAACCTCTTCTCCCACTACTTCTCACATGCTCCAGATAGACCACTTCCCCAAGCAATATACTTGCCTGCCTGCTATTTTGCTTAGGCTACTCGTATGTTGACAATAGTAAAATCTAACGCTCACATTCGAGGCCTGTCTCAAGGCCTTCTTTTGTGAATTGCTCATTCTTGTTCTCTATCCTGAAGGCCACTCCTTCAGAAAAGAACACATTCTATTCTGTCTTCCTCAAATTCATATCTACTATATGATCTAGAAAACAGTGCACTGCACATAGCGGACATTCCAACTATTTCAACTGAACATTCATTAATAGATGAATCAAAGTATCACTAAGTATTCCTCACCTTGAAGTGTCTGCATCATTTCTAGAAGTACAGGAGTAAGAGTCTGGTTATATTCATGGAATATATCTATAAATAGTACTTCAGTGCAAGGCTGGAGGGAAAAAAACACAAATTTCTGATGAAAATAATGGTATACTGTACTGATTAACTCTACAATAAAGAAAAAAAATATTCATTCTTAAAACCCTAAAACTCTGAAAATGTTTCTAATTCTTGATTTTTTAAAAAAGTAGATTACTAGTTTTTGTAAACACAGTGGGAAATAATCAAATTATAATAATTTAATTCATAACATCTAGAAAGTTTATTTCTCCATTCCAATTATTTGGTATTATGCATTTAAAAATGCAAAACTAAAGAGAGAAAATGATTTACATTTTTAATTAATAATTCTTTAAATTAAAAAAGCAATCTGTAGCCACATTCATTTATAGATTGAGTATATACATGATTGGCTGTCCAGGAATTAATATGTTAAAAAGTATATATCTTCTTAGCAATGACATAAAAAGTAACAACAGCAACTCATAAATTCAATTCACCACACAGAGTAGTATTTCTTTTAGTAGACACAAATAGTAACAGAAATCACAGTGTTAGCTACAGAAAAAGGATGATTCATTCTGGTTCGTAAAGGTACTGAATCACCAGATGTTTCATTATATAAAGGAATTATAATTAAATTTTGAAAGTGTTCTGCTTCCTGTTTAAAAAGGAATCTTACAGGTATACATACTCAAATATGTAATAATGAAATACATCATCTCAGATATTTACTTCAAAATAATCCAAGTTGGGGGGGAGGTGCTAATATGAAATAAGATTAGCCATGAGTTGATAACTGATAAACTAGGTTTTAGATACAGACTCATGATATTATTCTATTTTTTAATATATTTGAAATTTTCTATATGAGAAAGTTTTAAAAATTAAAGCAGTGAATTTTTAAAAAAAATTTTAAAGCAATTTTTCTGATTTACAATCTCATTTTCTATGTAAACTTATGAAACTAAAAACACTAAGATACATGTTTAGAAAAATAATGGCAAATTATGTAAACACAAGTCTTCACAAAAAGAACTGTTCAAAGACCACATCTGATCAATCTCCCTCAAATGTTGGTCATATCAATAAACACGTTTAAAAAGCATTCTATAACTAAAAAGCTATGGGCTGATCTCTGAGAATCACAGTAGGTAGGAAGAGAAATAATGTATCAAAAGATGCTTTATAATCACAGAAATAGGATGGAAAACACCAAAAAGAGGTAGCTTTCACTTTCAAGAACATTTTCTATTTGTGCAATTACAATTATTTCCCAATCAACTGTACTGCAAAATGAATAAAAATTCAGTTTGCAAACCCCAAAAAACATTTTTCAGATTAAATTTCATAATTTAAGTACTTTCCTCTCAAATGTCAATTCTTGCAATTATAGATAGTTTTCTATCTGTGTAACAATGTTTGGAATCTTCAATAGAGTACCATTCTCTACTATGAGTTACAGAAGCATTAAGCTTCTCCCTACCAATTTTTCTCTCAATTAATACTTACCCTCAAACTGTATTTCCAAGAATCTCCTCCTGTTTCTTCCACTGCTGCAATTAAAAATATGACAAATGATGCTTTCCAGAAATGCAATAATGATGTTTCCAAAATCTTAGTTTGTAAAACAAATATTTTAAGTAATATCTGTATAATATTTCTGTGAATTTGTTAAACATAACACTGAAAGCAAATCCTCCAGAACAGAAGGCCTTACACACACTTCTTTACTATAAGCCATAGATCACATGTGTTATCTATAGATCACATGTGTGGATATCACAGTCACCTATCAAGTGCTTATATCCATAATCATCCCCACTTTCATTACTAATTCTGTATAGAGGAAAGCTCACCGCACCTGTCACTTCCAGGGTATCTGATATTATGACACACTATAGCTACAATCCTGAGAACCATTTTATTTCAATACAATAATGTTTTACAAGTTAAAATGAATAATCGCACTTTCCATACATTTCCTATATTTAAAGTAAAATACTTTAGAGACTTAAAAATCTAAGGATTCAGTGTTTCATGCTGTATTATTACATATACTGCATAAAAAAAGCAATATGAAACAAGATTTTTAGCTAAGAGAAAAAGCAAAAACAAAAGAGACACGTTGTATAGTGTAGTATTTTCTAAATGAACTAAAATTATTTTTAAATGACAAAAAGAAGAGGAAAATAAGTCTTCCAAAATGTTTAAGGTGTTCTTAAAACATTTCCTAATAAATATATATATATATATATACATATGTGTATAACCACACAAGGGCACCCAGCCAAAGGGACGAGTGGAGGCTAAAATATACCTACGTCTGACCACAGCAAAAGTGATTCACACACAGGAACTATCTTCACATACAAGCACTTTATTAGACACATAATGCCTTGATTTACTGTACCAAGGCCCTGGAGAGATTTACCCTATGTACTACTAAAATTCAAAAAGATAAAAAGATCTCCTGTAAAAACATTTTAACCATCAAAAAATTAATTTAAATTAAAATTTAAATAGATAACCCATTCAGTAATTCAGAAATTTTCATCTCCAAATTTCTTTCTGAAGTAAAAATTTCTACAAATAAAAAATAATATGGTCAACAAAAAAAAAATCAAACAATCTGATCAAAAACTGGGCAGGGAATATGAACAGACATTTCTCCAAAGAAGATATAAGGATGGCCAACAGACACATGAAAAGATGCTCACCATCACTGATCATCAGGGAACTGCAAATCAAAACTACACTAAGATATCACCTTACACACGTCAGAATGGCTATAATCGCCAAGACAAAAAATAACAAATGTTGGAGAGGTTGTGGAGAAAAAGGAACCCTCATACACTGCTGGTGGGAATGCAAACTGGTGCAGCCACTATGCACCAGCCACTATGGAAAACAGAAATACCATATGATCCAGCCATCCCACTAGTGGGTATCTATCCAAAGAACTTGAAACCAGCAATTCAAAGAGACTTATGCACCCCTATGTTCACTGCAGCATTACTCACAATAGCCAAGATGTGGAAGCAACCTAGGTGCCCATCAACTGATGATGGGATAAAGAAGAAATGGTATATATACACAATGGAATACCACTCAGCCAAAAAAAGGGATAAAATCATCCCATTCACGACAATATGGATGGACCTTGAGGGTATTATATCAAGCGAAATAAGCCAGATGGAGAAAGACCAACTCTTTATGACTCCACTCATACGTGGAAGATAAACACATGGACAAAAACAACAGATTAGTGTTACCAGGGGGAAGGGAGGTGGGGAGTGGGTACAAAGGGTGAAAGGGCACACCTATAATATGACTGACAAATAATAACGTACAACTGAAAGTTCACAGTGTTGTAAACTATCATAACCTCAATAAAAAAACTACTGAAAAAAATAATATGGAATGAATCACATAGTAGAAACAGATCTGACAATGGAAACAAACAATTAATTTTATATTTGTTTTAAACTACATGATACAGTCATAAGAACATCTAAAAATTAACAAAATCTCTCTCCAGAGAAAATTAGATATATTTGAACAAGTTACTCATTTTCTCCTTCTCGGTTTGATCTAACGGCTAACAAAGAGAGGAGGATAAGTTAATTTTTAGAAATCAAAATTCTCAGATCAAAACTGCTATATTAAAATACAAAGTTATTATACTTATCATTCAAATAGATTATATCCATTTATGGAAGGGGGAGAAAAACATGCAAAAACTGAAAATCGATTCTTACTAAAGCCTTCTGGGTCTTCTTCCCACATTGTCAGTTCTTCTTCAGTTAAGAGAAAATAATGAGAGACTAATCTTCTACATATTTCTGTCAAAGTGGGATATGTAAAGAATGCCATCTTAATCTTATGAGCTTCAAGAGTTTCAGGACTGCTATCTAAAAAAATAAAATTTCCAAATTAATTGTGCAGACAAACATTCTACCCAAGTTGGATTATGTAACTTAAATAAATTAAAAATACCACATCTTGAGAGAAAAGGTATAGTCGTGAACAAATTTTCATTTTCATTATGGACCAATCTCAACGAGACGCTTTTCTTATTTCATACCACACACACATCAGTCTTGCTTCTGTCTTACACTATAGCTTGTACATTACCATACTATATTATCACACCATACTGAAAGGACTGACTGACATCTCTCTCTCTCTCCTATAAGACTTCCTCATTTATCTCAGTACACATGCCCATTAATGAATCCCAAATAATATAGCAAACAATTTAACCTGCCTAGAAGCATCCTCACTTTATATAAAGTCAGAGAAAACTTTTAACTATTCAAATAAATACAGCCTAGAACATGAGCTGAAGTGGTTGCTGTAGTACTTGATTCTTAACATCCCTAGGCTTCAACCGATCTTCTACTGTCCTACAAAAGACAATCTACCAAATGCATTGTATGGTTTTTAAAAGCTAGCATTCGCATATTAAAGACCCTTATCTTTATCTTTATTTTATGTCCCAGAAATATTTTACTTTTCAGACTTAAATAATTTCAAAAAAAATCACATACAAATAGCAATTACTTCAGTCAGATTAAAATAAGGAAACGAAAGAAATAAAACTACCAGTAAAGCATTACCTTCAAAATTTTTGGATGGCTTGTAAGCATAATTTTTGACAATCATCTTAATAAGATTCATGCATTGGACAATGAATCGTTCAAATGTAATGCCTTCACCAACTTCTGTAAATACATAGCTTACAGAAAATTCCAGTGATCTCTGAATTAGAGGAGTAAACGAAAAGGGATGCTGATCCAAGAAGTCCAAAAGCTATAAAGAAAAAAATTAAGAATTACTTCTCCAAATTCATCTAAGAATATAATCATCCATAAGTACCTCAAGTTATAACTTGCTAATAAACGTTTACTAAGTTTTAAACTTTGGTGGAAAGTCTGTGAATATACAGTTTCACATGTAATATACATGTTATATACTTCTTGGGGTACATCATATAGTGTGGATTATATCAGATTATATCTCATAACAAGAACTTTCTATTATATTTGCAGTACAGGGTCCAAAATAGACCCACTTCATAATTAATTTGGTAACAATGGGTAAATATGACACAAAAAGTATAAGTATACAAAAGATAGGCCTTTAAAAGGTAATAAAGGCAAAGAATCAAAAAAAATTATCCTGCTTTTCCTGCATGAACTGTATTTCGATGTATCAAATAGTTGATGAGACAGATCTGTTCTTTACAGAGGAATTCCAGCTAATAAATGCAAAAGGAATAACAGAATTAGAATGCTATCATTTTGTAACTCCTATGCAAACAAGGGATCTAGGTCATAATCATCAATGGCTTCTAAAATCAACAGGGTAAAGGCTCTTGAGAAACTTTATAATGGACAGCTCACTTATCAATTTTAGACAACCAGACATTGTGTATCTCCTGATGTGATACAATACGAAATACAGGGCACCACCTGTAAAGCATTCTGGTCATCCTCACCCTCCTCCACGAACAAAAAAGCCTGAAGGTGATCAAGCCTCTATACCTAACTACAAATTTATAAGAACTATGGGAGGAGGAGTATGGAGACAAAGGAACATGTTAAATAATACATCGGGATGCAAGCAGCCAAATCCAAAACATGGAAAATTCTACAGAAAATGATATGTCACCTCAACAAATAAATAGCAAGGGGAAAAAAACATGGACTGACACTATTGAATCCTGATTCAAACAAACCAACTATAAAAAATTTATGAGAAATCTGAAAACTGACTAAAAAGTCATTCCTACTTTTTAAATGTGATATGGTCTTATGTGTTTGGGTTTTTTTAATCCTTTATCACTTAAAGACACATATTGAAATATTTACAGATAATACTATATGATATCTGGGATTTGCTTTAAAACCAACAGCAAGGAGGGAAAGAAGAAGAAACAGAGAGACAAAACAGAATTGACCATAACCATCTGTTGATAATTGCTGAGGATGAGTGATGACCTCATAGGCACTCAAAGTTATTCAATTCTATCTGGAGGCAGTTTGAAATGTCCAGATTTTAAAAGCTTTAATAAAGTCATAGAGATCATAAATATGAATTTCATAAATGAAATTATGAACACTGCAGAGCCCCACTAACGAACCATATCATCTTATTTTACTTTGCTTTGTATTTTTTGTTTTTAAGTTAAATGATATGAGTCAATTTTATACCAGATCTTGGAAGATTAGGTGAGCTTTTGCTGTTGAGGCTATTTGGAATGTGAGAGTTGGAAATAAAGACAACTGAAACCAAAGGTTACTGCTACCTGACCACGAAAATAAGAACAGCTCACTTCTACTCCCCTTTTCCCCTCCCAAGGAACATATAACCTCAATCCTGTTAATTAACCTTCAATGAAACAGGGAAAATAGGCTACAGATTTAGATATTGCCACCTGTCTTAAACTACCTGTTTTGGTGCAACACAGTTTTCAAACTAGGTCTTCCTGAATGCTATACTCAAATTCTTTACACTTCTCCCAACCTTCCAAGCTCAAAATTTCACAAAAACTGGGGCCAGCCCAGTGGCACAGCAGTTAAGTTCGCATATTCCACTTTGAGGGCCCAGGGTTCACTGGTCCGGATCCCAGATGCAGACCTACACACCGCTGTCGAACCATGCTGTGACACATGTCCCACATATAACATAGAGGAAAATGGGCATGGATGTTAGCTCAGGTCCAGTCTTCCTCAGCAAAAAGAGGAGCACTGGTGGCAGATGTTAGCCCAGGGCTAATCTTCCTCAGATTAGAAAAGAAAAAAATTCATAAAAACTACTATTTTTACAAAGCTTAATTTTATCAGAAATTTACACACATTGCCTAGCATAGTGCACCCATATAATTCCAGTCAAAAGATACTGATGATGATAATCTGTCATTCTGAATATACTGACTTCCTGACAATGCACTGCCTGCTACATGTGATCTACTGCCTGCTGAGCTGCACTGCTATCTTCTTTTTCCAATGGCTCTGAGAATATTGAGCTTTAGGGGAAACAACTTCTCATTTATTAGGATTGATTTTTTTACATCAATACTATGATATACGGTATATAAATTTAACTATTATATGCATTCTAAAGCCTTCAAGACACAAAAGTTTCTTTTAGCATTCCTATAAGCAGTTAGAAAATAAGTTACTTTACACTAAAGTAAAAATGTCTGCTTAGAAAAATATCACTTTCCTTACTAAACTTGAG
The DNA here is from genome assembly GCF_041296265.1 of Equus caballus. NCBI lineage: Eukaryota > Metazoa > Chordata > Mammalia > Perissodactyla > Equidae > Equus > Equus caballus. The sequence goes on from NC_091704.1 coordinate 25,258,885, forward strand.
TATGTGCATATTATTTGAGAAAAGATACTTAAGATAAAAAGAAAACTTACCACTTTGGTAAAAAGAATGATGGTCTTTTCCAGTCTATCTCTACATACATTATTTGTACCTACACTTCTACCTGTTAAAAATACATTTCAAATATTAGTACAAGTTTATAATATTCTATAAATTCATAACCAAGACAATGACAAAACTTTTTACAAAAATATTGTCAGATATACTTTTTCATATTTTGCATTATGAACTCATTAGTGTGTACTCCCAACTCTAAACAAATAAACCATAAAAATAAAGTTTTTAAAAAGCAATATCAAGATTTGGACTTAGATACAGTGATCCTCAGTGCTATATTTCACAAAATTCATCCTAAAATGCCAAATGGGCCCATTTTAAAGTAAAATGATACAAAGTTTATCCAATCATAAATCATGTTTAGAAATCTAAATTAGTCATAGTTGAAATACTTTTCAAGCAACATAAGTAAAAACAGAGCATTCAAAGACTAATGTACCCATTATTTTTCCTACAACTTTTGACAATTTTCTTCTGATAATTTCTCCGGCATAATTAACGAATTTTTGTACATTCAAATAATGTCCATCTGTCCATCAACTACTCTGCTCTCTAATCATACTCATATTCTGTCTCATCATTTATCTCATTCTCCTCTCCTGGAAGGACTTTTATTCTTCTTTCTGCTTCTTCCATGGGGATGACCAGGAAAAATGACCATTTTTAGAAAAATAAACTACATTAGATGAGCTATCTTATTCATTTTTGCATGCACAGTACCCAGAACAATGCACAGCAATAGACTCAACAATGCTTTTACTAACCTGAAAATGAATGACATAAAACAATCAGCAACTCCCTAAAAGTGAATACACTAAAATGTCTTTTCAGGATAGTAAGTCCCCAAATACACACACACATATACAAAAACACACATATACAGGATATACATATGTCTATGTGCACATGTATGCACGTGTATGTGTATATCCTATACATGTGTGTGTACCTTGAGCAAAGGTACTTACAATCATAGGGAAGACAAAAGAATAACAAACCAACCACCAATATAATACAATACAAATATACATACTAAATTCCTTGTATGGGGTAATGTATTAGAAAGGGTCCTAGAGGTAAACCATTGAAGGTTAAGGAACAAGGGATTTACAAAATGAAAGTACCATTTATGGAAGTTTATAGTATTATATAGATACATAAAATGTACTAAAGAAACACAATCTCTAAGAAGTCTAAACAGCATTGGACACTGGGTCTACACTTAATGAATATTTGTTAAACATATGACGGTTGTGGATATCTACATGGAAAAGAGTAGTAGCAACAGAAATACAGAGGAAGGAATGGACACAAAATAGATATTTTTAGAAAAAAGGTTTCCTCAATACTCAGGACAAGACAGTTATATGAAGACAAAGTTGAGCTTCCAATTTAACTTCAGAGAACTAATTATCAAAATATAAGATTTTACAGCCTCTCTCCAGATTTGCAAGTGTAGAGCAGAAGCTATTAATGAGTAAGAATTGTATAGTAAAAACTACTGTCATGGAAGTACTTACTACATTCCAGAAATTGTTTCAGACGGTCAAATATTCCATGTAAAAAACCCTAGGAAAGAATTTTTTTTTAAGTGTCTCGATTTATTCTGATATAAACATTCACCTTATACTTTTCCCGGATACTAAAACATGACTATCACATCATTTAAAAAAGTCAAAATTAGATAAAGTAAAAGAAATTCATTATTTTAAACAAGTCTTCTACAAGAAAATAACTATAGTATTTCATCTCTTCAGTTACCTAAATCACTTTGCAATAAATAAATAATTTATTAAGTATTCTATTTCACTAAATACTCTCTATTCCTCTATTTTTCTTCACAGCCCTTATAACCCCCTGACACACTGTCTATTCTCTGTCTCCTCCTACTAGAATACAAGTTCCTTGAGAGCAGAACTTTGCTTTGTTTATTGCTCTATCCCAGAATCCAGGAATGGTATTTGGCAATAATAAGTATTCAATATATGAATAAATGGTACCAATTATTTAAAACAGAGGTTCTTAATCTCAAGTATTAAACACACAAGCCTTCAGATATCAGAGAAGACAAACATTACCATTTACCATACCAGCTCAATGAACTCTTATTTTTTAATATATATTTTAAAACATGTTATGAAAACTTTACAGAAATAAATATAAAGGGATAATGAGAAACAACTTTATTAAAATTCTTAAGAATTTAAACATTGCAGACCTCTTCATATCAACAAATTTTGGTGTATAACCACCATAAAAGATGTCACATGTCCTTTTAGCAAATAGAATGATTCAGGTCTTTCTCACAATGAAAACCTTCCTGAGGAATAACTAACTAGAATAGAATGCTATACTTCCTTGTGTCCTTAAAAATATATTGTTCACTCATCAATTCTTGAGTTTGAGACACTTCCACTAGGGTATCATCATCTAAAGAGTCAGAGGCTGAGATTTTACTTAGATAATTTCACCACCATCAATAGGGTCTAGAGTTCTGCTCTCAGTCTCTGAGAGCATTCATCTTCTGATTCATCTAAAAATTATGAAACATCTTCCTCTGTCAATTTTCTTCTCTCTGCCATTTCGGGAAGAATTCTCAACTGAATTCTGAATTCTCAACTGAATTCTGAATTCTCAACTGTGTTAAACAAAAGCTAAAAACAGAGTAAAAAGTTAGTATTTCCAGTCTTCTTTTATACCTTCTCGAAAGATGATACAATATAGTGGGCACAGTAGGCAACACAGTAAGAAAACTGCAGGATGACAATTAATGTCGCTATTGCTTCATCCTTCTGGCAATTCCATCATTCTTCTATTTTCATTCTACTTCAGTCTTTTTAAGCACAGTTGAGAATAACTGATAAGTGACAATAAGGAACAATAAAATAATTCCTAGGATGATGAAACAGCAAAATGTTTCAATGTAGGAAGGATAAGATCACTGAGATTCCATATGTGTCTTAAATTTATACAAGGGTCCCATGGTCCCATATGGTAGTAGCTATAAGATAGAAGGAATCTTATTCTACTTTCTTTTAAATAAAATTAGTGTTATCAGTCAGGGTTCTCCAAAGAAAGTAGAAAATTATACAGGCCATCAATTTTAGTAAGCTCTACAAGAGAATCAGGGATTTCTAGAATTGTGGACAGCTGACATCTGTAGTCTAAATAAAGTAAGTAACTTGACTTATGTTACATAATAATAGAACTCATATTAAAATAATATTAAACGGTAATTTACAGAGCACTTTAGTTGCTGAACTCATTACAAAAATTATCTCCCTTAATGCTCACAATATCCAATGAGGTACTATTATTTCATCTCCATAATACAAAAAAGGAAAGTGAGTATTAGGGAAGATAAGTAAATAAGCCCAAGGACATGCTGTCAGGAAAAGGCCCAGTCAAGATTCAAATCTACTTTACCTGTCTCCAGAAACCAAAATCTCACCACTACTATACAGTACTTCTCAAGTATCTTTTAAGTTCCATGTTATTTTTAAGATCTTTACGTTATTTGAAAGGCTGTCCTTAATGTGTTAAAACTATACTCTCTTTCCAACTAGTCAATATACCTTAAATGCTACAATATAGCATTTATAATTTAGTAAAGGTTGACGTATAGTCTCTGTAGACAGAAGACTTTCAAGGGAAGCCAAAGGCTCACAAAATACTGACAGTATCCATTGAGAACCACTATTTCAGTTTATAGGAATGTGATTCAAATCAATCCATTTTTGCCGGACAAAAATTGACGAACATAATATTTTAGCTAATATAATTTTATGATACAATAATACTGTAAATGAATGTAAGTGAGGCCATCTTGTCACACTAAATGACCTTTTCCTAGTTAAAATCCTTCTAGGATATACTCATTATAAATTACTACATGCTTTCATGATTTTATGGCCCTGATCTTGTGCACATACCCTTGCTGAGGTACTCTGATAGTCTTGTTCTTAACAAATTTTCCCAAGGAACAAGAAGGCCTCCAGGAAGGAGAAATACCTGGAGGATATTCATCACCACTGACAGAAGAAAAGAACAATAAAGGACCCTGGAGTCTGTCCTGCCTGAAGGCCAACATTTCTAAAACCCCTCCTTACTGCCCATTTTCCCTATACAATTGCCTCAAGATTCTGCAATTAAGATGGTTTTCTTTGAGACGTTAGTCTGCCATCTTCCGATTATGCCGGGTAATCGAATAAAAGCTTCCTCTCTCGAGCTCTACCTCATCGTGATTAACTGGCTCAGACTGCAGCAAGCAGAGTAAGCCCATTGCTCAGTGACAGTACTACAAATAAACATTAGTACTGAGCTTTTTGAGATGACGTTTCTACCATATCATATACTCATTCATTTAAAAATAACTATTGAGCATTTACTATATGGTAAAGACTGTTTCAAGCTCTGGGGTGAACAGTGAATGAAACAAAGTCTCTGCCTTCGTGGAAAACTTAGATTCATAGTGAGGGAATTGAGGGGGAGCTGTCAAACTGGTTTCTAGAAAATGTTTTTTGGCACTATGGCAATAGATATAAATATAAATACTTAAAATGCATCGGTATTTAAAACTGTGGTTGGTTCTGGATATAACTTCTGGCAATTTGGTAATACGCATCAATACTATAAATGTGTACAAACTTTAACCCAACATCTCCATTTCCAGGAATTTATCCTAAAGAGATCATTAGAAAAGCACACAATGACATATGTACTCAGATGCTCATTCCACAATCATTTATCAACAATTAAAAACTGGAAGCAATCTATATGTCCATCAGTAGCTATCTGGGCAAGTACAGTATAGAAACTCCATATTTTATCATTTTTTAAAAAATCAGTCCACCGACAGTAATCATGTGGATTTACCAATCATTAAAATCATGACAGATAACCATATTACTTACGTGAGAAAAACATCCACAAAATACTGAGTTTAATAAGAAGTAAAAAAACAGCATGTAGGTCCCATTTATAAAAAAATTGAGGAAGAGAGAAAGAATATTTGAAAGAATATGCATAAGACGTCTTACGGGATACTTACAAATTTTAGCACTATCTCTGATAGTAACTTTTAAAAATGATTTTTTATTTCCTATTTCCTTTTCTGTGTTTTTTAACTTAAAAAAATATGTAACTTTTTTAAACAAAATAGCAATTACATTATAATGATATATATTAGCAGTTTTTAAATTCTTTTAACAACAGAACCAGCCCATCATTTCAATCAAAATCTTACTGATATACAAAATATACTAAAGATTTAAAAAAAAAAAAAAAAGAGTGGCTCTGGTCCAATCTAGTAGGGTAGACCCAAAGATCCAACTACATGTACTTTTCCCGCAGTTTTTGTGCAACCCCCAAGACAATCCACAGAAAGTAATATTTTAGCTGACCTAAACTCACTGTGAAAATTAATACAGATCTGAGTAAGTATAATACAACTCCATTTTGTTTAGGGATAAAATACATGCAGCTTCATATTTTGGCACATAGAAAAAGTAGATGACACTATACTAACAATGAATATACATCACAACTTGGGCTTATCAATGGGCTTTTCCCCTCTTGTATATTATTTTTTTTTGGATTACAAAGACCATGTATAAATGTTATGATTAGAGGGAAAAACAATTCATTTTAAATATATAAAAACAGACAAAGGAAAATATCAAGGATATAAATAGCTATCTACAATGCATCTGGTAATGTTTTAACGGCACTCAAATTCACAGGAGTTCACTTCAACTCAAACTAACACTCTCAATGGACCATGGCATCTTCAGAACCATCCTAGGCCTTCTTCCTCTCCTTCACATAACAGCTGCTTTGATGTCGTGAACTCAGACCACAAGTTTAAAAGTACAGTATAACATAACACAGAATGGTAAAAAACCAGACAGTCACTTAATAAAAAACTTAAATGAATGCCAAGTAAAAAGAATAAGCGTTAGGGGCTGGCCCAGTGGGATAGTGGTTAAGTTCACGTACTCTGCTTCGGCGGCCTGGGGTTCATGGGTTCAGATCTCAGGCTCAGACCTACACACCGCTCATCAAACCATGCTGCAGCACCCCACATACAAAAAAATAGAGGAAAGATTGGCATAGAGGTTAGCTCAGTGACAATCTTCCTCAAGCAAAAATAGGAAGATTGGTTAGCTCAGGGCCAATCTTCCTCACCAGAAAAAAAAAGAATAAGCTTTAAAACATTCAGGAAAATACCAAGCACCTCCCCAAAGTCACAAAGAATCAATTACGTCTTTCACTTACCATCACCTCCATATTCTTATGAGGTTCCACAAATCCATTAACTGTTAACTTACGCAGCACTAAAAAGTAAAAGCAAGTTTTACTTAATCTTTTTTTTCATATTTTATCCTATCAAAATCATAATCATAATAAAGACTCAGAATCAGAAGTTTCAACAAGCTTGGAGGTTAATCTAGCTTAATCTTTTCATTTAATGGATAAAGAAAGGTAACCCCTGGTCATCGATTGGTTACTAAGTGGCAAAGATGAAACTAAAGCCAAGTTCTTGTGACTCAAAAGCAGTGATCTTCTCACCTATGATCATAACTACTCATGTTTCTAAAACTACATTAGAAAATTTATTTTAATTTATATAAGTGTTAGTACTTCTCACCTGCGATAACCCCTACAGGTTGCAAATGAGGAAGTTATCTCTATTCCATAAACTTTAAACTATGCTTCAACAGTGACCAAAAAGCTTCATTCAGTTATAGGCTATATTAATGAAAATATAGTATCTCCTAAAAGGGATACAAAAATTAAATTCTATTTCCAAATCTGGAATAGACTATAGAGCTCAATTATAAGCATCACATTTTATGAGTAAACTGATATACACAGGCAGAGAAGCATGATAAGAGTTGAAGTCAGATCTAGATTTAAATTCTAGCTCCAATATCTACAACTGTATTATTTTGGGCAACTTTTCTAGATCTCACATTCCTCACCTGTAAAATGTAGTTGATAAGTCCTACTTCAAAGAGTTATTAAAGGATTCAATAATATAATATATGTAGAATAGCACAATTCAGTAACAATGAGAATGATGGCAGCATAAGAGACTACAAAATTTAAAGTCACCTCACCTTAACAACTTTATAGACAACATTGCTATCTATATAACTAAAGAGCTAGTGTTCATGAGGTACAGACTAAAGGCAGTATATTAAAATTAGGTTTAGAATGCAACCGTCTACAAGTCCTTCAGTTTCATATCATCAATTATATACAACCCAGAAGTTAGCACATCATAACAGGAGAAAATAGGGTTCAAACCGAGTCACTTGTTCTGGATTCTCTTTCCTGCCACAGGACCTGGGTCCCCACTACCTGGGAGGGTATTTTTTTCTCCCTTCATCACATGGTTAACTTCCACTTATCCTGTATGATTTTGGTTCAAACATCACTTTCTCAGGGAAGTCTTTTCTGACTATATTATCAGTTATCATAACATCATAAGGCCCCCCAACACTGATGCGATTTTACATGTATTTGTGTGATCAGTTTATTATTTCTGTCTCCCCAGTGCTAAGCACCCACCTATAAATTTGTTTAATGCAATAATGAATGCATGCATGTCTAAATGATACTAAATACACGTGGGTATAAACTCAGAGACTACATGTAACAAAACCTCTAGTCCTAAGTACTTCTTACATCACAACAGGACAGTAATTTAAGGCTGAACAGAACAAGTATTCTAAAGGAAAATGCTATGGGATTTTTCTAGGTCAAGATGCCTTAGAAATGCTAATGTGTATCTCAGCCCTTGAGATGAGGAGGTATTGAAAAGCTTAAAGCAGGTTAATATAGAGTAGAGCTGCATCCTTTCTGTCAAGAGATAGGTTTTGAAATCAGTAAGGCAAGAAAACTACAATCAAAAGAACTTGTGAAAATTCCTTAATCATTAAATACAGTACTTACAAACAGTTTTGTGTATATAACCTTATATCATTTTCTCTAATTCTTTCTGAGTAAACGTTTCTCTCTAAAGCCTTTTAATTTCCTCAAGGACGCTGATAAAACCTCTATACTCACTTGTATAACCACCTAGATGCCGGATTTTACTTGTCAATAGTCCATTAAAATCATTCACACTTTTGTCCACAAGGTTCACCAAAATGTGCTGACAGTTTGGGGTTTGTGCATCCACTGTCTGGTTAATATAAATGATGCATTAGAGTAGTGCTGAGAGTGTATGATGGCATCCTAAGGTACCAGGGTTAGTATGATAAAAGGACGTATGAATAAAACATAAGGATGCAAAACGAGCTGGAGTAAGAGAATTAAAGGCTGCCTGAGATCAAACTAAGAAACACAAACTAAAAGAGCCTTAGCAGCCAGAAAAGAAGGAGAGAGACTAGAAGACAAAGAGAATGAGTCCAGGGAGTGTTTCCATCAGAAAGGAAAGGAACCTTGGAATATATTCATCAAGATAAATAACTCAGCTTGGGGAAGATGAAACAGAGATGCATGCTAAGGAAACGCCCACAAGCCAAGCGCAGGAAAATACAGACTAAGACAGCACCTCATCAAGCACCTTCTAAAGTCCAAGTGAGCCTGAGGTACAAACAAGAAAGATGGACCCTGAGTTCTCAGGGGGCAAAGAGCTGGGAGATAAGAGTTCAACTAAGCCTTGGGGCCAGAAGTTTAGGAAAGTTAGCATGGCAATAAGGGCAGGAGCCCAGAATGAGAAATGCAAAAAAGCAGCAAAAAAAAGTACAAGTATTTGAAAGGAATGTACTCAGAGCCATGACACCCCAGTAATGCGAATATAACAGAAAACCACTGCACACTTTCATAAATTAGACACAGGAGAGGAAAAGCTATTCTCACAAAAGGAAAATAAACTACAAATAAGCCCTTATCTCTGAAGGAGAGATTAACCCCTTATTCTCCTAGGGCAACTGGGAATGGAAAATCCATCCAGAGAAACTATTTGGTGACTGTTCTGAGGTACGTAATTTCTAAAATGAACGTATCAAGTTTAATAGTACCTTTCAATGATAGTAGAGTTCGTTCTAGTGAACTTAGAACTGCAGCTTCATTGCCAGAAGAAACTTGTTGTAGGAATGTATCTGTATGATGATTCCACAGAGAGCAGGCAAAATTATAAATTCCAGAAGCTAACTGCAAAGAAAGATCAAAAAACTTATTCACAACATATTACAGATTTCAGTAATTAGACCTACATAGTAATACATTTCGGTTTTAAAATTGAGCACACATTTTCAATGAGATTTGAAATAGTCGTGTCATTTATCACAATGTTTCAAACTTTTTAAGCCAAAATGCCTAGAAGTATAGATTACACTGGCTTCTGTTATGAACACATACACCCCTAAAACATTAGCTTCTTGAAACAAAATTTAGCCTAATGCCCGCACTGCAGAATATTTTCTATTTATACTCTTTATTCCTTCCACTAAGAGGCTGTAACTCTCAGGTTTTAAAAACACTTACTTAGGGACTGTCACTGAGTATATTAGATAAATCAATATACTAAGAACTACAAAGGAGTCAAATGTCTGTGTTCTGCCAGTGCTACCCAAATGGTTTTTGGGCACTTAAAGCCAGGAAACCACATCACTTGTCAGGCTGCTTTCCTAACACGTACTGGCATTTAACCCAACTCTCACACTGAGGCACAGTTAGCCTCTAACTCCCAGGTTGAGGCCGAACCATCTATCTTCCAGTGATATCTTCAGGTTTTTTTCCAGAAGGTCTAAAACCAATCCAGCTGTGCCTACATGGCCATTTACTTGAAATAAAAATTAGGTGACAGTGCATATGACTAGTTATCATTAGCATACTCCAGAATGATTTTTTCTTATTTAAGGTATATCATTTCAACTAATTAAATACTGTATTTACACTAAGGTTAGGCATCCGAAACCAGTCAGAAATACAATCCTGTAAATATAATATTGCTATCAAAAACTCAAATTTCATTTTTATTATTGTAATTCAGTAATTTTAATGGCCTGTGCTCACAGGTGTAGGGAAACAGCTTCACCATATCCCCTAGCAACTTTGCAAATACCTACATAGGCCACACAGGCAAAGGCTTGAACAACAGCTAATCTGAGTCTTGGCAAAACATCTTGCAATCCTCCTGGAACACAAGAGGATGGATGACTTGTAAGGAACTCTGCTACGAGACCATCTCCTGCTCACCTCCCTATCTCCCCTGTTGGGCTGTCATGAGACAGTTTCTCATGGCCTCCTGGGCTCTCATAAGGTACAGGGCCTTCTATCCCATCCATTCAGAACAGAGTTGCAAAATATAAAACCACTTAGTTACAGTCTAGAATTGGCTCCTCAGCAATGGGGCATCTCACAACTTACACTGGAGTCATCCAGCCCCTACTGCTTTGGTCAGTGTTTCTGGTCTATGGGACAAGGACCACAGGGAGTTGGTACTGATGGCTAACTTCTTTCCTCTAAGATAAGTAATAAACAGTCTGAATCTAAAAGTGACTCATTTCTTCACCAACTGATGAGTCAGGGCTAGGCCTTGGCCCTCCCTTACCTGGGTGCATGCTTGACAACAGGTACGATGACTACTTAAGTTACCTTAGCATATTCTCAAGTATGCATGCAATATTTTAGAGAGTAAAATCAAATTATTTAATCCTAATGCTACATTATAGCCAAAATATTGTAGAGATAATTATCTCAATCAACACAGTATTACAGCACAAGCAACAGTATCATAAAAAGTTAAGTCTAAAATTGACATCATCCCATGAAATACTATTATAACAGAGAAGCAAATACCCAACCTAAACAGAGCGGACATAATCTGAAGGGGAAAAAAAGGGGGCTTTACCCCAAGAAATCTGTAAGTTTTACTTATAACTTCAATAAACTTTAATAATTTTCTTAGTAAGTCAAGTCCTTTCTGAGAGCATGAGGCTAAAATATATGTCTAGAATCAGAAAATCCATCATTCTAATTTTTATTACATTTACTGTGTAATTTTAAGTTACAGCATCCTATTCCAAACATATAAACCATAAAAATATCTGTCAGCCAGAAAAATGAAAGAATAGAAACAGAAGGATTTAGAGGCAGGGAAGGGGTGGGAATTTTACGTAAGACCTAAAAGTTAAGTTTTAAACTTAAGCATAACTTCTTATTGTAGAAATATTTTGAACAAAAAAAATGAAATCTACAGCCTTGGCTATAATTTTTGGATCTATTTTGTACTCTGTCTTTATGTAGTAAATAAAACAAAACCCAAAGGGTGCCATATCTAAATTTCAAATAAAAACAGAAAACTATTATACTCTGAACCTGTCTCTTGCTTACAACAAAATGACAACTTCAATTATTTTATAGGCATTCTTTGCATCTTCTCCTTAAAATGACTTATTTAACATTAACTTCTACCTACAGATTCTATTAAAATTGTTCAGAAGGATTTTTATATAGAAATTTTTTCGTGCCAGTGTTACCTGAAGTCACTTGAACTCTTTTTTTTTTTTTAAAGATTTTATTTTATTTTATTTTCCTTTTTCTTCCCAAAGCCCCCCAGTACATAGTTGTATATTCTTCGTTGTGGGTCCTTCTAGTTGTGGCATGTGGGATGCTGCCTCAGCGTGGTTTGATGAGCAGTGCCATGTCTGCGCCCAGGATTCGAACCAACGAAACACTGGGCCGCCTGCAGCGGAGTGCGCGAACTTAACCACTCGGCCACGGGGCCAGCCCCCTTCACTTGAACTCTTTTAAAAGGCATTTTCAGGACACAAGTATTTACACAGATATTGATGATATCTGTGATAAAAATAATATTAACAAGAGAATAATGATAGAATTTTATTTACTGAATCCTACTCTGCTTTAAATCTATTAATTCTTCCCTCTTTCTGGCCCTCAGTACTTTACCTGTATCAACTTATTTAATCACCACAATCTAAAAAGTAGGTATTATTACTCCCCATTTACAATAAGAAAACTGAGACGTAGAGAAGTTAAGCAACTTGCCCAAGAGCAAACAGCACTATTAATACGAGGAAGACAGCATTTAAACCAGGGAAGGTACAAAGAGACTATATTTTTAATCTCTATGTTCTAACATCTCTTAATATAGTAACTAGCAATTAAGCACAGACTAATTTAGTAAAAGAAATAAGCATTATTTGTGTAAGTTCTATTCAAACTTTTTAATATCAAAATATAGACTAAAATAGAGACTATCCCACCCATTCAGAATCAACCCAGTAAATCTTGTTCTCTAAAAGTTATATAATTATTTAATAATGATAAAATTTTCTTTTCATGACTACAAAAAATGAAAACTTTCCCACACACTCACCGAGGTTGATACTGCTCTCAATATGGATGCAATGAATTATCTGACTCAGAATCTCTCTCACAAGTTCTTTAGTAGCTCCCAGCTCTTTCTCACCACTCAACAGAAAAATGTGTCCTTTTGTTCTATTACTTACAGAGTACCCATGCAAGATATAGTTAATAAAAACTGAATGTTTTCCTCAGTTTTATATATGTATGCAGGTATGTATCTATATGTGTGTGCGTATGTATGTGTGTGTGTACAATTTGGAGCTGGTCCCATTCATTAGTCGTAAGAGTCATAGGGCCTTTTATCTAATTCTTCATACCCTCCTCTACCACTACATGCCAGACTCAATAAAGAAAACACTGGGAACCATTCCCTAGCTCTTCAATTAAAAGTAAGATTATGCTTGAGAAACAGAGTCAACCAAAGAAATCTGGCATGAGCTCAAAAAGGAAAACATTAGGGACAATTTGCCACCCTTTTAAATCACTAGCAGAATATTTTGAAATCATGTCAGATTTATTTTAAAGGTATTTTATAATAATGGTGGCAAAAGGGCAAAACTATTTTGTTATAATTTTTTCAGGCACTACTTCTGCTACCAGGATTACAGAATTCCACCACCTGTATATGCACAATGCAAATTGTAGTATGCATACTAAACATAAAATCCTCCTTACTCACTCCCAAAAAAAACAACAAAATATACCACAGAACACTCTGAACACTGTCCCAAAGGCTCTTATTGTCACAAGATTTGGATTAAAAAAAGCATTTCATCATGGTGGAATCAAAAGTCATTAAAACTCTATTTTGCTCTTTTCCATGTATAAATTGACTCTAAAACAAGTGTGAGAAAGTCAGTAATTCAGATAATCAAAGGTTCTATCTACTCCATTCCACCTTAAGCAACTTTCATCAATGTTTGAAATTTTCATCCCTCTTTTTTAAGAAAATAAATAGCATAACATTTATAGATATTAATGGCAAAGTTAGATCTTGATCTATTAATCCTTCCCTCTTTCTGGCCCTGAGAAGTACTAGTATGAAAATATTACTTTAAATTATGAATAAAGATATGAAAAGCATGTGAGTTTGGCATGCCGTAGGTATTGTTGAATGAAAGCATATAGCATTTGAGACAGAAATCAATAAAGAAACAGTAGTATGGAAAAAAAATTTTTAATTCATATTTTCCTTTGTTTTATATTCCACTTCTGCAGCTAAGCATCTAGTTATGGACATTAGGCATTTATTACAGCCCCAATTCAAGATTCTTTTTAGCCAACCTACAAAAGGCCTCTACACAATTAGGGATAGTTGGAATGAAGACGCCATAGCATGACCCTTTCAGTCCAGCAGTGCAAGAAGGGAGACAAACAAAGAAGGAAGAAACCACAGGAATTTGGGAAGAAATTGCTAGCTACCCTATAACCACGAGCCCTGCACAAGTTTCTCTCTGCTCCAGAGCACACCAAGTGATGGATGCTTACAGAAGACTCAGCTGAAAAAGACAAAGTAACAAAGCAAGCAAGTGGGAGAAATAAAAAAATTTCTGCTCAAAAAACGTGGAGGGGGAGGGAATCTTCAGTTAGACAATACAAAAATAAGCTATTGAATGAAACATTTTAGTTACTAGTTCACAAAAACCCCAAATACTTGAATTTTCTTTTTCTAAACCAGAAGAGACAGTGCCACCCACTGACTGCTTAGTGACTCAAGTGAGAAGCACACAGACTTAACTCAATATCAAAAGCAAATCATTACAGGAAGTTTTATTTCTTTTAGCATTTCAAATATTCTTAAACTTTTTTAGCCTCAGGACCACTGTCCTGAGAATTTTCACCTAGGAAACGTCAGCACCAAAAGACTTTTAAAGCAAAGTCTCGTAATTCATCACTAATAGTGGGGCAATAAGTACCCATAAACTAGTTGTCAAAACTTGCTTATTAACCTGAATTTAATCAAAAAGGTATATAATCAACAAATGCAGAATGTACAACATCCCACAAGACAACTGACCCAGTTTCTCAACAAGTCAATGGCATGAAACAAAAACAAGAAAGGAAATGAATACTACTCTAAACTAAAGATACTCGAGAGACGTTACCAAACACAGTGTTACCCCCCTTATTCATTTTTCCGGTTCAATCAAACCACTTGTAACATATATCTGAGAACAACACAGAAAATTGGATAGAAGAATTAAGTCATATTAAACCACTATTTTGACTTAAGTATAATAAAAGTTAAATGATTATATATGTTAAAACAACCAGATTTGGCCCAAGATGGAGTGGCTCGTGCTAAGCTTCATGACAGCAAACCAAAACATAACTAAGTTTCTATGCTGGACTCTCCCAGAAAAGGAAGGCCCACGTCAACCACTCAGCACACGCCTGCTCAGTATAAGTTATGTGACCTGGCTCCAAGATTTCCCTTAGCTCCATGTAAGAAAAGCAACCCTGCTTTAACCAATCAGCTAACGCCCAGTATGACTTCCTTGCTCCTGCTCACTTCGACCTATAAAAATCTCTTGCCTTGTACAGCTCTTCGGAGCTCCTTATCTGCTAGACTGGATGCTGTTCGACTCATGAACAATTGAACAAAAGTCTAATAAATCAGTAAATTGTGAAAAATTCTAACATAAAAATTAAATCTTTTTACAGATGAATACTTAAGTATTTAGTAATAAAATATGAAATCTTTAGAAAAAAAGGAGTAAAGCAAAAATAGCAACATGTTCACTGCTAAATCTAGGTGATGAGTATATGGCAGTTAGTATTTTTTCCTTACTTTCCTGTATGTTTTAAAAATTTCATAACAAGTAACTTTAAAAACCTGTACATTCTTAACAACAAAACAGGTCGTTATTTTAGCAGTAGTCAATTTTTTCTTTGATACATGACAAACATAAAATTGCTTCCACTTAACCATGACATACATATACATTGAATTACCAAATATGTCAGGCCATAAGCTTTGACAGGTACAAGACCTATCTCAAAAACAATCTCCAATCAACTGCCAATGTCTCTCAACTGATATTTATTTACTTTCAGTAAAGGGCATTCCTAAAGACCCATAATATCTGTTAACTACACTATTTTTTAAGTAAAACCTAATTTCATTTTGTTCTCAAACCTGCCAGTGGTAGAGTTCATACCCGGGGGGGTCACTGTGACTCATCTTCCAGATCCGAAGTCCTCTACTCCTAGCAACAGCCATAGCCTGTCTTCAGCCACTGAGGCCTAGACAATGCTCTTATGTATCCAAAGTATCAACTCAATGAGGGGGACAAGGAAGTGACACTACCCTCCTCTCTACTTGGGCCCCTACCTCTGTTCACAGCTGCATCTCAGGCACTCAATACAGTGAATGGCACAGAGTAGGATGCAAGTTATTTGTCAGACGGATAGACAGATGGTAAAAGAACAAAGCATAAATCAGCACTGCTACAGCAGCAACTGGGAGAGATTTTGACGATAAGTCTTTTAAGTTTTTATTCTCCTTATTCCAGGCCCCTTTTCCAAGGACTTGGACAAGATCCTTGTGAACCATAGAGGAAGGACAAGCACCATACTATACTCAAAATCTCTTCTGTTCAGTGCACAGCTTTGTTTTTTTTGGATCAAGTTAGTCACCTTGAGTCTCTCCTCCCCTAAAAGTTCCCACCAAAAGTTTCCTCTTTCCCTCATACTTATATAAACCGAGATACACACATCCACTTAAATCCCCACACTGGTTCACAGCAGGAATGACCCTTTATAAATTATAGGAGTCCTTCTTTGAATAATGTGTTAAAAAGCTAACAAAATTTGGCAGAGCAAGAGACAAGATCTAGAATCAACATGGCATTTAGTTTGGTAATCAGAATCAAACAAAACTGAAAACAAGATCTATTTAACCTACTTGATGATTTGCTTATAAACATTTATCTTTTAAATAAATTTTACAACACTGTAAATATCCTGAAGGCTAGAGCTATACCACGTAAGTGGCACCTTGGCATTCTTGAATTTAACATTCTTGGGACTTTCCCCTAAGGATCACACCATGAAGTAAGTTAAAAGTTTGTAGGAAGTGAGTGTGAAAGTCTCTGCTACACTACTGAGTGGTCCATCTTACACTAACCAACTCATTCAAAATAGCCACGTGGTTCTGTTTTCTTAGTTTGTTTATTTAGAAAACATAGTAACTCATCAAGAAGACTCTTTCAGTATGGTAACTTGACCACCTCACCCCACAGCTTTCTCTTATTCTCATTAAGCAAATAATACATACGTAGTTCATGGGAATATTATTCACCATAGACCCTTCAGTTTTTAAAATTATGCTAAGTTTTAACCTTGACCATAAAAATAACATAATATAGTGTTTAGTTTTCTTCCGTGGCAGATTTTAATAGCTTACTAAATGACTTTTGAGAGTCTGTGCCTTATGACTTTCCCCATGTATGTCAAGAGTATTTATGTCTTTGACCTCCCTCAGTACTGTACATATCTCTTGTACACAGTATGCAATCACCATCTGTTGACTGACTCTCAGGCAGAAGAACTTAAGATTAATTCCTAACATCAGCCTTAAAAGATTCCTAATAAAAACTGGTTATGGAAAATGTCCTTTTCAGAGAGTCATATTGAAATATTTTTGGATGAAATGACATGTCAGGATTTGTTCCAGCACAGAAGAAAATTAAACCTGACAACAGCTTAGGAACTGTTAAATATAGGCGACGGATATATGAGGGTTTGTTGTATTGTTCTCTCAACTAGAATATGTTTGAAAATTTCTTAATTAAGAAACTGTTTAACTGGTTATATACCAAAATTGCACAGCAAAGAATCTAATTAGGTCAGTGGGTTAAGAACTTAACTGTATGCTAAGAAAATACAAAAGAAGGAATAAAACTAAAGTACAAAGGTCATGGCTTCCAGAAAAAAATGGTAATTAAAAATGCAAAATCTATATTTAAATTATGCTGTAACTAAGATTTCCATCTCAAAATTTTAATAGTGCTTATACAGATTAACCTAGAATAATAAAGAAAACCTAAAATTATAAACTCATAGAATCATACAACTTTAAAACTGAAAGGAAATTTTAAAGAATCATAAAATTTAACTGTCTTGCTCAAAATCCCAACAGTGCTCAGTACAAAGAAAAATTCTTCACTGGAAACGAGGTCTTCCCATGATTCTTAACCGGTATTTCTAAAAACAAGTAAAATACATTGCCTTCAAAAGCTCTTTTCTTGTTATTTAGATGTGGATTACTTCATTTACCATAGCACACACCTTCATGCAGTTATACATCATGTCTACAACATACCATTCGGTTAATACATTTACAATTACATTAGAATTGTTATTTGTACCTTAAATTTCCTTGCTTTTAAAGACTCCAGATTTTGATTTTAACTGTACTTCACATCAACTTTTTTTTATATTCAGGTTAAATGAAAAGCATGCTGTTGTACAGAAAACTAATTCCTTTTTGTGTCAAACCAAGCTCAATTTTGTTACTGGAACACAATTTTCTCTCAACTGTTGATTTCCTAATTTCTCACCCCTGAAAAAAACTTAATTTATTTTACTGAGGAAGGAAAATAGGATATAAAAATTGCTGGGACACATTGAGCATCCGGTAGCAGTTTTAAGTGCACACTGCACTACTTTGCCAAAGCAACTAGCTCAACTATGAGCTTAGACTTTTTATGTGAGAAACTAATATAGTACATGAAGACCATCTTGGCATTACAGTAAATGTATTTTAAAAGGAAGATTTTCCCACACTTCAGATTACCAAAATAATAGGGCCAATTTATTAACCAGCAAAACTGCTCTTTGTAATAATGTTTGCCCACACATACTACCTTCACTTAAATTATGCATCTTGTACTCCAACCCCACCAGACAAGATTCCCCTCCTCGTCCCCTACTATGCTCCATTTTCTAGGTTCAGCTACTCCATTCCAAAATGAAAGGTACTGAGTTAAATTTTTTTCCAGGTACTCTGAGTTTGGTATATCCTCCCAAAACTCCTGCTTTAGAAGTTTTGCACTACATCACTGTGAAACCTAGAAGGTATCTAAGCCACCTCTTCTATTGTTTATTCACTTAACAGTTATTGAGCACCATCCACTTCTGTGCATTCCTTTGGGCTAGACAGACAGTAAAAGCTACATTCCTCCCTCATAAAACTCATGGTGAGGGCCAGCCCGGTAGTGTAGGAGTCAAGTTCACATGCTTCACTTCAGCAGCCCAGGATTCACAGGAACACATCCCAGGCATGGACCTACACACCGCTCATCAAGCCATGCTGTGGCAGCATCCCACATACAAAACAGTGGAAGACTGACACAGATGTTAGTCCACAGACAATCTTCCTCTCATACATACAAAAAATATATATTAAAAAAAGAAAATTCACTGGGTTAAAAATAGAGAATGTAATGTCATTCTGTCTTAAACTTTGGCATATATAAGAATCTTCTGGGGAGCCTATTAAAATTGCAGATTCCCAAACCATATCCTCAAAATGAGGATTCCAAAGGTTAAGTAAGAACACTGTTAAAAATACTTTGAGATTCACCACTGTTATATGGTGTAATCCAAAATGTTAGGTTGAACAATATGAAAATCGCTATTTTAGTAGGTCAAAACAAATACAAAAGCACCAAAACAGCTGAATGGAGAAAGGAAAGTCTCTTCAACAAACCATCCTACAACACCCAATAAAACGGCTATCACCTCCCTAGTTATGTCAGACTCCTTCTACATCTCCCCTACGTCCATCAATCACCTAGGCATGTCAATTTTAACTTTCTAAATTTTAACTCTCTACCCTCCTAAATGTTCCCTTTACCACTGCTTCATTTAAGAGCTATATCATCTCATCTAAACTACTTCAACAGCCTCAACCAGTCTCTCTGGCCTTCAGAATGTTCCCTACCAACCAATCCCCCTTACTGGCAATTAAGTGATCTAACTGGTCATATCACTATCCAGCTTAAAATCTTTCAGCAGTTAGCTATTCTGAACCTTTTGAGGTCAATTAGAAAGAATTCATAATCTTTCAAAAAATACTTAGAGAGGTAAAATTATAGACATTTTTATACAAGTAGCACAGTTTTCATAATAAAATTTAACTATATTAAATCACTTACATCATAAAACAGTTTTCTATCAGCAGCCAAACGTTTCGATGCCAGAGTCTTGGTAACATGATAAAAGGTAAGTAATGCTCTGTGCTGTCGAAGATCATCTTGGACTTTCACAGATTCTATAAGAGTGGGAATCAGTTCAGGCCACTGTCTGGGACAATCCAATCGAGCAACTTTTGCAATCAGCACTGCAATCTGAGTTGCAATCTAGAGGGAAAATATTAATCAAAAATAAACATAAGAAAATAAAGCAATGGCTAAGGAATGCATTCATAGCTGAAAATTACCTTTTTGGTTAACTATACATTTGACAGAAGTGAATAAGATTTCAACGAACAACTGCTTGAAAGTGGTTCTCAAAGTGTGGTCTATGGATCCCCAAGGGGCCTAAGATCCTCTCTCTGAGGTCCCCCACTTTCCCAATAACCTATCAACATGAAGCTAGATTTTCTTCATACAATTTCTACCAAATAATACATCATAATACAGTAAATGAAGAAGCAGATATGAAAATCCAGATGTCCTCTTTTAAACAGCCATAAACTAAAGAGATATGCAAAACCGCAGAACAATGTCATTCTTCTCATTAAATATTTCTTGTTTGGGGAAATAGTTATTCTTCATTTCTTAAAATTCTATTTATGTTAACAAGTAATGATTTTATTTTTTAGTTAATAAATATTTTTAAATTTCTCAGTTTTAATTTCTAATACAGTAAATATTAACAGATATAACACTATGGAGTTTTATTTTAGCAGTATAAGGAAGTTCTAAGACCATGAAGTTTGAGAACCACTGACCTAAGAGTAGAAATAAACATCAATAATTAGTATTTAACTAATGACATTTGTACAGATCAGTGTTTTCCCAATGCTGGTTGACAGATACCTGGGCAATGACTGACTCTTCAACCACCCAAAGCCCTGCCCCCCTCCTCCCCTGGTGAGAGGAACTCTGTTCCTCTTCAACCTCCCTCATCTCCTTAGTCAAGGAAATGCAGAGCAGAGAACTGAGATCATTTAAATAGGCTGAAACAACAGCACTAGTTATACCTCCAAATACAGCATACTTTAATATTCAAACTAAAAGAGTAAAATGCAAGAAATAGTGGTAACTTGGAAAAATTCAAGAATTCTTGTATCCATAAGCAAAAATTTTATTCTTAGGAGAAAAATCTCACTATAAAGGAAGGAAAACATAAAACTGTATAATCTACTATCTCCCACATAGTAATGGGAATTGAAAAATGTGATGAAAGAGATAGACAAAATCCTGAAGCCATCCTATAATTTAAACAAGGGGAATGGAACAGTCATCTAAATCATTAAAATTAATTTCTATGCAGTAAGACTACAAATATATAGAGATTTGCTTTCAATATTGGCTTAAAAACTGCGGAAGTTAAAAAAACATAAGTATATCTTAAAATGACTTTTGAGTTTTAAATCATTAAAAGCCAAATCTAACCAAAATTCTTAATAGCTAGAACTGGATCTCAAAATTTAAAAACCAACAGAGAAGTGTGTATAAACATCACAAATGGACATTATGGAATAAGATTTTATTTTTAATGCTGAGAAACAAAATAAGGCTGGAAAATAAGCAAAAATTAAGGGAAGAGAAAGAATACTTAGCATTCATTTTCTCACTAACCTGGTTTATTGGTTCATTGAAG
The DNA here is from genome assembly GCF_041296265.1 of Equus caballus. NCBI lineage: Eukaryota > Metazoa > Chordata > Mammalia > Perissodactyla > Equidae > Equus > Equus caballus. The sequence goes on from NC_091704.1 coordinate 25,280,140, forward strand.
TTGGTGATTAACCCTGCACGTAACGTAGATTTCTCTTCCTCTGAGAGAGCACTGTAAAAAGATAGATTTATTAGGCAAGAGAACGGTGTCTAATGATGAATGCAGGTAAGCACCATGGAGAATTTTAACAATAAAAAGCCTTTCAAACAAGGTGTCCCTGATTGCTTTGGGTAAATAAATAGAATTATTTCCATTACTTGTATATTGGCACATCAAGTAATTCAAAAGGAATTCCTTCACAATTGAATAAGAACCACAAAATAATAAGCAATAGGAAATAATACAAATCCAGAGTAAAGAATGTGATGCTTCAAGGTTGCTTTTATTGATGTAAAACTAGTTGCCTATCAAAAAATTAATGGTTGACTAAAAAAAAATCTGTATGAGTAGCTGTTGCCTTCCACTGACTTCTTTTATAAAATCAGAGTGAGGTTATTCTATGCAGAAAGGCATCAGGAATCAGAGAATGTTTTGGATATAAGACTTATTAGAAATCAACTAGTTTAAAATCTTTCATTCTACATCTCTGGAAAAAATAAACACTATACTAATAACTTTTACTACAAATGAGGAAGGAGACTAGATAGCAAAAGGACAGAGATGGAGAATATTCACTGTATAAAATCACATACATTTTGAATTTTGAACCAGATGAATGCATTATTTCTTTTAAAGTACTCATTTTAAGGTTTTTCCATTACGGCCACGATAAAGTAGCTTGTAACAGACAAACGGTCCTAATAAAATCAGCTATAAAAGTTCCTTACAATTTAAAATAAAAATTTTAAGGCATGTGTTGAGTTGAACTGTATCCCCCCCAAAAAGACATGTTCCAGTTCTAATGCCAGGTATCTGTGAATGTGAGCTTCTTTGGAAATAGGGGCTTTGCAGACGCAATTGAGTTAAAATGAGGTCAGACTGAGTTAGGGTGGGCCCTAGTCCTAAAACCAGTTACCTTCCTAAGAGAAGGAAAATTTGGACAGATACACAGAGGAGACACACGAACAGAAAGCCCAGTGACAATGGAGGCAGAGATTGGAGTGATGCAGCTGCAAGCCAAGGAACGCCAAGGATTGCTGACCACAAGCAAAAGCTAAAAAGAGACAAGAAAGAATGAGTCTCCCTCGAGCCTGCAGAAGGAGCACAGCCCTGCCCAGCATGTGAACTTTTTAGATTCCTAGCCTCCCGAACTGTGAAAGGATACACTCGTATTGTTTTAAGCTACCCAGTTTGTGACAGTCTCTTACAGCAGCCCTAGGAAATTAACATACTATCTAAAAACAACCTAGACAGCCAGGACTTGAGAGACAGGGGTCTTAAAAAGAAGGGAAATGAACTGTAATGAATCAGTACATTTCTCTTTGAGGTGTCTGCTCACAAAAAATCAAGCTAAAAGTAGCAACTAAGAGACTAAAAGAGCTAAGGAGAGGTTTCAGCAGGTCTCACAATGCTGGAAAGACAGAAATTGAAGTTCAGGACCCAAGAAGGCAATATTTTGGTACATACCCAAGGCTTGAAGCTGAAACCCCAGGAAGGCTAAAACCTGGGATCAAGAGTAAACCAGAAAGAGACCACCTTCAACCAGATGAAGATTGAGGCCATATTCTATTTAATTAGAATTAAGTTCTCTCTGGAGAAAGATAACAGAATTCAAAGTCTCTCCAATTGTCCCTATACAATGTTCAACATTCAATCAAAACTTCCCAGGCATACTACAAAAAAGGAAAAACTGAAATCAAAACACAAACAGCAGCAGGAAATACAGACAGTGCAGCTACCAAATCACACTTGCAACACTTTTGATGATTATATTCAAGAGAATACGTGAAAGATCGAGAATTTCACCACAGAACTGAAATCTGTTTTTTAAAAAATACCAAAAAGAAATCCTAGAACTGATAAACACAATCAGTGAAATAAACATAACAAAATGGAAGACAGGTCAGTGGAAAATATCCAGATTGAAGCATAATGAGAAAAATAGGACTTCTGCTTCTGAGAGAGTTCACTAACAGATATGCACTAAAAAAATGCTAAAGTCATTCTGCAGGCAGAAGACAAACAGATCCATGAGGAAGCACAGTTAATAAAGAAAGGAGTAAAAAACACTAGAAACATAAATCTAAATGAATACTGCCAGCAAAATAATATAAAACAGTATTTTGTGGAGTTTAAAATATATGCAGAATTAAAGCACTCAACAACAAGAGCATCAAAGACAGGAAGACATAAATGGAGTTAAAGTACCATAAGGTTCTTGCATTATCTGAAGGAAGTAAAGTACTAATCCAAGACAGTCTCTAATAAGTCAAGAATGCGTGTCATAATCCCTAGGAAAATCACTTGAATAATAAAAGTGTCCCAGTAGCCTTGTAGAGGGAAAAACTGAGTAACAAAAAATTTCTTGAATGATCCAAAGGCAGGCAGGAAAGATAAGAAAGGGAGGAGAGAGCAAAGATCAGACAGAAACAAAAAAAACCCAAATAATGGATGGTAGCTTTAACCATCTTTATCTGTAATTACATTAAATGTAAATAGGTGTAATACTAAAATTAAAAGACAACATTTATCAGATTGGGTAAAAAACAAAAGCCAACTATTTCTGCTCATAAGAGAAACATTTTAAATAAAACAACAAAGAAATATTGAAAGAAAAAGATATACCATGCAACCATGAGATGGCTGGTGTGGCTCTATTAATATCAGGCAAGCTAGACTTTAAGCCAAAACACATTGTCAGAGATACAGAGGAACATTTCATAATTAAGACAAGGTCAACTCTACAAGAATATAATAACCCTGACCTTCTATGATCCTAATCAAGCCTCTATATACAGAGAACAAAAACAGAATGAAAAGAAGAAATAGGCAAGTCCATAATCATATTTGGAGATTAATACACCTCTCTCAGTAAATGAGGGAGAAAGCACAAAATCAATAAGGATACAGAAGATTTGGATAATATAATTAACAAATTTGACCTAATTTACATATATAAAACATTATAATCCACAACAGCAAAACATATGTTCCTTTCAAGTGCACATAAATCATTTACTAAAATACCATATGCTGGGATCAAAAAGCAAGACAGCATATTGCAAAGAATGAAATCAGTAACCAAAAAAAACAACTAAAAAAAGCCTCACATGTTGGGAAATTAGGTGATATACTTCTAATTAATCTATGAGTCTAAAAAGAAAAAACGAGAAATTTTTAAATGTTTTTAGCTGAATGGTAATGAAAATACTACATCTCAATGCTTGTGAAACTGAACTAAAGCCATGATTATAAGAAAAGCCTTAATGTTTTAAATGAATATATAAGAACAAAAACTGAAAATCATTTATCTAAGCTTCCAGCCCAAAATGCTACAAAACAAATAGCAAATTAAATTCAAAAAAGTGGGGCCAGCCTGGTGGCACAGTGGTTGAGTTTGCATTCTGCTTCGACAGCCCACGGTTAGCAGTTTAGATCCTGGGCGTGGACCAGCACACTGCTTATCAAGCCCTGCTGTGGCAGGCATCCCACATATAAAGCAGAGGAAGATGGGGACAGACGTTAGCTCAGGGCCAGTCTTCCTCAGCAAAAAGGAGGACTGGCAGCAGATGTTAGCTCAGGGCTAATCTTCCTCAAAAACAAAATAAATAAAAATAAATTCAAAAAAGTAATAGAAAGTACATCAAGCCTTATAAAATACAATAACTAAAGCACAGGTAGACAAATAGGCCAACAGGACAAAACAGTGAATCCAAAAACAGATCCATACATCTGAAGTGCTCGATTTATAAAAAGGGAACCTCTGAAACGTGACAGGGAAAGAAGCCACAGTGCTACCCTTACTTCACATACGCACCTCACACACAAAGCACTTCCAGACAGATCTTTCACCTAAATGTGAATAGTAAAACAAAGCTTCTAGCAGAAAACAGAGTATTTTCATGACCTAGAGTAGAGCAAAAATTTTGTAAATATGCCCCAAAAGAATCAATAATAAAAGAATTGTAGCTAAACTGAACTTCATTAAAATGAAGGACTTCTCATCAAAAGACACCACTAACAAAGTGAAAAGGCGGAGTGACATCAGCAACATGGCGGAGTGAGCAGTTTTCTTTGTCTCTCCCCCTTCAAGCTAAAACTAACTGGACATTCATTGTTCAACAAAGGATATCCACACAGCACCTCAGGATGCCTGAGAGACCCATGCTGCTATACATAGGAATGTGGACAGACTTCCACCTGGGAGGAAGTGGAGTTGGGGGGGAACTCTATGACCCCTAGACAGCCTAGTACCGGCAAGTGACACTCTCCTGGCTGACACACTCATAGCACCACCACGGCACTGAGGGTGGGCGTGCGCATCAGCGGCGTGACTGTGGAAACAAGTGACTACAGCTCTAAGCTCCCCTGAGACTGCTCCTTAGTCCAACGGGAAAATTCAGGGTCCCACAGCAGCTACTGGGAAAGCCTCTACTCAGCCTTGGCAGAGAGGCTCCGTGCAGCAAACACAAATGCTGGGAGGCCCCGGGGAAGAAGGGGCTCAGCTGGCTGCATTTAACACACACAGCCCTGCTGTGGCCCCAAGGGGGCAAGTGACACCCAGCGGGACCACACAAGCAGGCAGTGACAATTCGGAGCCCCGGCATGACTGCTCCTTGGTCCAGCGGGAAAATGCAGAGCCCCACAGCAGCCACAGGGAAAGCCTCTACTTGGTCTTAGTGGAGAGGCCCCGCCCAGCAAACACAAAGGCTGGGAGGCCCTGAGGCACAAGTAGCGAGGCTGGGTGAGCTAACCACTGGCTGCATTAGATACCCATAGCTCTGCTGTGGCCCAGAGTGGTCAAGTGAGATCCTGCTGGACCTGATGGTGGCAGAGCTGCAAGTCTAGGTGAACCAGCTTCCGGCGGCTGTGAAAGCCCACAACACTGCTGCAGACCTGAAGGAGGGAGTGTGTCTATGTGGTGTGTGAGAGCAGGCACCAGCAACTCGAAGCCCCCTTGTGATTTTTCCCACAGCTGACGGGAGACCCCACAGGACCACTGCAAACATGAGAAGGGGCCCAGATTCGGTCAGGAACAGCTGACAGGGATCCTGGTCAGTGCAGATTACACAGCTGCTGACCCCTCCCCACCAGTAAAAGCAAGTGGGCGCAGTAACCAAACTATGTATGCGGAGGCATAAATTCACGACATCAAGCAGTATGAAAAAATACATTAAATCCCCAGAACAGAAGAAAAATGACAATTACCCAGCAAACAATCCCAAAGACACTGAAATCTATAACCTAAATGACAAGGAATTCAAAATAGCTATCATTAACAAACTCAGTGAGTTAAAAGAGAATACAGATAGACAACTCAAGGAGTTCAGGAGCTACCTCACAAAAGAGCTTGATACTATAAAGAAGGACCAGTCAGAAATGTTGGAGATGAAAAACACAATGGAGGAAATTAAGAAAAATCTGGACTCTCTGAACAGTAGGGTTGACAATATGGAGGACAGAATTAGCTATCTGGAGGATAGGAATATAGAAATGCTTCAGACAGAGGAGGAGACAGAACTAAGACTAAAAAGAAATGAAGAAACTCTCAGAGAAATATCCGACTCAATTAGGAAATGCAACATAAGGATTATAGGCATCGCAGAAGGAGAAGAGATGGAGAAGGGGACAGAAAGCCTGTATAAAGAATTAATAGCTGAGAACTTCCAAAACACAGTGAGGGAGCTGGAAATTCATGTGACAGAAGTGAATAGATCTCCAAACTTTATCAATGTAAAAAGATCAAGCCCAAGGCATGCAGTAGTGAAGCTTGAAAAAGTCAACGACAAAGAAAAATTATTAAGGGCAGCAAGGCAGAAGAAAATAACCTACAAAGGAACTCCCATCAGGCTGTCAGTAGATATCTCAGTAGATACGTTACAGGCTAGGAGAGGGTAGAATGATATATTCAAAACTCTGAAGGAGAAAAGCTTGCAGCCAAGAACACTCTATCCAGCGAAAATATCCTTCAAATATGATGGAGAAATAAAAACTTTCCCAGATAAACAAAAGTTAAGGGAGTTCATTGCCACAAGAGCCCCCTACAAGAAATGCTCAGGAAGACACTCATACCTGGGGCGGGTTACAAAACCCTGAGGAAAGGAAGTAAGTAGAAAGACAAAATCAGAAAATTGCAGCTATACATCAGAACAGGGTAGCAAATGCTTAAGTATAACATTAAAGATAAAAGGAAGCGGGGCTGGCCCTGTGGCCGAGTGGTTAAGTTCGCATGCTCCACTGCAGGCAGCCCAGTGTTTCGTTGGTTTAAATCCTGGGCGCAGACATGGCACTGCTCATCAAACCACGCTGAGGCAGCGTGCCACAGGCCACAACCAGAAGGACCCACAATGAAGAATATACAACTATGTACCAGGGGGCTTTGGGGAGAAAAAGAAAAAAAGATTAAAAAAATTTAAAAAAGGAAGGGAAACACCAAGAATAAATATAATCTTGTCATTTTAACCACAAACTCATGACACAAGAAGAAGAAAAAAAGATCTGACAATAATAACCTAGAAGGAGAAGAGGAAAGGGATGGAATGGCTTAATCTAAGGAAATAATAGGCTAGCAGAAAATGGACTATCTCATCTATGAGATGTTTTATACAAAGCACAGGGTAACCACTAAACAAATAACAAGAATAGAGACACAAATTACAAATAAGAAGAAAGTCAATATAGAAAACTACCTACCTGAATTGTTAGTCCAAAATTCATGGGAGGATAAACAAAGGAAATGCAGGAGAACCAGAAAACAAGTGATAAAATGGCAGCATCAGGCCCCTACATTTCAATAATCACTCTAAATGTAAATGGATTGATCTCCAATCAAAAGACACAGAGTGGAGGGATGGATTAAAGAACAAGGCCCAACAATATGCTGCCTCCAGGAAATACATCTCTGCCCCAAAGACAAACACAGACTCAGAGTGAAGGGATGGAAGATGATACTCCAAGCTAATAGTGAACATAAGAAAGCAGGTGTCACCATACTTATATCAGACAAAGTAGACTTCAAAGCAAAACAAGTAAAGAGAGACAAAGAGGGGCAGTTTATAATGAAAAAAGGGATATTCCAACAAGGAGACACAACACTTATAAATATACATGCATCCAACACAGGAGCACCAAAGTATGTAAAGCAACTATTAACAAAACTAAAAGGAGACATCAACAACAATACAATAACAGTAGGGGACCTCAACACCCCACTAACACCAAAGGATAGATCATCCAGACAGAAAGTCAACAAGAAAATTATAGAACTAAATGAAAAACTAGACAAGATGGACTTAATAGATATATATAGAACACTCCATCCAAAACAGCAGGTTACACACTCTTCTCAAGTGCACATGGAACATTCTCAAGGATAGACCATATGTTGGGAAACAAAGCAAGCCTCAACAAATTCAAGAGAACTGAAATAATATCAAGCATCTTTTCAGACCATAACGCTATGAAACTAGAAATCAACTAAAATTTTAAAGCTGGGAAAGGGGCAAAAATGTGGAGATTAAACAACATGCTACTGAACAACCAGTGGATCACCGAAGAAATTAAAAGAGAAATCAAATATTATCTGGAGACAAATGAAAATGAAAACACATCATACCAACTCATTTGGGATGCAGTAAAAGCAGTACTAAGAGGGAAATTCATCACAATACAGGCTCACCTCAATAAACAAGAAAAATCTCAGATAAGCAACCTCAAACTACACCTTACAGAAGTAGAAAAAGAAGAACAAACAAAGCTCAAAGTCAGTAGAAGGAGGGAAATAATAAAAATTAAAGCAGAAATAAATGAAAGTGAAACAAAAAGGACAGTAGAAAAGATCAATGAAACAAAGAGCTGGTTCTTTGAGAAAATAAACAAAATTGACAAAACCTTAGCCAGGCTCACTAAGAAAAAAAGAGAGAAGATTCAAATAAATAAAATTAGAAATGAAAGAGGAGAAATCACAATGGATACCACAGAAATACAAAAAATTATAAGAGAATACTATGAAAAACTATATGACAACAAATTGGACAACCTAGAAGAAATGGATAAGTTCTTAGACTCTTCCAACCTCCCAAAACTGAATCAGGAAGAAACAGAGAATCTGAATAGACGAATCACAAGTAAAGAAATTGAAACCATAAATCAAAAACCTCCCCAAAAATAAAAGTCCACAACCAGATGGCTTCTCTGGAGAATTCTATCAAACATTCAAAGACTTAATACCTATCCTTCTCACATTCCAGAAAATTGAGGAAGATGGAGCACTTCCTACAACACTCTACGAAGCCAACATCACCCTGATCCCAAAGCCAGACAAGGACAACACAAAGAAGGAAAACTAGAGGCCAATATCACTGATGAATATAGTTGCAAAAATTGTCATCAACAAAATTTTGGCAAACTGAATACAGCAATACATTAAAAAGATCATACACCATGATCAAGTGGAATTTATACCATGGACAGAAGGATGGTTCAACAGCCACAAGTCAATCAATGTGATACACCATACTAACAAAAGGAGAAACAAAAACCACATGATCATCTCAATAGACGCAGAAAAAGCATTCAACAAGATCCAACATCCATTTACGATAAAAACTCTGATAAAAATGGGTATAGAAGGAAAGCACCTCAACATAATAAAGTCCATATATGATAAACCCACAGCCAACATCATACTCAATGGGCAAAAACTGAAAGACATCCCTCTGAGAACAGGAACAAGACAAGGGTGTCCACTCTCACCACTTTTATTCAACATAGTACTGGAGGTTTTGACCAGAGCAATTAGGCAGGAAAAAGAAATAAAAGGAATCCAAATAGGGAGGGGAAAAGTGAAACTGTTGGCAGACGACATGATCTTATATATAGAAAACGCCAAAGAATCCATTGGAAAACTATCAGAAATAATCAACAACTACAGCAAAGTGACAGGGTATAAAATCAACTTACATAAATCAGTAGTATTTCTATACTCTAATAACAAACTAACAGAAAGAAAACTGAAGAACACAATCCCATTCACCATTGCAACAAAAAGAATAAAATACCTTGGGGTAAATTTAACCAAGGAAGCGAAAGACCTATACAACGAAAACTACAGGACCTTCCTGAAAGAAACTGATAATGACATAAAGAGATGTAAAGACATTCCATGTACATGGATTGGAAGAATAAACATAGTTAAAATGTCCATACTACGTAAAGCAATCTACAGATTCAACGCAATCCCAATCAGAATCCCAATGACATTCTTTACAGAGATAGAACAAAGAATCCTAAAGTTCATATGGGGCAACAAAAGACCGTGAATTGCTAAAGCAATCCTGAGAAAAAAGAACAAAGCTGGAGGCACCACAGTCCTTGACTTTAAAACACACCTCAAAGCTACAGTAATCAAAACAGCATGGTACTGGTACAAAAACAGGTACATAGATCAATGGAACAGAATTGAAAGCCCAGAAATAAAACCACACATCTATGGACAGATAGTCTTCAACAAAGGAGCTGAGAACATACAATGAGAAAAGAAAGTCTCTTCAACACTGTTGTGAAAACTGGACAGCTACATGTAAAAGAATGAAAATCAACCACTCTTTTTCACCATTCACAAAAATGAACTCAAAATGGATCAAGGACTTAAAGGTAAGACCTGAAATCACAAGGCTTCCAGAAGAAAATACAGGCAGTACTCTCTTTGACATCAGTCTTAAAAGGATCTTTTTGGATACCATGTCATCTCAGATAAGGGAAACAACAGAAAGAATAAACAAATGGGATTTCATCAGACTAAAGAGCTTCTACAAGGCAAGGGAAAACAGGATTGAAACAAAAAAACAACCCACCAATTGGGAAAAATATATTTGCAAATCATACATCTGACAAAGGGTTAATCTCCATAATACATAAAGAATTCACACAACTCAACAACAAAAAATCAAACAACCCAATGAAAAAATGGGCAGGAGACATGAAGAGACATTTCTCCAAAGATATAAGGATGGCCAATAGGCACATGAAAAGACGTTCATCATTGCTGATCATCAGGGAAATGCAAATCAAAACTACACTAAGATATCACCTTATACCCATTATAATGGCTAAAATAACCAAAACAAAAAATAGTAAACGTTGGAGAGGTTGTGGAGAAAAAGGAACCTTCAGACACTGCTGGTGGGAATGCAAAGTGGTGTAGCCACTATGGAAAACAGTATGGAGATTTCTCATAAAATTAAAAATAGAAATACCATATGACCCAGCCATCCCACTACTGGGTATCTATCCAAAGAACTTAAAATCAGCGATTCCAAAAGACCCATGCACCCCTATGTTCATTGCAGCATTATTTACAATAGCCAAGATGTGGAAGCAACCTAAGTGCCCATCAACTGATGATTGGGTAAAGAAGATATACATACATACACACACACACACACACACACACACACACACACACACTGGAATACTACTCAGCCATAAAAAAGGATAAAATCGTCCCATTCACAACATGGATGGACCTTAAGGGTATTATGTTAAGTGAAATAAGCCAGACAGAAAAGGAAAATTTCTGTGTGACTCCACTCATAAGTAGAAATTAAACATGTAGACAAACAGAACAGATCAGTAGTTACCAGGGGAAAGGGGGGTTGGGAGGTGGGCACAAAGGGTGAAGTGGTGCATCTACAATATGACTGACAATAATGTACAACTGAAATTTCACAAGAGTGTAAACTATCACAATATCAATAAAAAAAAAAGAAAGTGAAAAGGCAAGTCACAAAGCGGGAGAAAGATTTTCAATACGTATATTCAACAAAGGATTTACAATCGGCTCTCCATATCCACGGGTTCCACATCTACCCATGGACCCAACCAGTCGCAGATCGAAAGGCCTAGATGGTTATGTCTGTACTGAACATGTAGAGACCTTTTTTTCTTGTCATTATTCCCTAAACAATAAAGTATAACAACTATTTACATAGCATTTACATTGTATTAGGTATTATAAGTAATCTAGAGATGATTTAAAGTATGCAGGAGGATGTACCTAGGTTATATGCAAATATTATACCATTTTATATACGGGACTTGAGCATCCAAGGATTTTGGAATCTGCAAGGGGTCCTGGAATCCATCCCCCTCAGATACCGAGGGATGACTGCATATTCATAAGATATCAATGCCACAAATCAATAAAATAACCCTTTTCTTTAAAATTTGCCAATGGCAGGCCCTTCACAAAAGAGGATATTCAAATAACTAATAAGCATATGAAAAAGGTACTCATTGTTCATCAGGAACACAAAGAAGCAGACTTTTTAAGTGTCTTAAATTTAAATGAGTTCGATTACTAATCTTCCACCCCTTGCTCCCTTTCTAAGTCCATTATTACCATCTTTGCTCCCTAAGTACAATCATCTCCTTTCTAGCTTGTACCTCAATATATACTAAAAGAGACAGCTTGGGATTTAGCTCCCTAATACCATATGAGATCTCCCTTAACTTTTTAAATTTAAACTATATCCCAGTTTCTAATTCCTTATGTGAAAGCATAATCTAAAATATTAATCATAATTTACTCTCCCTTCCAAATAGTTATTTATATTCTTAACCATATTCTTCATATAACCAGAAAACAAAATGAATTTTAGGAGACATCTAAAATTTAATTGGACATAGCAATAGAAAGGTTTGCGCTGCTATACTGTTTCCAATACACAATTGTTTTTTTTTAAAGATTGGCAGGTGAGCTAACATCTGTTGCCAATCTTTTTCTTTTTCTTTTCCTTCTCCCCAAAGCCCCCCAGTACACAGTTGTATATTCTAGTTGTGAGTGCCCCTGGTTGTGCTATGTGGGACGCCGCCTCAGCATGGCCTGACAAGTGGTGCCACGTCCGAGCCCAGGATCCGAACCAGTGAAACCTTGGGCCGCCGAAGCGGAGCGTGCAAACTTAACTACTCGGTCACAGGGCCAGCCCCAATAATACACAACTTTTTATCACGAAATACTTCATTTCTCTCAAAATTATGAATTAACTCTAAAATAAGAAGGTTTTGCTTACTACAGTATCCTAAGCACAGCCTTAAAATATTATAGTTGCTTCCAATATTATTCAAGAGCATATTTTATATGCACTTTGAAGTACTTAGACAAGTTTTTTTTTAAGGCCCTATGACTACAAGAATATAAAGAGCAATAGTGCCATCTACTGGAGAACAAAGACTATGTTACCTCTTCAGCAAAGTCCACTACTTTCTAACAAACAAATTCCAGGACCATGTCTACGTAGCTTTTCCATCAATTATATAACATATAATTAACTATCAAGAGAAATCTGTTCATGTAACCAGCTACACAGCAGTTACAACTCAATCTGATGAGATTACAAATGTCTACTACCCCATTCCCACCACAAAGGAAATTATGCAGAAGACCAAGGGAATTAACATCCAGGTGGCTCAGAAATGACCTGGGATTTCCTTTCAATGACTTCTTTTCAAAATCCTAACCTTATACTTCGTAAGAAAAAAAAAAAAAAGGCTTTTTTCAACATGACTCATTTACTCAGCGTTTTGTGCCCAAAAAATTAGAGATCCCTAAAAACAGAAGGTCAACAAGAAATTCACATCCCCCACCAAATAAAAAAATTAATGGAGAAAAGCAATACTATAGATACTGATTTGTAATTAACTATGTAGAACACTTTTCTTCTTCAGTAGTTAATGTATTATTTTCTTTCACATATCAAACACTTCATGAATTCACACGTCATCCTAGCTCAGGGGCTATGTTAATCTTCTCTGTATTGGTCCAATTTTAGTACATGTGCTGCTGAAGCAAGCACAAACACTTTCTTTCGCATAAAGAATGAAGATTAACAGGTACATGCTTATACCTCCCTGAATTTGGGAAGGATTACACTGTGGGGGGAAAGTAAAATGGAACTTACTGAGGTGCTACACGTCTCCAGTAACGATCAATTCCATTTTTAAAATACAGCACAGCGAGCCACCTTACATTTATATCCAGAGTGTGGTTTGTGAAAATATTCTGTAAATAAAAAACACAGTATTAGAATGAACACGTAATAAGTTAAAAGTATAATTAATATACCCACAATAAAGTATGGATAGATTTTTTTTTTAATTAAATGTTTCATTTAAATTTTATCATTACATATATCACATTGTTATTTTCTAAGTATCTATAGCTCTACAATTCATATAAAAGAGTACACCTGCTCAGCAGTATGAAAATTGTTTAAGCTGAGTAATGGATATGTGAAGATTCATTATACTATTCTACTTTTAGGCATGTTTGAAAATTTTCACAATAAAAAAACTTGGAAACAAATAAACGTAATTATATATCACAACCTACATACACATACAAAACTAAAATAAACACCTTCTAAATTAAAAACGAAAAACCAGACCCACCACAGCATAGATTCAAAGATTCTAAGCAGTCAAAAGCCCCAGGTTATTAATACATGACATAAAATAAACTATTTCAAAGTATCCTCCTTATCAAAACAATCATGCTTACAAATAAGTTGGATAGCAGAACATTTTTAAGTGATATAAAGGCAGATGTGATGTGAATAATTTCAATTCAAAATTAACCATTACTCAAAAATTTCATTCACAGTGCTATTCCAAATACAGGCAATCTCACTTTGCGTAGTAGTGGGAGAACATAAAAATGACTGTGCTAGCTAAACTATGCAACATGATCTTAATAATCAAGGAGAAGTTACAATTGTTCTGTGCCCTTTAAAAATTTTTATCAAAAAATTTTTTAAAATTGCTACTAAAAATTTATAACTAATAGTTATAAATATATATGGACATAAAAGAATAATAAAACTAATACACTGTAATTTAAACATCACAAACACTGAAAATTAAAGTGCTTTATTTCTTTATAAAAAACTTATTTAGAATAGTGAGTGCACAGGACAAATGTAGGAACATGTTAACCGACTGAAATTCTACTATACCTCAGGCCAAAAACAACTCAAATCCCCAGAGTTGACCTATTAAACACAATCTCGTGTGGGAAAACCTGAAAGCCAAAAATAATGATGTGGAAAGTGTATTTTTTACTGGAGAAAAATATATATGTTAAGTATTAAAAACAGGTATGTATACCATAATCCCATTTTTCGAAAATCATGTACGTACAAAAAAAATTACAAAGACAGTTGTGTGATGCCCACTTATTCCTTAACACCCCTGACAACTGAGTCAGAGTCCTTCTTTTGGTTTCTTTTGCAAAAGAAAGAAGAGATTTCTCTTACCACATTAATCACATTCGATTTTAACACTTTACAGGTCCACCTTCCACACTAGATTGAGTCATGTCTTATGCCTGGAGTCTAGCACAGAGTCCAGCATAGCAGAAACTTCATAAATATCCGTTGAGCAAATGAATGAATGAATGGAAGTAATGTGGGAATATTGTGGAATTGGGTGGATATCCGCCTGTCTCAGCTATACTTAGGAAACCACGAAAAGTCAGGCTGCAGGTGTCAATCCAAGTAGAAATATTCCATAAGTATTCTGAATAACAGGACTAGAGCACAAGCCTGAGACTGGGCATATAAATTTAGGACTCTCCAGTCTTGAATGAACAGCTAAGGCTAAAAAAAATAAATGTGACAAGACAGTGAGTACAGGGTAAAAAGAAGAATTAAGTTAAACTTAGCAGTTTTCTAATCTATTCCATCTAAAAGAAATTTTACTATCCATCCAAGAAGACAGTATAGCCAGTAGAATTAAAAACAAAAGCTTTAGGCATTTAACATTATTAATAATTCATACATTACACAAAAAGTCAATAGTTAAGCAAGCCTACTGGTTTTTTTAAAGTCCAGCAGTAACTAAAATAAGAAATTCTAAAAGTGTTTTATATTTTGGCCTGAAAAAACACAAGGCTAGTTACAGAACATATTTATTTAAATAAGCATACGAAGAGTAAAGAAACATAGAGATTTCCCAAAGATTTATACCGTGCCCAAAATTTACAAACATAATGCTAGGATTACCTAAACAAAAATATTTTCTTTAGTATCTTTAAAAATTAATCTGTTTTTTACCTTTTCGTTATGAGCCAAACAGCTAACTTTCAGGTACATTCAGAATATCAATAATGACTCTAGACATTTAATTTCCCTTATAGTCATGACAGTATCTTCCTAAATCTAACAAACTTTTTAGTCATGAAGCCAAAATATGTACGTCAATGGCTATAATTTTCTATTTTACAAGATATGGTAAATAGTTTGCTCTGAATTTGCAACCCAGTCACAAATACTGGATCAGTTTCTGCTCTAATTGGTAGCCTCAGTGCCCTGGTCAGAGACTACATCTCAAACACTAATCAGAGTTCTCAAATTTTCAGAAGAAAAAAAGAGTAAGGAAGGTCCTCAATCAAAAAGATATCTTTTCATTCTGGCACCGAGAAAACAATTTTGATTAACTAACCAGAAGCTTTAAACTCCCAGAAGGTTTAGTCAAAGCATATATTAATTAAATTATTATACTATTTCCCATAACACTCAGGAAAAGATGTGTTAAGAAAACGAAAAGTTTAGTTGGGAAAAGAAAACAACCTTTTAAAGTGAAACACACTGAGCAAGGCAGAGCTGGCCAGATGCTGCAGTGGGGAGGCCTGAACAACTCTGCCAACAGAAATGAACTGGGGCAAGGATAGAAACAAAACATGAAAGTGGACTACCTAGAGTCTCGAGCTCAGCATTAACATTCTAAAACCAAAAATCAGTGTAGTGCTGCCTTCCGAGCAGATACTACCAATACCCAACTCGGTCATTTATTCATTCACCATCAAATATTTCTTAAACACCCTCAAAGAACCAAGCCCTGAATTAATAAATGGCAGTGGCAAGGGCAACCAAACACTTGGATCAGTTTCACTAAAGTAAATCACCAATACAAGCAGAACAATTAAAGCTGCAACAATTAAAATAATGGTATCTCATTTTATTAAAACTAATAGTGAACTACTTTAAAACAACTTACCAGCAACACCGAATAGAAACCTGGCTGTGTCTCCCACTGTTTCAACTGCTCCTCAGCTGGCTTTAACACAGCAGTATCCTGACTGGTGGCCTGTGTTAAGACCTGAAGAACAACAGTGCTGGCACTATTGAGATCCATGGAAACCTGGCAATGAGAAGTTAACATACTCGAATGTACATTATACATAAAAAATTAACAGTAACATAAACGGAGAAAAAGCTTCAATGTTCTCAATTGCCCCTATACCTCAATCATTTACCCACTCCTTCAGGTTACTGCTGAATTTCCCTCTTTTCTATGTACCACCCATACTCTTACTTAAAATGCCCATAATTCACTTCAAACCAGTTAAAATAAAAATAAAAGTTTTTTTAAAGAGCCCACATCCGAGCATATATTACCATATATATATATTACCATATATATATTGCCAAGCATAACACAAAGTGCTTTATTCATTTATTTATTCCTAATAATAATTCCATGTGATAGATAGAAAACTAAAGGATTAGATACCTCGCCTTGCCAAGGTCACAATTTACTAAGTGGCAGTGCTTGGACTCGAACACCAAACCCACCAGTCTTAATCACTATTACTGCCTTCCTTGAGCAACAGAATCAACATTGAAGGCATCTCTGTAATCCCAGAAGCCCAACAAGATAAACAACATATGCTTAGTAAATATTTACTGAAAAAAGAAAAGTGATCATTTTTGACCAATAAACTACGTCACAATGAACCACGTGGCAGCTAATTAACTGATTTAGTCAACAAAATTGCTGAAAGCCTGCTGAGTACCAGCCACTGCTCAACTGCTGAGAATACAGCAGAGAACAAAACAGTGGCCCTGACTTCATGCAGCTTACATTCTAGTGGAAAAAGATAAATCTGTTAAAAAAAGAAAAGATTGGTGATATAAAGAAAACAAGATGATATTTAACATCATCCGAATGCAAGTGAATGTGTTACTTTAGACTGGGTGTTCCACGAAGGCTTCTCCAAAGTGATACCAAAGAGATATGAGTGACAAGAGAGACCCAGCCATGCAGAGCTCCAGACAGGGAAAACAACTGACAACAAGGCCTAAGATAAGAAACAAACTTAAGAAGGCCAGCCAGTATGATGGACACTTAATAAGAGAAAAGGGGAAAATGGTACAAGATGACTTGGAGAAATAGGCAGAAACAAATCATGCACAATTTTGCAGGGGAAAATAAAGTGTCTGAGCTTTTACACATGTACAAAAAAACCCACTGGAAGTTAGCAGGAATATATGAATATATTAACATAAATATAATAAAGACAGGCTCTACCAGAACTCATTCCCACCCAAACCCCACCCCGCAAAAAGAAAGAAAAAAGCCATATCCCTGTTTGGGGCTACTACTTGAAAAAAAAAAATCACTGACTACTGCCAATGGCCAGAGCAATTTTCCTCTAGAGCAAAGTTTGTGCAGAGCACTCACATACACACGTACCTTCACATTTCACACTTCTCTGGACCTTCACAGCAAAGCGATGTTTAAGGCTATGTACTCTTATCTTCATGCCCCACTTACCCGCACCATTTCCCTGTTCTAATGGAAGCTGCGAGAGTTGACCATCTCTATCTCCCACCAGCACCCTGCTCCATCCAGGTCCTCCCCAGAAGTAGATACTCTGTCCCTCCTTTCCCTTGCTTTTTTTTTCAGTTTTACTGAGAAATAACTGACATACATCACTGTGTACTCCCCTTTTGTTTCTTGCTACCAGGAAGCCCAACCAGTCTGGAAGGGAGAGCTCAGTTCATGTATTTCTGGAGAACCAATTCTGCACCAAGCACTGTGACAGCTATTAGGATGGTAAGAATCAGAAAGGGTCTCTTTCTCCACCCAAATTCTGGGGGACACTGAGGCAGAGAAAACTATTCTCATCATTAAAACAAACTGTGAACAATAAGTTTCTAGAACACTAGTTGGAACTTAGAGTATATTTCTCCCACAGAAACAATATTATAAGTGGTTCTTCTAATGAGTAAAAAGGTTTTTAAGCCTGAGAAATAAACCATCATTCACAACTTCTATTAGAAAGATTTCCAAGTACTAATTAACTTATAAAAGAAGCTTAAGCAGCAACTAGTTCCTAAATTGCAGATTAAATGCATCAAAAATAATTCAGAAATGATAGACATAGTGGATTATTAAAAATACCACACTACTAAAGCATATTAAATTTTTTAAAGATCTCATAACAAACCTATAAAAAGCAAATCTGGCATGTGAACTAATATCACTGTTCTACAGAGGAAGAACTTACAAGCTGTCAAGAGAGTCGTCCGGGGTCATGTAGCAAACTAACACACGGCAGAGCGAGGCCTGACATCCAGGGCTCTGGAATCCCATATAACATAAAACGGCCTCACCACACCATCCTACTGCCAAACACCTACAAACACACCATGCTCTCCCATAACAGGTTCCTGGTGAAACTGTCAGAAAGATTCCTGAATCCATCAGAAATCTAGAAGGATCACATTTTCTATGTACTAAATATTCTTACAGTACTCATCTGAGAAGTTTTCTTGAAAGAACAGCAATGGGAACAAAGAATGGGGAAGGGGGCATGTACTGAGTCATTCAAATCTAACAGTGTGGAAATAAATTTCATTTGAGATAAAAGATAGATGACTACTGACTAGTAGTCAGTTTGGAGCGTGGTACACATAGAAAAATCAAACGTTAATACCCTTTTTTTGGAATTAGCATGCAGAAATATAATAGAATTGCTACTGTTATTTTCACCTAGTAGTGAAGCAGACACACAACTAGACTCCAAAAAAACTGGAGAGACCCAAGAGTGATAGAGAAAGATGGAGGGAGAAGAAGAAGGGGAGGGGGGAGGGAAGGAAGAAAGGAGAAAGGAAGGGAGGCAAGGTGGAAGGTAGGGGAGAGAGAGACAGACACTGACTAACTTGTGGGACTGGCTGAAGGTATTTCCCAAAGGAAGTGACAGGCTCCTCCGGAGATCGTCACCAGGTACACCTGAAGGTCGGGGAAGCAAGTCTCTCACAGCAGAGGCGCTGTGCTGGCTCCTCTGCATAGAGGTTGACGTGCAGTGAGAGAAACCCTCAACTTATGTCAAAACAATGTATCCTTTGCCTTTCTGTATCCTTATCAATTACCAAGACCCTTGAGACAACCAAGCAAAGAGCAAGATCAAATTTGGCTAAGTTTTCCAATTAATAATGTATACACTGAGGTTACTTTGATTTTCATTAATTTGCACAGTTCCAAAACCATAAGAGGAAATACTGCTTATGAGTATTTTCTTAGGTCTCAACCACACTATAAAAGAGAATTATTCACACTCTAAATGCACACTTTTTTTTCCCTAAGAACAATAACAGGAAAGGAGAAGAAAATAAAAGGGCAGGCATTTCATCCTTCTCACTACTTCACGATTCAGTCCGTTCAATTTATTCATTACTGGATTTATAGTAGACTTTGATTCTATTAAAATCTAAACACCCTAGCAATATGTGACCAAAAGCCTAAAATACTCACACCCAGTAACTGGACTTTCTAGGCTTGGTCTGTAAGATACTTTCCCAATTCTGGAAAAATCTAAAGCCCAAAGATATACAGATGTGCCTATAGTCGGGAACTTACTAATTTTCATTAAAGGAAACAAGTAGACAAGGGAAAATTCAGCACCTCTGCCTGCCACCAACAAACAGACTTCTCAGACCTGCAGGGACTTTAACTTCAGCCATAACAATCTTCTTTAGACTATTACATTACCTGTGTTGGTCCTTAGTTTTAGGACATTCCACGCCAACAATAACCCCATGCCACTATTAAATGCTAGAGCAGTGAGTAAGTGAGCTGACTTAGAAAGATTACAACAAAGATTGAAGAAAAAAGATTTTGAAAATCAAAAAAGTTTCCCTCAGTGAAATAATTTATTCAGGCATGGATCAATAACAGATGCTAAAACCATTAACTGAAACAACAGCTGTTGGGGAAGAGAAGATTCCCAGTGTGTCCAAGCATCATCCCACAGATTACTTGTTAAACACAATGAAGAAATAAACCAACCTTTAAAATAAAGGGATCTGTCCGTCACCAGTTCAACCGAAAGAGCAAACTTAGTATCACCAACAGCTGCACAACGCGACCTTACATGCCTCGTGATGGGATGCAGTAAGGAGGATACAACTTCACCTCTGAAATACCAAAAATGATCAGACTTAACCTAAACAAGACTCTAGATCCAACTTCCACTTTAAAAGAAACAGAGGAGAGAGAATACTTCTGGAATGGTGGCATGAAGAGTTCTACATATCCTCTCCTCAGTGAAGCAAGCATAACTAGCAAAAATTATAAAAAGCAACCATTTAAAGTCTCTAGAAAGTGTGTTTAAGGAGATACAGTGAATGGAGAAATAATCATGCAAGAAATACTAAATCTTGGTAAGAACAGCAAGTATCTGTGGCATTTGAGCTACAAACTCACTCCTGCCCCACGGTGTAACAAAAGCTATACTCCATGCAGATGTAACCAAGAACATGGGGCTCCTGCTCACCCCAGCTCCTAATTTAGGGCCACAATTTCTCCCCAGGAGGGGCGGGAATCCAGCATTTCTCATCCACCTCAGCTGTGTTGCAGTTGTATTCCAGGCAAGCCCAGCCAAGAAGTCTAGGGCTCTCTTCTTCCACCCAGGCACCACTCACGAGGCAGAAACTATACGCCAAGCACATCAGGCCAAGTATAGCGGGCCTCAATCACGCCCACCCCAGCTTGCTCAAAAGGCAGAGGTTCCACACTAGGAACAGTAACAGTTGGATACTTCAATACTCCACTTTCAATAACAGATAGAACAACTAGGAAGAAGATCAATAAGGAAATATAAGTCTTGAACAATATTATACACAAACTACATCTAACAGACATTTACAGAACATTCCACTCAACAAGAGTAGAAGGCAAGTAAACATTCTTCTCAAGTATACATGAAACATTCTCTGGGATGGATCATATGCTAAGCCACAAAACAAGCCTCGACAAACTTAAAGAACTGAAATCATATAAATACGTCCTCTGATGACAATCAATAACAGAAAGAGGGGAAATTCATGAACACTTCCAGATTTCAAAACTTACTACAAAACTTACTATGGTAATCAAGACAATGTTGGCACTGGCATAAAAATATACACATAGGGGCCAGCCCCGTGGCTGAGTGGTTAAGCTCGCGTGCTCTGCTGCAGTGGCCCAGGGTTTCACAGGTTCCAATCCTGGGCATGGACATGGTGCTGCTCATCAGGCCATGCTGAGGCAGCACGCCATATGCCACAACTAGAAGGACCCACAACTAAGAATATACAACTATGTACTGGGGGGCTTTGGGGAGAAAAAGGAAAAGAAATAAAATCTTTAAAAAAAAAAAGAATATACACATCAATGAAACATTTCAAAGTCCAGAAACAAACCCTTACATCTAAAGTCAAGTGATTTTCGACAATGGTACCAGGTCAATTCAACGTAGAAATAGTCTTTCAACATATGGTGCTGGAACAACTGGGTATCACATGCAAAAGAACAGCTGAACCTGTTCCTTACACCATACACAAAAATCAACTCAAAATAGATCACAGAGCTAAACGTTAAGCAGTAACACTATAAAACTCTTAAAAGAAAATCTAGGAGGAAATCTTCATGACCTTGGGCTAGGCAAGGCATTTTCAAATATGATACTAAAAGCACAAGAAACTAAAGTAAAAGTAGATAAATTCAAACTTAAAACTCAAAACTTCAAACTTTACCAAACAATACCATCAAGAAAGTAAAGACAATCCAGAAAATGGGAGAAAACACTTGCAAATCATATATCTGATAAGGGACTTATGTACAAAATATATAAAGAATTTTTACACCTCAATAATAGAAAGATAATCCAATTAAAAAGCAAAGGATGAGGGGAACTTTCTCAACCTGATAAAGAACACCTACAAAAAACCTACAGCTGGGCCGGCCTGGTGAGTGGCAGTTAAGTTCACACACTCTGCTTCAGAGGCCCAGGGTTCGCAGGTTCAGATCCTGAGTGTGGACCTACCCACTGCTTATCAAGCCATGCTGTGGTAGGCGTCTCACATATAAAACAGAGGGAGATAGACACAGATGTTAGCTCAGGGCCAATCTTCCTCAGCAAAAAGAGGAGGGTTGGTGGCAGACGTTAGCTCAGGGCTAATCTTCCTCAAAAAGAAAAAAGAAAACCCTACAGCTAACATCATACTTAATGGTGAGAAACTCGAAGCTTTTCCACTAAGATCAGATACAAAGCAAGAATGTCCCCTCTCACCATTCCTTTCCAACATGGCACTGAAAGTCCTTGCTAATGCAATAAGGCAAGAAAAGGAAATAAAAGGTATACAGATCAGGAAGGAAGAAACAAATCTGTCTTTGTTCGCAGATGATATAATCATCTATGTAGAAAATGAGAAAGAACTAACCAAAAAACTCCTGAAACTAATTAATGATTATACCAAGGTTGCAGGACACAAGATTACTTTCCTGTATACCAACACAAACAAGTGGAACTGCAAATTAAAAACACAATACCATTTACATTAGCACCAAAAAAGAAAAGAAACACTTAGGTACAAATCTAACAAAATATATACAAGATTTGTACAAGGAAAACTACAAAACAGTGATGAACAAAATCAAACAACTAAATAAATAGATTTTCTGTGTTCGTGGATAGAAAGACTCAATACTGTCAAGATGTCACTTCTTCCTAACTTCATCTATAGATTCAACGCAATTCCAATCAAAACCCCAGCACATCATTTTACGAATATGAACAAACTGATTCTAAAGTTTATATGGAGAGGCAAAACACTTAGAATAGCCAACACAATATTGAGGGAGAAGAACAACTGGGAGGACAGACACCACCCACTTCGAGACACTATAAAACTACAGTACTCAAAACAGTGCAGTATTGGTGAAAGAAGAGATAAACAGAACAATGGAAAAGATTAGAGAGCCCAGAAACAGACTCCCATAAATACAGTCAACTGATCTTTGACAAAGGAGCAAAGGGAACACAAAAGAACAAAAACAGTCTCTTAGACATCCATGTGCAAAAAAAATGAACCCAAACACAGACCTTACACCCTTCACAAAAACTAAGTCGAAATGGATCATAGACCTAAATGTAAAACACAAAACTATAAAACGCCTAGAAGATCACACAGGAGAAACTGTACTTGGGTACAGTGACGCCTTTTTAGGTACATCACCAAAGACATTATCCATGAAAAAAATAACTAGTAAGCTAGACTTCGTTAAAATTAAAAACTTCTGCTCCGCAGAAGACAAGGTCAAGAAAATAAGACAAGCCACAGAATGGAAGAAAAATATTTGCAAAGACACATCTGATAATGGACTGTCATCCAAAATATTAAGAGAACTCTTAAAACTCAACAGTATGTAAGTTACACAATTCGAAATACATTACGATGTACACCTGAAATTTATACAATGTTATAAACCAATGTTACTGAAGTAAAAAAAGTTTTAAAAGAAACAACTGGATTAAAAAATAGGCCAAAGACCTTAACAGACACCTCCCCAAAGAAGATAAACAGATGGCAAATAAGCATATGAAAAGACGCTCCACATCATACATCATCAGAGAAATGCAAATTAGAAGAATGAGCTACCACTACACACCTATTAGAATGGTCAAAATCCAGAACACTGAGAACACCAAATGCCAGCAAGGATGTGGAGCAACAGGCACTCTCAGACATTGATGGTGGAAATGCAAAATGGTACAGCTACTTTGGAAGACCAGTGGTTTCTCACAAAACTAAACATACTCTTACTTTACCATCCAGCAATCACACTCCTTGTATTTACCCAAAGGAGGGGAAAACTTACATTCTACACAAAAACCTGCACACATATGTCTATAGCAGCTTTATTCATAATTGCCAAAATTTGGAAGCAGCCAAGACCAGGTGATGGATAAATAAACTGTGGCACATCCGAACAAAAGAATATGATTCAGTGCTAAAAAGAAATGATCTATCAAGCCATGAAAAGAGAACTGGGGAAAAATATGGAGTGATGAAAATGTTCTAAAATTTATTGTAGTGATGGCTGCACAACTCTGAATATACTAAAAACTATGGAATTGTACACTTTCAGTGGGTGAACTGTATGGTCTGTGCACTATACCTTAACAGAGCTATTATTTTTATTAAGTGCTTTGACTATGTAATGCCAAAGTCAGAAAGAGACAAGGAAAAGTAACTGAAGAAATGAAAAACGTGGCTAGAACATTTAATATTCTTACTATTCGGTGTTTATAGACAAGAATTTAAAACACTGAGAAAAAACAAAAAAATCCTAATTCACTATTCACTTTCCTTTAAGCTTCATATATTATATACAGTACACTTCTATCACATAAAAGGGAGATAAATTTGTATTTCTTAGCAGTAATGTCTTTCATTTCACTTCTAAGTCTCTCCATTAACATTTCCACAAAAATAAACTGAGTAGTCTGCAGTGCCACCTGCTGGCAAGAAGTAAGTACCACATCCCAAAGAGTATGTTCCAAGCATCCTTTTCCCCTCAAGGAAGATGAGAGAGAGAAGGACATTGGAATTCTCACTGACCACTTGGCCATAACTACCACCTGGAAATACAGCAAGAGTTTTCAGGGTTCAAGAAGGTAGGGGAAAGAACGCTGAGAAAAGAGCTCCTTAAGGAAAGAAATGAATGGGAGTCTAAAGAATAATGTAAGAAAAGAAAGATGGGATTCGAAACCCAAAAATGAAAGTCTCACCTTGAGGCAAAACATGACAACCAAAGAACTTCCTTACAGCACTGTCTCATTAAAAATACTCTCCACCAAAACAAAATGTGTGATGAAAACATGAATGTGTTTTGAACTTCACACAAAGTAAATATGACAGAATTTAAGAAAATGTAATAACATAAGCAATGTTTTTGCATAAAAGAGACTAAGAAACCGTAGAACAAGAATCAGCAGAGTTATATGAGAGGATGAAATCACCTAGTTAGAAAAGCATTGCAGTATTCCACATTTAAGAGAAAGATAAATATTCAGAAAGAGGAAAAAGAACAGCCAGATACAAGCCATTGAGAAGGTGACATTAATAACTTGAAAGCTCCAATTTTTCTCCTAGAAGAACAGGTACTGGACAAATAAAAACTTGAATGGAGAGTAGCCTTTTGGTGAAATGTATAAGCAATATAGTATTTACCATGTGTTACTGGAGCATTTCCTACAGAGGGATAAAAAGGAAGATGTCATTTTTTCAAAGATAAATTCCTGCAAGTCAAATCATGACCAATATAGGTCAAGGCTACAAAAAGAAGAACAGGACGCAGAAAACATATTCTTTGGAAATTATGAATAGGAAATATTACAAAACTGCTTAACTGCCTGGAGTCAAAAGCAAACTAGAGAAAGACAACGTGTCAAAGATAAGAAAGAAATGAATTTCTGTGAAGACCGGGGAAGAGTTTAAAGATAATCAAAATAAAGAAGCTACATTAGAAAGCTTAAAGAAAGGGTTATTTTATTATTTTGAGCAAGCAAAATCTTTAGTTAAGGGGGCTGGCCTCGTGGCCGAGTGGTTAAGTTCGCGCTCTGCTGCAGGTGGCCCAGTGTTTCGTTGGTTCAAATCCTGGGCGCGGACATGGCACTGCTCATCAAACCACGCTGAGGCAGCATCCCACATGCCACAACTAGAAGGACCCACAACGAAGAAGATACAACTATGTACCGGGGGGCTTTGTGGAGAAAAAGGAAAAAATAAAATCTTAAAAAGAAAAAAAATCTTTAGTTAAGGCAGCTTGCCAAAAAAATAGTTAAACTTGAATCTGACCAAGCTTCTGGATCATGCTACCAATGTAGTTGGAGGGCAAGTAGGATGAAATAAGACTGACCACAAGCTGATAATTGTTAAAGCTCGGTGATGGGGGTTCATTATACAATTCTGTCCACTTTTGTGTCTGTTTTTTAAAATGGTAGCTAATGGACCATGATACAAAGATCACTTCAGTTGCGGGTCATGGCTGCCACCACCTCCTCTGGAAATCTTTAGCTGTACCACATGGTAAAATGCTCCTTCCTCCACGCTACTGTTCTACACAGTAGAGACTTTACTATTACATCTATCTCCTTGTTAACTTGTGCCTCATCTATAAAATCATGAGCTGCTTAAAGGCAAGAGTTGTGTCTTATTCATCTGTATATGCCAGCACCTAGCAGAGTGCCAGGGATATAGCAAATGCTCAGTAAATGTTTGATGAACTGAACAAAGCAATAATGTTATTGTGATTTCTAAGAGTGGAAGGCAGACTTAGAAAAGGTGAAACAGAAGGAGGTCAAGAAACAATCTGGAAGAATAGGAATTATATCACAGTAAAGAGAGAAATATCTACAAAACACACTACAAGAGTAAACAGTATGCTGAATGGCTGAAAAAAATGAATGAAGGAATAAATGAATGGACAGTCCTTTCCGTATCTTCCTCTACTGAAATGAGGCTCATCAAGCCAACAAGATTTAACAATACTTTTCACTGGAAATATCCAACACCCTTTGTTCTAATCCTGTGCTCTTCAGTCAGCTTTCTGATATTTACTTGGTTTATCATTAGACTTTTCTACATTCATTCATTCAACAAATATTCATTCAACAAACATTCATTCAACAAACATTTACAAATGCCAGACATTATTCTAAGCACTTGAGATACAACAATGAACTCAAAAAAATCCCTGCCCTTATGGAGAACTTATTCTAGTGGAGGGAGACAGAAATAAATGGGTAAATTATATACTATGTAAGAAGGCAGTATACAGTGCCAGGAGGCAGCTGTGAGAGAAGTCTTGTCCAATAAACTCGAGTATTTGTGTCTCTCTGGGAGTTTTTAGTAAAATGGCGTTGATAAACTGCAAGAAGTCTCTTGCCTGTTTGGTTTACACGACAGTCGCCATGACTGAATACCTCCTAAGAGGAAAAGTTAAGCTTATCCTAAACAATAGTGACCCCCACCAAGGTAGTGCCAGTGGTGAGACCCCAACTAACGTCACCACCACCCTCTGTGACATCTTTTTAGCTGAAACAAAAAAATACACAACTGTATAAAAGCTACTAAGAAACAACAATTATGTTTATTGGTTTTAAACTTCCTTCTCTGATGTAAAACAAAGAATAGGAAGGAAAAGCCGTAAGCCTGATTTTCAGCAAGATACTGTTCTTTTTTTTTTTTTTTGAGGAAGATTAGCCCTGAGCTAACATCTGCCACCAATCCTCCTCTTTTTGCTGAGGAAGACTGGCCCTAAGCTAACTTCCGTGCCATCTTCCTCCACTTTATATGTAGGACACCTACCACAGCATGGTTTGCCAAGCGGTGCCATGTCCACACCCGGGATCCGAACCAGCAAACCCTGGGCCACTGAAGCAGAACGTGCGAACTTAACCGCTGTGCCACCGGGCTGGCCCCAAGATACTGTTCTTTGAATCAGAGTAATAGCACAGCCTAAACTTAATAAACCATAACTGATCAAACTTAAGTTTAGTCAAAACCTTTTGCTAAGTCTTAAAGGATCATCGGTCCTCTCCAAATAGACACATCTTTGATTGGTAGTTTCCAATTACTGGTCCAGGACAACAACGTCTGTAACTCTGTCTTAGAAGAAGCTCATTCCTGTTGTGAGAGTTAGCCTAAGGAGTCAGAGCACTTATAAAACATGTATAGGCTATATGCCCAGTAATGTCCCCACAATTAGGAATTATCCTACATTTTATCATTAAAATGTTCTGAATCACTAAAATAATTTTTCTATCACCTTGGAGCCATCCATATCAGTTCTCTCAACAGTAAGTACATCTAATTTAAGCATTTTGTTTTACTGATCAAGAAATTGTGTCCCATAGAGGAAGAGTGGCACAGATGTTAGCTCAGGGCTAATCTTCTTCAAGCAAAAAGAGGAAGATTGGCAACAGATGTTAACTCAGAGCCACTCTTCCTCACCAAAAAAAGAAAAAAAGAAAAAAGAAACTGTGTCCCAAAGAGGTTAAGGAGATAAACTGAGACTTCCTCTAAGGTCAGAGACTCATTAGTGACATTTCTGGAACCTAGAATTCAAGTCTCCTATTCCAACCCAATACTCTCTATTGACTACAACATTTTTCCTCTTGATCGCAGTGCTGTCCATTGATACTCCCAAGTGAAATTAACTAGCTTGGTAGGATTTTCTTTAGCTTTAGACTTGAGAACCAAAATATAACATCAAGACTATAGTTTATCTTCCTGATAAATTATACTACATCAAAACTGAAGACCAAAATTAATGGAGTCAATGAAAATACCATAGGCAAAATTAACAAGGTGAAGATTAGGAGAAGAAATTTTAAATGACTAAAACAGACAAGGGATTACTATATAGACCATACAAGGAACTCCTGTGAATCAACAAAACAATACAAAAGAAAATTGGACCAAGGATATAAATAGGCAATTCACCGAATGGTAAATAAATATCAGAAGAGATGCTACCTGACTGGTTATCAGGAACTTAAAAAAGCATTGAGATATTACTTTACAATCATTAGATTGGCAAAAATTACAAGGTCCGAAAATATTCAGTGATGGCAAGAACACACGGAAATAGAAAGCTTTATGCACTGCTGCTAGGAGCATACACTGGTATAACCACTTTGGAGAGCAATCTTGCCATCTTTAATGAAATTGTGTGTGTGTGTGTGTGCGTGCGTGCGCACGTGTATGCACACGCGCACATCCTATGATCAGGTTATATCCTATGACCCAACAGTTCCACACTTGGTACCACAATCAAAGAAACTCCTGCACAGGCAGACAAAGAGGAGACAAGGATAAGGGTTTTTATCTTGGTGTTATCTACAGTAAGACAGGGTTGGAGACAAGACGCTGTCCATCTTCAGTGGAACAGATACATAAAATGCATCTTGTCCTTCTCTTGTAGAATTTGTTCCCTCTGACTGAAAACTCCTGCCTTTAGATTTTTAACCTCAATCCAATCTGTGCTCAAGTTGTCAACTAATCAAATAGGTCTTCCCTGACTGCCCAATCTAAAATAGCTCACCCTTCAACCCAGAAGGGGCCCTCATCCAATACAGTGTTCCAACAAGAAAGACACCGGAGGTTCCAGTGTACAAAGGCACGACCATGTCAAGAAGCAGAGAAGGTGGTCATCTGTAAAAGGACAGATTGTTATGGCAGCCCTAGCAAACTAAGACACCAAGAAAATACTGTTTCTAAGGAGAAAAACCTCAGAGCACAATGAGAGATGAACAGATAGAGGCAGACCCGTTTGCAGGTGAAAGAGGACAAAAAGCAATGAAGTTCCCACCAACGCCTCTCATTTCCTCTGTGAAGTAGAAGGCAACATTATCCAGGAAAGAGTACAGAGGGGAGGAGGAGATGGGTTAACAACCACCATGGGAAACAGGAATAGTTACTAGAGACACACAGGATTATTGGGCTGCCTGTCCATTACTCAATAAACGTTTGTTGAATGAATACCTAGCTGTCATTCATGAATGCTTTAGTGCAACTTTATTGCGGTGAACTCTGGCAGTAACTAGCAAAAGAAAGGCACTGGAATGAGTAAGAATCTGGGTTATAAATCCAGATATGTGTGACCTTATGACAAGTCACTTTTCATTGCTGGGCCTTAGTTCCTCAACCAGATGAATCAGATTCAATAATCAGCATAAGAGCACCTCAAGCTAAAATAAATGATGCTATAATTTTTATGCAGGTTTGTGCATGACCTCGGTCTTCAACTTTTACCAACGAAGGTAGTGCATCTCAAGCTTTAGTGTACATTCATATCACCTAGAGAGCTTGTTAAAATGCAGTTTCTGATTCAGCAGGTCTGGGGTTAAGCCTGAGATTGTGCATTTCTAACAAACTCTCAGGTGATGCTGTATACCACATTCCAAATAACAAGGGTGCAGAACAGTGATCCAGCCCAAGCTCTACAAAGCTTTTAATTGGGGGCTTATCTAACCAGCCTGATATTTAGAAAAACAAAGATACTCCAGACTCACACCCCCACCAAGTGTGTCTTGCCATTCCCTAAAACACTCCTGAAATTAACTGATACGCCCCATTTGGTGCAGATGGGAAAAGAAAGGGATGAATAATATTGCCATCAATAACACTAAATTAGAAGAAGCCCAAGATTAAATGCAAAACACACAAACACATATACATACATACAACACAAAGATTAAAATCCCCCTAATCAAATATATTTATCTTTCCCAAAATACTAAATTTTTTATTTCTGCAAAAACACATATTTATCTCTGGGAAAATCTTCAGCATATTTTAAGTCACATGCCTATAAGGGTTCTTTTGCATTCTGGTTAGGCCCTGAATGCAAACACATTCACCATGTCACAAAATCTAATGATATTTCTATTAATTACCAAAAACCTTCACGTATTTGTTTAGAAGTTCCAGTGGTATGGCCACAACTAAATTCGTTTGTGGTGAGAATTCTCTTCTGCTCTAGGAAATGTAATTAGGGCAGAGATGGCCCAGCTGCCCCAGGGCTATAATATATTGCCACAAACCATTGCTATAATTAAACTGTTCCTACTGTTCCATGTGCTAGGTTACAGGGGAAAAAAACTCCACAATCCTATCACAACCAACAGAGAGAGATTTTCATTCTAATTTCACAGAAACCTTCCTCAGTGCCAAAGATGTAAGAAAAGTTGTCATGCAATGGATATTTTATATTGTAGAGTCACTGTGCCCTTACCCTGAAGCCTGTGTACTGATAAAGAAGTTTAAAATAACGTGAAAATGGAGGACTGAACTCCCTATCTAAGGGGAAAAAAACCATTATGGCTGTAAACTGCTCTTTCTTTCTCCCTCCTGAAGAAGAATCAAATCTCAAGGGCACTACTGCACTACAAGTGAGCTCGTTTAAACTGGGTTATGTCCATTGCAATCTTGGCACCAGTAGGCAATTCACCAGTCCTGGCTATTCAGTCAAGTCACTTTGAAATAATAACACTTCCCTCATTCACCACCATGTCACAAAGAATAAAGAAAAATGACAAACGCAATGAGCTTCAAAATAGTTTTGCTGAATCACAAATACCCTCAAATATAAAACTGCACAAGTCGCTGGGCTTGAGCACTGGCGGCCATACCTCAGCAGGCAGGTCCTCTCTGAAAATGTGTCATTTCCTTTACTAGTTCATTAAAGGCAAGCAAGGTTTTAATAGTTAATTAAAGCTTTCACAGCATTGCTATTAGCGGCAGCGTTGCGTGCGGTAACACTGTAAGGTGGTTTTATACTAAAGACGACCACGTTCTCTTAAAATTGGCACCACCTATCCAAGGGCAAATGCACCACCCTGGCCCGCAATTGAGCCACAACGGGCACCCCACGCCCTCCTCACCCCGGCCCCGGGTCCCTGCCTCCCCGCACCCGACTCCTCCGCCACCGTGCTTCCCGCTGCTGGGCGGACTGGGACAGCCCGAGCCCCCCGCGGTTCCCAGGGTGACGCAGATAGGCAAGCCCGCAGGCCGCCCTCGCCGCGCTCCTGCTCTCCCTCGGCTCCCGGGAGCCCAGCGTTCTTGCCTCGCCTGTCGGCTCCCCGCTGCCCGACCCACTCCTCCTTTCCACTCGCGCGCCCTCCGTAGCCCTCAGGCCCGGGCCTCACCGTTTGGCTCGGTCCGGAACAGCCCGGCTCTCCTGCTTCCACTCCCCAACACCGAGCGGCGTCGCTTCGTCCCGCGCCGCACGCTTCCAGTCCACACGCCGCCGCCTACTGATGCCGAAAGCGGCTTCTAGGAACGCGCCATGTTCAGCGTCGCACCTACAGACGACGCGGACGCACGAATTTCGCGTCACGGACTCCCAGAGCGCGTGGAGCGGGCACAGGGAGAATTCGATAGGACAACGGCGGAAGAGGAGGGAGGAGCTTCCTCTTCGAAATCGAAGGCGCCGGGCGTCCAAACCGGCAGAGTGCGCTTGCGCAGTGTAGACAGCGGGGAGCCTCTACGCCGCGGGATCTGTAACCGTTGGAAAGCAAAGGTACGCGTTGCTCCTCGCCCGGTTGTCTCCTGGGTTGGTTGAAGCTTAAATGAGAACCATTTTCCCTGCCCTATTCTAGATATCAGCTGCTAGACTGCATTGTTTTACGGCTCAGTCTCAGCAGACAAGAGTTACTAAAATTATCCTACTTCCGTGACTATCAATAATCCTACTCCTACGCAGATTTCTTTCTTTAAGGTCCTAAACTTGCTGGGCGCTCTACTCCAGAAGGACAGCAAAGGTGGAAAGATTAAAAGGGAAATAAATCCAGTTATCACTTACTTCTCCTACTAGCTAGCTTAGTGCCCTAAGTTTTTTATCTTTAGAAAGAGAAGTTGTAAGGAAATAGTTGAATGTTCATAAAGATTAATAATAATAGATAACATTTATTGAGCATTTAGAATGTGCCAGATAAAGTTCTAAGATCTTTACATGAATCGTGTATTTTAATCCTCGAACTCTGAGGTGCTTTTTATTATGCCCATTTTACAAAGAAACTGAAGCACGGAGAAGTCAAGTAACCTGCCTAAGGTCACACAGCTAGTAAGTGGCAGTGTTGGGATTTAAACCAGGCAATCGTAAGCCCTGCATTACAAAGATGTTCGTTACACAAGGGCTGTTTTTAAAAGTAAAAATATAAAAATTACCTAAATGACCACCAAGAATGAATGATTAAATCATGATACATGCATATATAATAAAATACAAATGTAATAATTATGCTGCCATGTATTTGTAGACACGTTAACACATTCACTATGCATTGGGAAAAGTGTGTTACAAAATAATGTGTTCAGGATGGTCTCAGTTTGGGAAATAAATATATGCCAAAATGTTAACAGGATTTGTCCCTATGGTATAGTATTGTGGGCATTTTTTTTTTTTTTTCTTTTTGGCTTGATTGTACCTTCTGATTTTACTGAAAGGTAATGCTTTTCAAATTTTAAGTGTGCAGAGAATCGCACAGGGATCTTTTTAAAATATGGATCCTGATTCAGTTGGTCTGAGGTCGGGCCTGAGATTCTTCATTTCAAAGGAGTTTCCAGTTAATGCCAATGCTGCTGGTCCATAGATCACACACTGAGTAACAAGGCTATAAGAAATGTGCAATAAAGAAAAAAATTTACCTAATTTGAATTAAAATGAAGAAATTGGTTTATAAAAACAGATCTTTTATATTTGAGATAATGGATCCTCTGTAAACCTAAGGAAAGCTGTAACTTAGAAAAATGCACATACACAAATTTTGCCTACAATTTCAGGACCCCAAATAAAGATGCCCTTGGAGGTCTTAGCTTCAGCTACCATGAATGTAAAATCTAGTCCTATACTATATGCAAAGCACATATTTACTGCTGGAGATTATTTACAACATAAATTAACCTCATGTCACCGCGTTTCATTGCTATATTCTCATATTCTCAGGTTCTTTGGAGAAAAAGGAAAACAAATATTGGAATTAATTTAAATTATATCGTCATTGGGTCTGTTCACAATATATTTGAAATCTAAATATAAATTCAGTGCTTTCCCCCCAAAAACGATTGAGAACTGAAAAGAGAAACAGAAAGTTGAGGAAGCAAATGCTAAATTAAAGAAACATTGGCTTTCCTCAGTCTCAAGTAGGTTCCAAGAAACAAATAAATGTAACAATGCAACTCATTTTACCTCAATAATTGTGTTATGATAACTAACTTCTACTAAATAAGTCCTGTGTGCCAGTTACTGTTCTAAGTGTTTTTAAGTGCCTGCCATTTCATATAAGTTATTTTATTAATTCTCATCACTACCCTATATGGAGAGTATTCTTTCCCTCATTTTATGGATTAGAAGATGATGCTCATAGGAAATAACTCATTTGTCCAAATTCCAATTCTTAAGTGGAAGAGCACAGACTCAAATATAGATATATGCTATCTGGTAGGAAGAATAAAAGATACCCACATCCTAATCCCTGAAACCTGGGAATAGATTACTTTTCATGGCAAAAAGGACTTTGCTGATATGATTAAATTAAGTATCTTGAGATGGGGAGATTATCTTGGATTATCCTGTGGACCCAATGTAATCACAAGGGTCTTTATAGGAGGGAGGCAGGCATGTCAGAGAGAGAGAAGAGGTGACAATGAGAGCACAGGTCAGAGTGATGTGGGGCCATGAGTCAAGGAACACAGGCAGCCTAGAGAATCTGGAAGCCTCTGAAGGAAACCCAGTCCTGCAGATGATTTTAGACTTCTGACCTTCAGAACTCTAAGACAACAAATTTGTTTTGTTTTAAGCTACCATTTGCAGTAATTTTTACAGCAGCAATAGAAAACTAATACTTGCTCTCAAGTCACAGGCTTGCTGCATTTCATTTAAGATTACAAGTTGTGTAAGATTGCGTCTTGGGCAGCTCTATATTATAATATAGCTCATTAGATGAGTATAGATTAACTCATTAGCTACCTACCAGGTTAGGAAAATAAGTCTTTGAGGAACTAATTGATCTGCCCATGGTAATATAATTTGTTGCAAATTCAGTTTTGTTTATGATTTTTTAAAAGCTTGAACAATATAAATCTCTTTTAGTAAGGATTGATTACATAAATTGTGGGATGTTTATACAATGGAATACTATCCATCTGTTAAAGATGATGATATAGAGTTATATTCATTAACGTTAAAAGATGTCCATCATATTTAACTAGGTAAGAACAGAAGGTTGGAAGAGTTTTATATCTCCAAAAAGTCTTGGAAAATATAAATATGTTAATGGAAATGAACTCTGGGTGGTGAGTTTCACTGTCTAAAATATTTTTGTATTATCTAAATTTTTCCGCCATGTTTAAGAATTACTTTAATAATCAAAGAAAAATAATAAATCAAAGTATTCTTAGTTTGGAAAAGAGAATATAAGAATATCCTGTAGCTATGTATTTCCTAAGGTGAAATGGGCATTTTTTTCATATTCTACTGGTAAAAATGAAAACTGATTTAACTGTTTTAGAAAATAATTTGTCGATATATATCCAGAGACTAAAATGTTCATACTGCTTGACTGAATAATTTCATTCTTGGAAATCTATACGAAGGAAATAATCCAAAGTACAGAAAATATTTTTCATATATGCACTAAAATGTTTATAGCTCTATTTTTTACA
The DNA here is from genome assembly GCF_041296265.1 of Equus caballus. Taxonomy (NCBI): domain Eukaryota; kingdom Metazoa; phylum Chordata; class Mammalia; order Perissodactyla; family Equidae; genus Equus; species Equus caballus. The sequence goes on from NC_091704.1 coordinate 25,315,515, forward strand.
ACAATAGTATAGAAATGCTTTAGTAAACTCTCGTGCATTCACAAGGTGAAATATTCTGCAACAGCTTTTAATATTGATTATCAAAGTTGTATTACAACTTGAAAAAGTGCCTTTTATGTTACTATATTTTGTGAAAAAAACCACCAGTAAATTGTTTGACCTCAACTATGTAAAAATGTGTGTTGCTAAAACAATAGAAGACAATAGTGTATGCCAAAATGTTAATAGGAGTTTCCTCAGCATAGTGAGATTATAGGTAATTTTTTCATCTTCTTTCTACTGTTAACCTAAAAATAAACAGCCAGAATGAGAGGCATTGGGGCATTTACTTTGGGATCAAAGAATTGCAATTCACAGAGCACAGATTCAGGTAGAAACCCAAATAATGATCCAATTACAGGATAGAGGCTTAGGGTTTTTATGGGAGAAAGGGAGGATGAGGTGAGTTGTATTAAAGAAGAGTTCATTGGTGCTGGATAAGGTGAGGCGAGGTTTGTGCTTCATAGATTGTCTTGAGAGTCGATCATCAGGCAAAAGGCTAGACATGTATTTCATATTTTAGTTAGCAATCCAGTCATCAGCAAAGTCCAATTTCATCATTCCTTACAAACGGGATATTCTTTTTTTTTTTTTTTTTGAGTTCATAATAGTTTACATCATTGTGAAATTTCAGTTGTACATTATTTCTTGTCTGTCACCACATAGGTGCTCCCCTTCACCCCCTGTGCCCACCCCTTAGCCCCCTTCCCCTGGTAACCACTGAACTGTTTTGTTTGTCCATGGGCTTGTTTATATTCCACATATGAGTGAAATCATCTGGTGTTTGTCTTTCTCAGTCTGGCTTATTTCGCTTAGCATAATTCCCTCCAGGTCTATTCATGTTGTTGCAAATGGGATGATTTTGTCTTTTTTTATGGCTGAGTAGTATTCCATTGTATATATATACCACATCTTCTTTATCCACTCATCGGTCGATGGGTACTTGGATTGTTTCCATGTCTTGGCTATTGTGAATAGGGCTGCTATGAACATAGGGGTGCATATGTTACTTTGGATTGTTGATTTCAAATTGTTTGGGTAGATACTCAGTAGTGGGGGAGCTGGGTCATATGGTAGTTCCATTTTTAGTTTTTTGAGGAATCTCCATACTGTTTTCCATAGTGGCTGCCCCAGTTTGCATTCCCACCAGCAGTGTATGAGGGTTCCTTTTTCTCCACACCCTCTCCAACATTTGTTATTTTTAGTCTTAGTGATTATAACCATTTTAACAGCCGTAAGGTGATATCTTAGTGTAGTTCTGATTTGAATTTCCCTGATGATTAGTGACGTTGAACATCTTTTCATGTGTTTATTGGCCATCTGTATATCTTCTTTGGAAAAATGTCTGTTCATATCCTCTGCCCATTTTTTGATCGGCCTGTTTGTTTTTTTGTTGCTCAGTTGTGTGAGTTCTGTATATGTTAAGGAATTAACCCCTTACTGGATATATGATTTGCAAATATTTTCTCCCAATTAGTGGGTTGTCTTTTTGTTTTGATCGTAGTTTCTTTTGCCTCACAGAAGCTCTTCAGTCTGATGAACTCCCACGTGTTTATTTTTTCTTTTGTTTCCCTTGTCTGAGAAGACATGGTATTCGAAAAGATCCTTTTAAGTTCGATGTGAAAGAGTATACTACCTATATTGTCTTCCAGGAGTTTTATGGTTTCAGGACTTATCTTCAAGTCTTTGATCCATTTTGAGTTTATTTTTGTCTATGGCATGAGATAATGGTCTACTTTCATTCTTTTGCATGTGGCTGTCCAGTTTTCCCAGTACCATTTATTGAAGAGACTGTCTTTTCTCCATTTTATGTTCTTGGCACCTTTGTCGAAGATTAGCTGTCTGTGTATGTGCAGTTTTATTTCTGGGCTTTCAGTTCTGTTCCAATGATCTGTGTGTCTGTTTTTGTACCAGTACCATGCTGTTTTGATCACTATTGCTTTGTAGAACATTTTGAAGTCAGGGACCGTGATGCCTCCAGCTTTGTTCTTTTTTCTCAGGATTGCTTTTAGCAATTCGGGGTCTTTGGTTGCCCCATATGGATTTTAGGATTCTTTGCTCTATTTCCATGAAGAATGTCATTGAGATTCTGATTGGGATTGCATTGAATCTGTAGATTGCTTTGGGTAGTATGGACATTTTAACTATGTTTATTCTTCCAATCTATGTGCATAGAATCTCTTTCCATCTCTTTATGTCATTATCTATTTCTTTCAATAATGTCTTATAGTTTTCATTGTGTAAGTCCCTCACCTCCTTAGTTAAATTTATTCCTAGGTACTTTATTCTTTTTGTTGTGATTGTAAATAGAATTGTATTCTTGAGTTCTCTTTCTGTACATTTTTTATTAGGGTACAGAAATGCAACTGATTTTTATAAGTTGATTTTGTACCATGCAACTTTACTGTAGTTGTTAATTATTTCTAATAGTTTTCCAATGGGTTCTTTACAGTTTTCCATATATAAGATCATGTCGTCTGCAAACAGCGATAGTTTCACTCCTTCACTCCCTATTTGGATTCCTTTTATTCCTTTCTCTTGCCTAATTGCTCTGGCCAAAACCTCCAGTACTATGTTGAATAAGAGTGGTGATAGTGAGCCTCCTTGTCTTGTTCCTGTTCTCAGAGGGATGGTGTTCAGTTTTTCCCCATTGACTATGATGTTGTCTGTGGGTTTGTCATATATAGCCTTTATTATGTTGAGGTAATTTCATTCTATCCCTATTTTGTTAAGAGTTTTTATCATAGATGATTGTTCGATCTTGTCAAATACTTTCTCTGCATCTATTGAGATGATCATGTGGTTTTTGTTTCTCATTTTGTTAATGTAGTGTATCACGTTGATTGACTTGCAGATGTTGAACCATCCCTGTGTCCCTGTTATAAATCCCACTTGATCATGGTGTATGATCTTTTTGATGTGTTGCTGTATAAGGGTTGCCAATATTGTGTTGAGGATTTTTGCATCTATGTTCATCGGTGATATTGGTCTGTAGTCTTCCTTTTTTATATTGTCCTTGTCAGGATTTGGTATCAGAGTGATGTTGGCCTCATAGAATGTGTTAGAAAGTGTTCCATCTTCCTAGTGTTTTAGAATAGCTTGAGAAGGATCGGTGTTAAATCCTCTCTGAATGTTTGGTAGAATTCCTGAGGGAAGCCATCTGGTCCTGGGCTGTTATTCTTTGGGACGCTTTTCATTATTGTTTCAATCTCTTTACTTGTGATTGACCTACTCCAATTCTCTATTTCTTCTTGATTCAGCTTTAGGAGGTTGTAAGAGTCTAAGAATTTATCCATTTCCTCTAGATTGTCCATTTTGTTGGCATATACTTTTTCATAGTATTCTCTTTTAATCTGTTGTATTTCTGTGGTATCCATTGTTATTTCTCTTCTTTCATTTCTAATTTTACTTATCTGAGCTTTCTCTCTTTTTTTCTTTGTAATTCTGGCTAGAAGTTTGTCAATTTTATTTATCTTCTGAAAGAACCAGCTCCTTGTTTCATTGATCCTTTCTACTGCCTTTTTTGTTTCAGTAGCATTTATTTATGCTCTCATTTTTATTAGTTCTCTCCTTCTGCTGACTTTGAGCTTTTTATTTTATTTTTTTTCCTTTTTCTCCCCAAAGCCCCCCGGTACATAGTTGTATATTCTTTGTTGTGGGTCCTTCTAGTTGTGGCATGTGGGACGCTGCCTCAGCGTGGTTTGATGAGCAGTGCTATGTCCGCGCCCAAGATTCAAACCAACGAAACACTGGGCCGCCTGCAGCGCAGCGCGAACTTAACCACTCGGCCACTGGGCCAGCCCCTGACTTTGAGTTTTGTTTGTTCATCTTTTCCTAATTCAATTAGATGTAGTTTGAGATTACTTATTTGGGCTTTTTCTTGTTTGTTAAGGTGAGCCTGTGTTGCGATGAATTTCCCTCTTAATATGGCTTTTGCTGCATCCCACATGAGTTGGTATGGTATGTTTTCATTTTCGTTTCTCTCCAGAAATTTTTTGATTTCTCCTTTAATTTCTTCAATGATCCATTGCTTGTTCAATAGCATGTTGTTTACTCTCCACATCTTTGTCCTTTTCTCAGCTTTTTTCCTGTAATTAATTTCTAGCTTTATAGCGTTGTGGTCAGAAAAGATGCTTGTTATGATTTCAATGTTCTTAAATTCATTGAGGTTTGCCTTGTTTCCCAACATATGGTCTATTCTTGAGAATGTTCCATGTGCACTTCAGAAGAATGTGCATCCGGCTGTTTTTGGAGGGAGTGCTCTATATGTGTCTGTTAAGTCCATCTGTTCTAGCTTTTCATTTAATTCCATTGTTTCCTTATTGATTTTCTGTCTGGATGATCTATCAATTGATGTGAGTGGAGTGTTGAGGTCCCCTACTATTATTGTGTTATTATGAATGTCTTCATTTAGGTTTGTTAATAGTTGCTTTATCTACTTTGGTGCTCCTGTGTTGGGTGCATAGATATTTATAAGTGTTATTTCTTCTTTTTTTTTTTTTTTGAGGAAGATTAACCCTGAGCTAACTGCTGCCAATCCTCCTCTTTTCGCTGAGGAAGGCTGGCCCTGAGCTAACATCCGTGCCCATCTTCCTCTACTTTATATGTGGGATGCCTGCCACAGCATGGCTTGCCAAGCGGTGCCATGTCCGCACCTGGGATCTGGGCTGGCAAACCCTGGGCCACCGAATCGGAGCATGTGCACTTAACTGCTGCACCACTGGGCAGGCCCCAGTGTTATTTCTTCTTGATGGAATGTCCCTTTGATCATTATATACTGCCCCTCTTTGTCTATCTTTACCTGTTCTCTCTTGAAGTCTACTTTGTCTGATATAAGTATTGCAACACCTGGTTTCTTTTGTTTGCCATTAGCTTGGAGTATCATCTTCCATCCCTTCACTCTGAGCCTGTGTTTGTCACTGGAGCTGAGATGTGTTTCCTGGAAGCAGCATATGTTGGGTCTTGTTCTTTAATCCATCCTGCCACTCTGTGTCTTTTTATTGGAGAATTCAATCCATTTAGGTTTAGGGTGATTATCGATATATGAGGGCTTAATGCTGCCATTTTATCACTCATTTCCAGTTCTCCTGCATTTCCTTTGTTTCTCATCCTGTGTATTTTGGTCTATCAATCAAGTTATGTAGTTTTTTATGCTGTGTTTCTTTGTTTTCTCCTTATTTATTATTTGTGTCTCTATTCTGCTTTTTTGTTTAGTGATTACCCTAAGGTGTGTATTAAAAATCTCATGGATAAGATAGTCCCTTTTCTGATGGCCTCTAACTTCCTTAGACTAAACTGATTCAGTCCCTTTCCTCTTCCCCTCCTAAGTTGTTTTTCTCACATCTTATTCCATCTTGTGTTATGAGTTTGTGGTTAAAATGACAAGATTATCTTTGTTTTGGGTATTTTCCTTCCCTTTGTCTTTAGTGCTATACTTGAGTATTTCCTATCCTGCTCTGATCCTGTCTACCTATTTATCTCCATACTCTGTGCTTTGTAAGCCCTTTCTCCCTCTTTTTTCGGGTATGAAGGCCTTCTTGAGGATTTCTTGTAGGGGGCGCATCTCATGGCTACGAACTCCCTTAGCTTATGTTTGTCTGGGAAAGTTTTTATTTCTCCATCAGATCTGATGGATATTTTCACTGGATACAGTATTCTTGGCTTATATCATAAGTATGGCCTTCTGATAAGCCATTCAGTAGATACTGGGCACTCAAATATGCCTAGCGCAGCGACATAGGACTACGAAAGAAATAAAGGAAAACGAAAAAGAATCATCCTTGTTCATTAATAGGCCACCAAACTGAAATTTTTAGCCTTCGTCCTCAGAATAAAGTACCATTTTGAAGAAATATCCTACTACTTTTCCTCATTTCTGAACTGCAAATGATACGAGTTGTCATTGGATCTGGACACAATGTATGTGTTCACTTTAGTAGCACAAATATTCTCATCTTCACTGTGCTACGTTCTGCTTACGATTCGTTTACCGGTTGTGCATCTCTATTCATGAAGGAGATTGTGGCTTTTCCTGAAACGTGAGGTTCCTGGTCTCATTAACAGCTATGCCACGTCCTCCAACTCAGTCTCCCAGTTTACCTGTTTCTGTGATCCCAGACTCCTCTGCTAGGAAGCACCATGCTGATGTCTGCATTGGAATGCATGGTAAACTCCAGCAAGGTGGAGGTAATGAAAGAGGATGAGGGAAAACCACCAGCGCTACAGATAAAGAAATGAAAATTCTTGGGGAAATGCAAATGGACACAAAAACCTTTGAAGAGAGTTGAGTTCCTGAAGGCAAGGTTGTTTTCATATTCAAAAAATTTAATCATTATAATGGATCACATTAATAGAATGATGGAGAGACATCCAATGATCGCCTTAGTCAATGAAGAAAAGTGAGTACAATTCAGTATTTTAGATGACTTATTTTCCCATTGCATCATATTCTTGACAATCCCAATGTGATTTTTTCACTTTCCATGAAGTTGAAAACCTAACCCTGTTCGGTACTTGTTCTAGACCTCCATGTCCATTTCTTGTGAAGACATTAGGGCTCTTTTTAAAGACACCCCGCCAAAGATTCCCCGAAGACTCTCTGGGTGACTACAGAAGTCAGTATTTTCCAGGGAAGACTGTAAGGAAATGGAGCCAAAATTGGCGATTCCCAGGAGGCAAGCTGTTGGAATGTCTCTGTGATGCAGCCTGGGACCTCATATTACCGCTAAGGAAAGCAGAAACGAAAGGACCACCACTCGGGTGGGCGGCAGCTACTCAGAGGAAGGGTCTGCTCTGTGACTGCCTGGTGGGCTCATCCCGCAGGTGGACATGCACCCAAAGCAGCAGCTGCCTCCTGGGATCTGCACAGCAGACGGGGAGCCATTCCTCCTAATTGGGACGCTTGGCTAGGGTATGACTGTGACCAGAGTCCCACATTCAGGCTCTCGTGCACAAGAGTTCTGGACTCAGGGCCTCCTCACAGCCAGCTGCCCAGAGCAGGGACTGACTTGACTCAGACCTCAAACATGTTCCCTGAATTGGCCTGCCTCCCAGCTCAGAGAAAGGTTGAGGAGCGAATGTGTTTTAAAATATAAATCAATCAGAAAACTCTTGCAGAAAATCTAATCCAGATGGAACACTTTGCATAGTACAGAGGAACCCCTGGTATTAAATAAAGACCCTCCACCTCAAATTTAGGGTCATTGGATTATTTTCCTGTCATACATGATGATTTCTCTCTCTGTTCCTAACAGAAGACAACAGCACAGGAAGCCTGTGGCTCTGAATTTAGACGCGTTTCAGAAAGGTTCCCTATTCTCGTCTATTCAATATTGCTTACTTCAGTAGGACCTGGAGAAGCGATAGGAAGGCCAGGAACACACTGACATTTTCTTGCTCTGTTGGGATTCATTGGATTCCGTTATCATTTAATCTAGCGATTCTGCGCTAGTACTCAAGTGAGAAACTGCAGTTGTGTGTTCATTCCCAAATAATTTGAGTCCACAGCAACCATGAGCTAGTTTCTTCTTAATTCAAGTGGAAATCCAGTTCATTCAGGGGACCTGCTCCGCAGGTGCGGATCTCTGTCTACTTAATGTTCTCTGGAGACGAAGAACAAAGAGCTTGTGACAGGTTGAAGGTCAGGGGTCTCCTGTCCAGATACGTTCTGACAGTGTTTTATTCAATGTGGTGATACCTGGCCCTCCCACGTCCTCGGCACCTGTCGTGCGTTAGGTAACGGCATTTTTTTCCTGAGGAAATGGCTCAATCTAAGATATGGTGTTAGGGTTAGTCTCTCTGCCCTGTTTCAGCCTTTCAACCTCTAATGCGTGTTGCATTCTTTCTAAGTTCCTGGAGGCTGGCCCATTTTCAAGCCTTCGTTACTCATTGCCATTGATATTAACCGTGCAGAAAAATTTAGGTTCACGCCAAAACCTTCCCCAGAAGTTCATAGCAGCTTTATGCATAGGGGACATTATAAAAACCAAAAACTGTCCTTCAGTAGGTAAGTGGTTAAACTCTGGTGGCACTTTGTCTCCTTCTCCCGGGTCCCAGCCTAGGTGCACAGTGTCCCACCATCAGATCATGCCGCCACACACTCACCCCCGGCTCCATTCCCCAGGAGGAGAAGGCAGGTGCAGGAGAGCAGGGCCCTGTGCCCCTCTGGGCGGAGGGGACAGGCCCGCAGCAGCCTCTGTGCTCCCCAACCGCCCACCCTCAGAGGCCGGAGCTCAGTCGTGGTCGTCGCTGCTCTTCCAGACTGTGACAAGGACAGAGGGAGGGCGACGCTGGGCCGAGAGGGTTGCGCAGGCCCATCTCCACGGCAGCTTCAGCAGGGACAGAAGAAGCTCCTGGGGCAGCGTCATCTATTCCCACCAAGAGCTCGGGGTGCGGGGCAAGCTTTCCCGCTCCGGACTCAGGGCCAGCACTGCCCCACACTCCCCTCCCCGCCCTGTGACCTGTGACTCTGTCTCTACACTTCCCGGAGCCTCTGCAAACCCCCTCCCTACAGCCCCAGAAGCTCAAGGGCCAGAGAACGCAGGAGAGGACGGGTGGGGCCCATCCTGGGCTGGGGTCTAGAGGTTTTGCTCATCTGGGAATAGCCTAAAGCTTCCGTTTGTTTTTGTAAGGATGGCGTGATGGGTACTTCGCGTGCAATGAGGGAGTTGGGGCCAGGGCGCGTGAGCCACGCTGCAGTCAGCCTCCCCCCATGGCCCTGCCCCTTCTGGAAGCCACAGTAGACACTCAGGGAGGGCGGAGCCTGACCCTGCTTCTACCCCTAGCAGGGCGAGACGGAGGCCACCAGGTCTCAGGGGAAAAAAACATGTATTTGGGGGAAATCGGGGTTGGAAGGCACCATCAGCACAGAGGGTGAGGTCAGGAGAAAAACCAGAAGTCCTTGGCGAACCCTCAGTCTGTCTCCCAGCGCCCAGACAAAGGATGATACTGTGGATGGCGCCTGAACAGCCCTGCCATCCGACGCCGAGCTGCGTGTGACCCGTGCCTGGCTCTGGGCGGTGGCTGACGCGGGCTTGCCTTTGCAAGGGGCTCCTCTGGTGCTTCCTCCTTGTTGGGCCTCAGGCAGGGCAGGAGGCGTCTCAACATTTTTCTGAGAGGGCTGACGTGAAAAACCTCTTCTTTTTCCGGCAGGGCCTGGAGGGGTTTGGTCCCGAGGGCGTCTCCTGTTCCTCCGACCTGGCTCCAAGACTGGGACCCTGACTCGCCCTCCAGTGTTGCCACCCCACGGCAGGGCTCTGGTGACGCCCCACCTCCACTCTCTTTCAGAGGCTCGTTCCTGGCCATTGCTGACCCTGGACTCAGGTGTAGACGGCCTTGCTCGGCCCCCACGACCGTCCCGCTCTGCCCATTTCTGTCCGAGAGGCTGAATGCGAAGCTCGGAGAAGGCGGCCGGCCCTGCTGTCCCATCAGAGAGGCCTCGGAGGGCCCACAGCCATTGCCAGGTAGGGTCCCTCCCGGGGCCTTCTGGTTTTCCTCACTCACAGGGGAAGTTGAAGGGAGGGGAGGGGCCAGGCGCGGAACTGATGCTTTTGTGGTCAAAGTCTTATGTTTCTCTCCTGGGTGGGGCTCAAGAGGTTTTCCCGAGAACTCTGCACTGTCGGCCTTCAAGCGGGTGCCGGAATCACGGGTGGCAGAGGAGGGAAAAGTAGACCGTGGAAGGGCCAAGGGTTGAGCCTCACTTGCGTTCAGCTCAGCCGACTCCAAGGACGGGAAGGGTGGGCGCCAGCGGACATTCAGCCCAGACGTGATACTGGGTGCTTCGAGCATCTGAGGGCTGCCTGGGGCGTCTTGTTCTTCTTTCTCTGGCCAGGCCTTCGTCTGTGTTCTTTTCCTGATTTCCATCTTGAGCAGCTTTGGCGCATCAGGGTTGGCAAGTGAGGGGCTCTCCGTCTCTCCCTCCCTGTGTGTGGGGCCTCCCCGGAATGAGGCCACTGGTCGGTGGCAGGACAGGTGCCCTTGCTGGGACTGGAGGTGCGCTGACCCGGGGAAGAACAAGACCTTGATCATGTGCCACTGCGAGAGGAACTCGACGCGCCAGCTCATGCGGCCGTGGCCTGAGTTGGGAAATGGCCAAGAGGAGTGAGCTGGAGCTGTGCTCATGGCAGTAGTGTCCGGTGGGATTCTGGTCAAGTCAGCTGGAGGTTCCGCCGGCAGGGTGGAGGCCAGAGGTATAGGGGTGTGGGTCAGAGGCCCCAGGGAATGTGCTGGAGTCATGGTGAGAGTAGCACCTGCCACAGGCTTTCCGCGTGGCTGCTGGGCTCTGGCGTATGCTGTGTTGCTCGCCTCCCCAGGGTAGCCTTGACATGATGAGCGATGGGAGCATCCCTTGGAAGACAGCCTCCCTGGGGAGCTGCGGGAGCCAGGAGGCACAAGCTGCAGCCGGGAGCAGAGGGGCCCGGGACAGCAGGGCAGTCCAGGCGGGGGTGGCCCCTTGGGAGCCATGGCCCTCCATGGCCCCACCTCCACTTCACCAAATTCTCCTGCTCTGCCTCACCGCAGGCCTTTGGCCACCCCTGTCCCCGTGGCTCCCCTCCCAGCTCAGCCCCAAGCTGCCTGCAGCCCTGGGGCCACACCAGAGACTCTGGGAGCAAGAAGTCCGGGAGAGAAGGGCAAGATCCCTTACCTGTGCGAAAGCGACACCTGGCCCCGCACTTCTGCCAGGCCCTTCCCAGCAGCTCTGGGAGCTAGAAATCAGGAGACTGGGTCACAGCACTGAAAGCGGGGCAGGGGCGGTGGAGAGGGCTCTTACAGGAGGCTGCGTGCACTGTGCCTTTAGGGGAGTCTGTTGGGAGGTCAGACTGTCGAACCCGGGCACCAGTGTCCAAGGCCACCGGATCCCTGATGGGGCTGGCAAGGCTGCTGATGGGTTGAGCTATGTCATTGACCACGCGCTTCCACCTCCACCACAGCCCACGTGCCCCGGCTGGACGAGACCCTGTTCCAGGCCCCTCCTGGCCCGGGCCCTGGTTCCCAGCACAGAATGTGGCAAGTCCTCAGGTTTTCGTCTCCCTCCCGCAAACCTCCCTGAGTGTTCTGTTTCCTGAGGGACGGGTTCTGCCCCTGGCATCCTCGAGCCCGTGGAGCTGGGCGCTCAGGGACAGGAGATGGGGGCCAGCTCTGGGGCACGGGGCTGAATGGCAGGAGCTTACCTTTCAAAGCTCCCCTTTTCTTCCTGCTCCTGCTGCTCTTCCCTCTGGGCTGCACTTGACGCTGAAATGAGAGAAAAAAGAAGCAGCTGTGGGGGCTCCCTCTCCTATCTCTGGACCAGCCGTGGACACTTAGCGTTTATGAGGAAGACGACTGCCTACACTCAGCTCCTGGCGCCCGGGGGTGTTTCTTTCCTTTTACTCGTTTTTGAAGTGGAGACTAGAACGTGAAACGGATCTTTGGTGTCTTCCTTCTTTGGAGAACGTGAGGAAGGATGATTTTCTATGTGAGACCCACCATGGATTTCTTTCGTCACTGTTCCTCTGTTCAAGAATCACGCACATTCGCAGACGTCCAGAAGCCTCTGAGCTTCCTCGGGGAGGACTCTGCTTCCCGAGGCCCGAGCCCCACTCCAGACCCTGCCTGGAGGCTCTCGGGGGCTCAGCACTGCCCTCAGATCAGCCCCGACAGAGGAAAGGCCTGCTCAAGACGCCTGCCCCAGGAAGGCGGTGGGGGAACCAGAGCTCAAGACCCGTCCTCCCACGCAGATCCCACTCAGCATCCCTTCCTCAGCCGCTGGTCACTGGACTGGGGACTTTCCCTGGAGCCCTCTACCACACCTGGACTCCTGCTCTGAGATCTTCCGAGGGAAATCCTCGTGCCCTCTCTAATCCCTGCTCGCCCAGCCTGGCTTGTCCGTGGAAGGAGGATGTTGTATTCTCTGCCAGTTCCGGAGTCCCTCTACTTTGATTCAGAATCTTGGAAATGACAGTAGAACAGAAGAGAGACTCATCTTCTGGTGGGTCTCTGCCCAGGGTTTCTTACCTTCCTTATGTTTCTGCGTTCACAAGGTGGTCGCGAGGATGGATTCCTCTGCAGGGAGGGAAGGCGCAGGAGGAAGAGCCCCAGTCCACACAGGAAGGGGAGGATGGTCCCAATCACCCAGGAAGTGGAACTGGAGCTCGGCCAGGTAGCAAAGAGGCTTTTCAGAAACATGAGAGGATTCTGCATGTCAGAAATGCAGTGCTGCCCTCAGGCAACTGAGCTCTGGGAGTGGCTTGGAGATTATTACCCCAGGCCCCCATGACAGAAGTGCGGCCTTGTCACAAAGGGCTCTTGAGGGCCGCGGAGGGGACAGCAGGGGAGCAGGCTGGACCAGAGCCCCTCCCCCACCCTCTAGCCTACGTCTCCCTCCCTCTACCCTCCTGGGCCTTCGAGACCTTAGCTAGTTTTCTATGTCTTCCCCCTGGAAGCCAGAGGTCACCGGGTTCCTTGCGTCTCCTGGATTCTTGGTTTGAAGCCAGCTATCTCATGGCCTTCGAAAGTCTGAAGTTCTCCCAGGAATTTGATCTAGTTCCCAGGGATTCATACCCTGATCCTCCTCTGTCCTCAACTCTGATTGCTGTTTTCACCTCACCTAGTGACTTTGTGTGTGTGTGTGTGTGTGTGTGTGTGTGTGAGAGGACACTGAAGTGCCAGTCTCCTAGCTGATTTCAATTATGCAATTCAGTGTTCTCGACTGTAGTCACCACGCCAGACATTAGAACCTCCGACGTTTTTCATCTGAGAGCTGAAAGTTTGTCTCCTTTCACCTGCCTCTCTCTATTTCCCCCACCCCACAGCCGCTGGCCACCACTTTTCTATTCTCTGTTTCCATGAGTTGACCTTTCTTTTATAGTTTTCCGAGTTCACGTGTAAGTGAGCCCAGGCAGTATCTGTGCTTCTCTGTCTGGCTCGTTTCATTGAGCATAACGCCCGCCAGGTTCATCCATGTTGCGCAAATCTCAGCTCCATTTGTCCACATAACAAGCTTTTGGTTTCGTCAATCTGCAAGTCCCACTTTACTTTGCACTTATTTGGTTTTGAATACGAACGTTGTTATTGTTTCCACCAACCTTTGCCATCTTCACTCCGAACGACTCACCCCCAAATTGAAACTAATCATTTATTATTTAACGTAAGCATACTAAAAGTTTAAGTAATTAAACCTCCCAATGATGTGTTTTGTGTCAGTAGCGTTTCTGCTTCTGCAGTGAGAAAGCCTTTACCAAGACTTATGGCACATGCTGGACACACACACACAGACACACACACACACACACGCCCGCACATACGCAGGCGTGGACACATTGGCACAGAACACTTCAGTATTTTCAAAGCAGAGAATTAAGCATATTCCCATTTTCTTTAATCTCTGATGTCGTCTTGACCCCATTTCTTCTTACTCTGCCTCAAATAGACAGTCTTCAGTTTCCAGAGTCCAGACGGCTGTGTGGCCCAGCCCGAAGCCGGGCACGGCTCGAGTGAGCTGAAGTGCTGCTCTTGAGAGCGGACGTTGGGGCCGGGTCCGTGGCCCCGGTTGGAGTCCAGTCTGAGGCAGCCCTTTCTGGTCTCCCCGGTTTGCCCGCCACGCGATCTCTTTCTCAGAGTTGGCCTTGCCTTCCCCTTCCTGCCCCCTCCGGGCCCCCGGAGCCTCGAGTCTTGCCTGAACCTGTAGAAAGAGGGCCCTTCGAGTCCTAGAGGAATTCCCTGGTGACATCATCGGACATGCCTTTTTCAGTGAGAACTGGGGGTTCACTTAGGGATTGTACTTTTTGGTCAACGTGTTAACTTTTCAGACTCGTTGGACAGGTAGTGCTTAGATATCCGGGTTTATAGTTATTACACAGCTATCCATACACACAGCGACGGAGAGAGACTCTTTTAACTGATAATAGGGTAATCTTACTTATACCAAAAGCGTTAAGGTCTACGTTGTTCTTACTAGCTTCACATGATAAATACGTTCCCGATTTACGAATGTGTGTGATCACAGCAGAATTTGCAACAGGGTAACTCTCTTAGCAGGCCCCAAGATGATCTTTAACGTCTTTCTCAACAGTTAAAACAACTTTATTCTTCTGAAGTCCAACAAAGACCTTTTTCTGGAGCTGAGACTCCTAATTGGGACGCTTGGCTAGCGTATGACTGTGACCAGAGTCCCACATTCAGGCTCTCGCACGCAAGAGTTCTGGACTCAGGGCCTCCTCAAAGCCAGCTGCCCAGGTCAGGGACTGACATGACTCGGGCCTCCCGCGTGTTCCCTGAATTGGCCTGCCTGCCAGCTCAGAGAGAGGATGAGGAGCGAATGTGTTTTAAAATGCAAATCAATCGGAAAGCTCTTCCGGGAAACCTGACCCACCTGGAACAGTGTCAATAGTAGAGGGGAACCCCTGGTATTAAATAAAGACCGCCCACCCCAAATTTAGGGAAATTGGATTGTTTCCCTGACATACACGATGATTTCTATCTCTGTCATAGCAGAAGACAGAAGTACAGGAATTGCCTGCTGCTCCGATATTAAGACGAGTTTCAGAAAGGTTCCCTTTTCTCTTCCGTTCAATAGAGAAGCGATAGGAGGGCCAGGAACGCACTGACATTTTCTTGCTCTGTTGGGATTCATTGGATTCCGTTACCATTTAATCTAGCGATTCTGCGCTAGTACTCAAGTGAGAAACTGCAGTTGTGTGTTCATTCCCAAATAATTTGAGTCCACAGCAACCATGAGCTAGTTTCTTCTTAATTCAAGTGGAAATCCAGTTCATTCAGGGGACCTGCTCCGCAGGTGCGGATCTCTGTCTACTTAATGTTCTCTGGAGACGAAGAACAAAGAGCTTGTGACAGGTTGAAGGTCAGGGGTCTCCTGTCCAGATACGTTCTGACAGTGTTTTATTCAATGTGGTGATACCTGGCCCTCCCACGTCCTCGGCACCTGTCGTGCGTTAGGTAACGGCATTTTTTTCCTGAGGAAATGGCTCAATCTAAGATATGGTGTTAGGGTTAGTCTCTCTGCCCTGTTTCAGCCTTTCAACCTCTAATGCGTGTTGCATTCTTTCTAAGTTCCTGGAGGCTGGCCCATTTTCAAGCCTTCGTTACTCATTGCCATTGATATTAACCGTGCAGAAAAATTTAGGTTCACGCCAAAACCTTCCCCAGAAGTTCATAGCAGCTTTATGCATAGGGGACATTATAAAAACCAAAAACTGTCCTTCAGTAGGTAAGTGGTTAAACTCTGGTGGCACTTTGTCTCCTTCTCCCGGGTCCCAGCCTAGGTGCACAGTGTGCCACCATCAGATCATGCCGCCACACACTCACCCCCGGCTCCATTCCCCAGGAGGAGAAGGCAGGTGCAGGAGAGCAGGGCCCTGTGCCCCTCTGGGCGGAGGGGACAGGCCCGCAGCAGCCTCTGTGCTCCCCAACCGCCCACCCTCAGAGGCCGGAGCTCAGTCGTGGTCGTCGCTGCTCTTCCAGACTGTGACAAGGACAGAGGGAGGGCGACGCTGGGCCGAGAGGGTTGCGCAGGCCCATCTCCACGGCAGCTTCAGCAGGGACAGAAGAAGCTCCTGGGGCAGCGTCATCTATTCCCACCAAGAGCTCGGGGTGCGGGGCAAGCTTTCCCGCTCCGGACTCAGGGCCAGCACTGCCCCACACTCCCCTCCCCGCCCTGTGACCTGTGACTCTGTCTCTACACTTCCCGGAGCCTCTGCAAACCCCCTCCCTACAGCCCCAGAAGCTCAAGGGCCAGAGAACGCAGGAGAGGACGGGTGGGGCCCATCCTGGGCTGGGGTCTAGAGGTTTTGCTCATCTGGGAATAGCCTAAAGCTTCCGTTTGTTTTTGTAAGGATGGCGTGATGGGTACTTCGCGTGCAATGAGGGAGTTGGGGCCAGGGCGCGTGAGCCACGCTGCAGTCAGCCTCCCCCCATGGCCCTGCCCCTTCTGGAAGCCACAGTAGACACTCAGGGAGGGCGGAGCCTGACCCTGCTTCTACCCCTAGCAGGGCGAGACGGAGGCCACCAGGTCTCAGGGGAAAAAAACATGTATTTGGGGGAAATCGGGGTTGGAAGGCACCATCAGCACAGAGGGTGAGGTCAGGAGAAAAACCAGAAGTCCTTGGCGAACCCTCAGTCTGTCTCCCAGCGCCCAGACAAAGGATGATACTGTGGATGGCGCCTGAACAGCCCTGCCATCCGACGCCGAGCTGCGTGTGACCCGTGCCTGGCTCTGGGCGGTGGCTGACGCGGGCTTGCCTTTGCAAGGGGCTCCTCTGGTGCTTCCTCCTTGTTGGGCCTCAGGCAGGGCAGGAGGCGTCTCAACATTTTTCTGAGAGGGCTGACGTGAAAAACCTCTTCTTTTTCCGGCAGGGCCTGGAGGGGTTTGGTCCCGAGGGCGTCTCCTGTTCCTCCGACCTGGCTCCAAGACTGGGACCCTGACTCGCCCTCCAGTGTTGCCACCCCACGGCAGGGCTCTGGTGACGCCCCACCTCCACTCTCTTTCAGAGGCTCGTTCCTGGCCATTGCTGACCCTGGACTCAGGTGTAGACGGCCTTGCTCGGCCCCCACGACCGTCCCGCTCTGCCCATTTCTGTCCGAGAGGCTGAATGCGAAGCTCGGAGAAGGCGGCCGGCCCTGCTGTCCCATCAGAGAGGCCTCGGAGGGCCCACAGCCATTGCCAGGTAGGGTCCCTCCCGGGGCCTTCTGGTTTTCCTCACTCACAGGGGAAGTTGAAGGGAGGGGAGGGGCCAGGCGCGGAACTGATGCTTTTGTGGTCAAAGTCTTATGTTTCTCTCCTGGGTGGGGCTCAAGAGGTTTTCCCGAGAACTCTGCACTGTCGGCCTTCAAGCGGGTGCCGGAATCACGGGTGGCAGAGGAGGGAAAAGTAGACCGTGGAAGGGCCAAGGGTTGAGCCTCACTTGCGTTCAGCTCAGCCGACTCCAAGGACGGGAAGGGTGGGCGCCAGCGGACATTCAGCCCAGACGTGATACTGGGTGCTTCGAGCATCTGAGGGCTGCCTGGGGCGTCTTGTTCTTCTTTCTCTGGCCAGGCCTTCGTCTGTGTTCTTTTCCTGATTTCCATCTTGAGCAGCTTTGGCGCATCAGGGTTGGCAAGTGAGGGGCTCTCCGTCTCTCCCTCCCTGTGTGTGGGGCCTCCCCGGAATGAGGCCACTGGTCGGTGGCAGGACAGGTGCCCTTGCTGGGACTGGAGGTGCGCTGACCCGGGGAAGAACAAGACCTTGATCATGTGCCACTGCGAGAGGAACTCGACGCGCCAGCTCATGCGGCCGTGGCCTGAGTTGGGAAATGGCCAAGAGGAGTGAGCTGGAGCTGTGCTCATGGCAGTAGTGTCCGGTGGGATTCTGGTCAAGTCAGCTGGAGGTTCCGCCGGCAGGGTGGAGGCCAGAGGTATAGGGGTGTGGGTCAGAGGCCCCAGGGAATGTGCTGGAGTCATGGTGAGAGTAGCACCTGCCACAGGCTTTCCGCGTGGCTGCTGGGCTCTGGCGTATGCTGTGTTGCTCGCCTCCCCAGGGTAGCCTTGACATGATGAGCGATGGGAGCATCCCTTGGAAGACAGCCTCCCTGGGGAGCTGCGGGAGCCAGGAGGCACAAGCTGCAGCCGGGAGCAGAGGGGCCCGGGACAGCAGGGCAGTCCAGGCGGGGGTGGCCCCTTGGGAGCCATGGCCCTCCATGGCCCCACCTCCACTTCACCAAATTCTCCTGCTCTGCCTCACCGCAGGCCTTTGGCCACCCCTGTCCCCGTGGCTCCCCTCCCAGCTCAGCCCCAAGCTGCCTGCAGCCCTGGGGCCACACCAGAGACTCTGGGAGCAAGAAGTCCGGGAGAGAAGGGCAAGATCCCTTACCTGTGCGAAAGCGACACCTGGCCCCGCACTTCTGCCAGGCCCTTCCCAGCAGCTCTGGGAGCTAGAAATCAGGAGACTGGGTCACAGCACTGAAAGCGGGGCAGGGGCGGTGGAGAGGGCTCTTACAGGAGGCTGCGTGCACTGTGCCTTTAGGGGAGTCTGTTGGGAGGTCAGACTGTCGAACCCGGGCACCAGTGTCCAAGGCCACCGGATCCCTGATGGGGCTGGCAAGGCTGCTGATGGGTTGAGCTATGTCATTGACCACGCGCTTCCACCTCCACCACAGCCCACGTGCCCCGGCTGGACGAGACCCTGTTCCAGGCCCCTCCTGGCCCGGGCCCTGGTTCCCAGCACAGAATGTGGCAAGTCCTCAGGTTTTCGTCTCCCTCCCGCAAACCTCCCTGAGTGTTCTGTTTCCTGAGGGACGGGTTCTGCCCCTGGCATCCTCGAGCCCGTGGAGCTGGGCGCTCAGGGACAGGAGATGGGGGCCAGCTCTGGGGCACGGGGCTGAATGGCAGGAGCTTACCTTTCAAAGCTCCCCTTTTCTTCCTGCTCCTGCTGCTCTTCCCTCTGGGCTGCACTTGACGCTGAAATGAGAGAAAAAAGAAGCAGCTGTGGGGGCTCCCTCTCCTATCTCTGGACCAGCCGTGGACACTTAGCGTTTATGAGGAAGACGACTGCCTACACTCAGCTCCTGGCGCCCGGGGGTGTTTCTTTCCTTTTACTCGTTTTTGAAGTGGAGACTAGAACGTGAAACGGATCTTTGGTGTCTTCCTTCTTTGGAGAACGTGAGGAAGGATGATTTTCTATGTGAGACCCACCATGGATTTCTTTCGTCACTGTTCCTCTGTTCAAGAATCACGCACATTCGCAGACGTCCAGAAGCCTCTGAGCTTCCTCGGGGAGGACTCTGCTTCCCGAGGCCCGAGCCCCACTCCAGACCCTGCCTGGAGGCTCTCGGGGGCTCAGCACTGCCCTCAGATCAGCCCCGACAGAGGAAAGGCCTGCTCAAGACGCCTGCCCCAGGAAGGCGGTGGGGGAACCAGAGCTCAAGACCCGTCCTCCCACGCAGATCCCACTCAGCATCCCTTCCTCAGCCGCTGGTCACTGGACTGGGGACTTTCCCTGGAGCCCTCTACCACACCTGGACTCCTGCTCTGAGATCTTCCGAGGGAAATCCTCGTGCCCTCTCTAATCCCTGCTCGCCCAGCCTGGCTTGTCCGTGGAAGGAGGATGTTGTATTCTCTGCCAGTTCCGGAGTCCCTCTACTTTGATTCAGAATCTTGGAAATGACAGTAGAACAGAAGAGAGACTCATCTTCTGGTGGGTCTCTGCCCAGGGTTTCTTACCTTCCTTATGTTTCTGCGTTCACAAGGTGGTCGCGAGGATGGATTCCTCTGCAGGGAGGGAAGGCGCAGGAGGAAGAGCCCCAGTCCACACAGGAAGGGGAGGATGGTCCCAATCACCCAGGAAGTGGAACTGGAGCTCGGCCAGGTAGCAAAGAGGCTTTTCAGAAACATGAGAGGATTCTGCATGTCAGAAATGCAGTGCTGCCCTCAGGCAACTGAGCTCTGGGAGTGGCTTGGAGATTATTACCCCAGGCCCCCATGACAGAAGTGCGGCCTTGTCACAAAGGGCTCTTGAGGGCCGCGGAGGGGACAGCAGGGGAGCAGGCTGGACCAGAGCCCCTCCCCCACCCTCTAGCCTACGTCTCCCTCCCTCTACCCTCCTGGGCCTTCGAGACCTTAGCTAGTTTTCTATGTCTTCCCCCTGGAAGCCAGAGGTCACCGGGTTCCTTGCGTCTCCTGGATTCTTGGTTTGAAGCCAGCTATCTCATGGCCTTCGAAAGTCTGAAGTTCTCCCAGGAATTTGATCTAGTTCCCAGGGATTCATACCCTGATCCTCCTCTGTCCTCAACTCTGATTGCTGTTTTCACCTCACCTAGTGACTTTGTGTGTGTGTGTGTGTGTGTGTGTGTGTGTGAGAGGACACTGAAGTGCCAGTCTCCTAGCTGATTTCAATTATGCAATTCAGTGTTCTCGACTGTAGTCACCACGCCAGACATTAGAACCTCCGACGTTTTTCATCTGAGAGCTGAAAGTTTGTCTCCTTTCACCTGCCTCTCTCTATTTCCCCCACCCCACAGCCGCTGGCCACCACTTTTCTATTCTCTGTTTCCATGAGTTGACCTTTCTTTTATAGTTTTCCGAGTTCACGTGTAAGTGAGCCCAGGCAGTATCTGTGCTTCTCTGTCTGGCTCGTTTCATTGAGCATAACGCCCGCCAGGTTCATCCATGTTGCGCAAATCTCAGCTCCATTTGTCCACATAACAAGCTTTTGGTTTCGTCAATCTGCAAGTCCCACTTTACTTTGCACTTATTTGGTTTTGAATACGAACGTTGTTATTGTTTCCACCAACCTTTGCCATCTTCACTCCGAACGACTCACCCCCAAATTGAAACTAATCATTTATTATTTAACGTAAGCATACTAAAAGTTTAAGTAATTAAACCTCCCAATGATGTGTTTTGTGTCAGTAGCGTTTCTGCTTCTGCAGTGAGAAAGCCTTTACCAAGACTTATGGCACATGCTGGACACACACACACAGACACACACACACACACACGCCCGCACATACGCAGGCGTGGACACATTGGCACAGAACACTTCAGTATTTTCAAAGCAGAGAATTAAGCATATTCCCATTTTCTTTAATCTCTGATGTCGTCTTGACCCCATTTCTTCTTACTCTGCCTCAAATAGACAGTCTTCAGTTTCCAGAGTCCAGACGGCTGTGTGGCCCAGCCCGAAGCCGGGCACGGCTCGAGTGAGCTGAAGTGCTGCTCTTGAGAGCGGACGTTGGGGCCGGGTCCGTGGCCCCGGTTGGAGTCCAGTCTGAGGCAGCCCTTTCTGGTCTCCCCGGTTTGCCCGCCACGCGATCTCTTTCTCAGAGTTGGCCTTGCCTTCCCCTTCCTGCCCCCTCCGGGCCCCCGGAGCCTCGAGTCTTGCCTGAACCTGTAGAAAGAGGGCCCTTCGAGTCCTAGAGGAATTCCCTGGTGACATCATCGGACATGCCTTTTTCAGTGAGAACTGGGGGTTCACTTAGGGATTGTACTTTTTGGTCAACGTGTTAACTTTTCAGACTCGTTGGACAGGTAGTGCTTAGATATCCGGGTTTATAGTTATTACACAGCTATCCATACACACAGCGACGGAGAGAGACTCTTTTAACTGATAATAGGGTAATCTTACTTATACCAAAAGCGTTAAGGTCTACGTTGTTCTTACTAGCTTCACATGATAAATACGTTCCCGATTTACGAATGTGTGTGATCACAGCAGAATTTGCAACAGGGTAACTCTCTTAGCAGGCCCCAAGATGATCTTTAACGTCTTTCTCAACAGTTAAAACAACTTTATTCTTCTGAAGTCCAACAAAGACCTTTTTCTGGAGCTGAGACTCCTAATTGGGACGCTTGGCTAGCGTATGACTGTGACCAGAGTCCCACATTCAGGCTCTCGCACGCAAGAGTTCTGGACTCAGGGCCTCCTCAAAGCCAGCTGCCCAGGTCAGGGACTGACATGACTCGGGCCTCCCGCGTGTTCCCTGAATTGGCCTGCCTGCCAGCTCAGAGAGAGGATGAGGAGCGAATGTGTTTTAAAATGCAAATCAATCGGAAAGCTCTTCCGGGAAACCTGACCCACCTGGAACAGTGTCAATAGTAGAGGGGAACCCCTGGTATTAAATAAAGACCGCCCACCCCAAATTTAGGGAAATTGGATTGTTTCCCTGACATACACGATGATTTCTATCTCTGTCATAGCAGAAGACAGAAGTACAGGAATTGCCTGCTGCTCCGATATTAAGACGAGTTTCAGAAAGGTTCCCTTTTCTCTTCCGTTCAATAGAGAAGCGATAGGAGGGCCAGGAACGCACTGACATTTTCTTGCTCTGTTGGGATTCATTGGATTCCGTTACCATTTAATCTAGCGATTCTGCGCTAGTACTCAAGTGAGAAACTGCAGTTGTGTGTTCATTCCCAAATAATTTGAGTCCACAGCAACCATGAGCTAGTTTCTTCTTAATTCAAGTGGAAATCCAGTTCATTCAGGGGACCTGCTCCGCAGGTGCGGATCTCTGTCTACTTAATGTTCTCTGGAGACGAAGAACAAAGAGCTTGTGACAGGTTGAAGGTCAGGGGTCTCCTGTCCAGATACGTTCTGACAGTGTTTTATTCAATGTGGTGATACCTGGCCCTCCCACGTCCTCGGCACCTGTCGTGCGTTAGGTAACGGCATTTTTTTCCTGAGGAAATGGCTCAATCTAAGATATGGTGTTAGGGTTAGTCTCTCTGCCCTGTTTCAGCCTTTCAACCTCTAATGCGTGTTGCATTCTTTCTAAGTTCCTGGAGGCTGGCCCATTTTCAAGCCTTCGTTACTCATTGCCATTGATATTAACCGTGCAGAAAAATTTAGGTTCACGCCAAAACCTTCCCCAGAAGTTCATAGCAGCTTTATGCATAGGGGACATTATAAAAACCAAAAACTGTCCTTCAGTAGGTAAGTGGTTAAACTCTGGTGGCACTTTGTCTCCTTCTCCCGGGTCCCAGCCTAGGTGCACAGTGTGCCACCATCAGATCATGCCGCCACACACTCACCCCCGGCTCCATTCCCCAGGAGGAGAAGGCAGGTGCAGGAGAGCAGGGCCCTGTGCCCCTCTGGGCGGAGGGGACAGGCCCGCAGCAGCCTCTGTGCTCCCCAACCGCCCACCCTCAGAGGCCGGAGCTCAGTCGTGGTCGTCGCTGCTCTTCCAGACTGTGACAAGGACAGAGGGAGGGCGACGCTGGGCCGAGAGGGTTGCGCAGGCCCATCTCCACGGCAGCTTCAGCAGGGACAGAAGAAGCTCCTGGGGCAGCGTCATCTATTCCCACCAAGAGCTCGGGGTGCGGGGCAAGCTTTCCCGCTCCGGACTCAGGGCCAGCACTGCCCCACACTCCCCTCCCCGCCCTGTGACCTGTGACTCTGTCTCTACACTTCCCGGAGCCTCTGCAAACCCCCTCCCTACAGCCCCAGAAGCTCAAGGGCCAGAGAACGCAGGAGAGGACGGGTGGGGCCCATCCTGGGCTGGGGTCTAGAGGTTTTGCTCATCTGGGAATAGCCTAAAGCTTCCGTTTGTTTTTGTAAGGATGGCGTGATGGGTACTTCGCGTGCAATGAGGGAGTTGGGGCCAGGGCGCGTGAGCCACGCTGCAGTCAGCCTCCCCCCATGGCCCTGCCCCTTCTGGAAGCCACAGTAGACACTCAGGGAGGGCGGAGCCTGACCCTGCTTCTACCCCTAGCAGGGCGAGACGGAGGCCACCAGGTCTCAGGGGAAAAAAACATGTATTTGGGGGAAATCGGGGTTGGAAGGCACCATCAGCACAGAGGGTGAGGTCAGGAGAAAAACCAGAAGTCCTTGGCGAACCCTCAGTCTGTCTCCCAGCGCCCAGACAAAGGATGATACTGTGGATGGCGCCTGAACAGCCCTGCCATCCGACGCCGAGCTGCGTGTGACCCGTGCCTGGCTCTGGGCGGTGGCTGACGCGGGCTTGCCTTTGCAAGGGGCTCCTCTGGTGCTTCCTCCTTGTTGGGCCTCAGGCAGGGCAGGAGGCGTCTCAACATTTTTCTGAGAGGGCTGACGTGAAAAACCTCTTCTTTTTCCGGCAGGGCCTGGAGGGGTTTGGTCCCGAGGGCGTCTCCTGTTCCTCCGACCTGGCTCCAAGACTGGGACCCTGACTCGCCCTCCAGTGTTGCCACCCCACGGCAGGGCTCTGGTGACGCCCCACCTCCACTCTCTTTCAGAGGCTCGTTCCTGGCCATTGCTGACCCTGGACTCAGGTGTAGACGGCCTTGCTCGGCCCCCACGACCGTCCCGCTCTGCCCATTTCTGTCCGAGAGGCTGAATGCGAAGCTCGGAGAAGGCGGCCGGCCCTGCTGTCCCATCAGAGAGGCCTCGGAGGGCCCACAGCCATTGCCAGGTAGGGTCCCTCCCGGGGCCTTCTGGTTTTCCTCACTCACAGGGGAAGTTGAAGGGAGGGGAGGGGCCAGGCGCGGAACTGATGCTTTTGTGGTCAAAGTCTTATGTTTCTCTCCTGGGTGGGGCTCAAGAGGTTTTCCCGAGAACTCTGCACTGTCGGCCTTCAAGCGGGTGCCGGAATCACGGGTGGCAGAGGAGGGAAAAGTAGACCGTGGAAGGGCCAAGGGTTGAGCCTCACTTGCGTTCAGCTCAGCCGACTCCAAGGACGGGAAGGGTGGGCGCCAGCGGACATTCAGCCCAGACGTGATACTGGGTGCTTCGAGCATCTGAGGGCTGCCTGGGGCGTCTTGTTCTTCTTTCTCTGGCCAGGCCTTCGTCTGTGTTCTTTTCCTGATTTCCATCTTGAGCAGCTTTGGCGCATCAGGGTTGGCAAGTGAGGGGCTCTCCGTCTCTCCCTCCCTGTGTGTGGGGCCTCCCCGGAATGAGGCCACTGGTCGGTGGCAGGACAGGTGCCCTTGCTGGGACTGGAGGTGCGCTGACCCGGGGAAGAACAAGACCTTGATCATGTGCCACTGCGAGAGGAACTCGACGCGCCAGCTCATGCGGCCGTGGCCTGAGTTGGGAAATGGCCAAGAGGAGTGAGCTGGAGCTGTGCTCATGGCAGTAGTGTCCGGTGGGATTCTGGTCAAGTCAGCTGGAGGTTCCGCCGGCAGGGTGGAGGCCAGAGGTATAGGGGTGTGGGTCAGAGGCCCCAGGGAATGTGCTGGAGTCATGGTGAGAGTAGCACCTGCCACAGGCTTTCCGCGTGGCTGCTGGGCTCTGGCGTATGCTGTGTTGCTCGCCTCCCCAGGGTAGCCTTGACATGATGAGCGATGGGAGCATCCCTTGGAAGACAGCCTCCCTGGGGAGCTGCGGGAGCCAGGAGGCACAAGCTGCAGCCGGGAGCAGAGGGGCCCGGGACAGCAGGGCAGTCCAGGCGGGGGTGGCCCCTTGGGAGCCATGGCCCTCCATGGCCCCACCTCCACTTCACCAAATTCTCCTGCTCTGCCTCACCGCAGGCCTTTGGCCACCCCTGTCCCCGTGGCTCCCCTCCCAGCTCAGCCCCAAGCTGCCTGCAGCCCTGGGGCCACACCAGAGACTCTGGGAGCAAGAAGTCCGGGAGAGAAGGGCAAGATCCCTTACCTGTGCGAAAGCGACACCTGGCCCCGCACTTCTGCCAGGCCCTTCCCAGCAGCTCTGGGAGCTAGAAATCAGGAGACTGGGTCACAGCACTGAAAGCGGGGCAGGGGCGGTGGAGAGGGCTCTTACAGGAGGCTGCGTGCACTGTGCCTTTAGGGGAGTCTGTTGGGAGGTCAGACTGTCGAACCCGGGCACCAGTGTCCAAGGCCACCGGATCCCTGATGGGGCTGGCAAGGCTGCTGATGGGTTGAGCTATGTCATTGACCACGCGCTTCCACCTCCACCACAGCCCACGTGCCCCGGCTGGACGAGACCCTGTTCCAGGCCCCTCCTGGCCCGGGCCCTGGTTCCCAGCACAGAATGTGGCAAGTCCTCAGGTTTTCGTCTCCCTCCCGCAAACCTCCCTGAGTGTTCTGTTTCCTGAGGGACGGGTTCTGCCCCTGGCATCCTCGAGCCCGTGGAGCTGGGCGCTCAGGGACAGGAGATGGGGGCCAGCTCTGGGGCACGGGGCTGAATGGCAGGAGCTTACCTTTCAAAGCTCCCCTTTTCTTCCTGCTCCTGCTGCTCTTCCCTCTGGGCTCCACTTGACGCTGAAATGAGAGAAAAAAGAAGCAGCTGTGGGGGCTCCCTCTCCTATCTCTGGACCAGCCGTGGACACTTAGCGTTTATGAGGAAGAGGACTGCCTACACTCAGCTCCTGGCGCCCGGGGGTGTTTCTTTCCTTTTACTCGTTTTTGAAGTGGAGACTAGAACGTGAAACGGATCTTTGGTGTCTTCCTTCTTTGGAGAACGTGAGGAAGGATGATTTTCTATGTGAGACCCACCATGGATTTCTTTCGTCACTGTTCCTCTGTTCAAGAATCACGCACATTCGCAGACGTCCAGAAGCCTCTGAGCTTCCTCGGGGAGGACTCTGCTTCCCGAGGCCCGAGCCCCACTCCAGACCCTGCCTGGAGGCTCTCGGGGGCTCAGCACTGCCCTCAGATCAGCCCCGACAGAGGAAAGGCCTGCTCAAGACGCCTGCCCCAGGAAGGCGGTGGGGGAACCAGAGCTCAAGACCCGTCCTCCCACGCAGATCCCACTCAGCATCCCTTCCTCAGCCGCTGGTCACTGGACTGGGGACTTTCCCTGGAGCCCTCTACCACACCTGGACTCCTGCTCTGAGATCTTCCGAGGGAAATCCTCGTGCCCTCTCTAATCCCTGCTCGCCCAGCCTGGCTTGTCCGTGGAAGGAGGATGTTGTATTCTCTGCCAGTTCCGGAGTCCCTCTACTTTGATTCAGAATCTTGGAAATGACAGTAGAACAGAAGAGAGACTCATCTTCTGGTGGGTCTCTGCCCAGGGTTTCTTACCTTCCTTATGTTTCTGCGTTCACAAGGTGGTCGCGAGGATGGATTCCTCTGCAGGGAGGGAAGGCGCAGGAGGAAGAGCCCCAGTCCACACAGGAAGGGGAGGATGGTCCCAATCACCCAGGAAGTGGAACTGGAGCTCGGCCAGGTAGCAAAGAGGCTTTTCAGAAACATGAGAGGATTCTGCATGTCAGAAATGCAGTGCTGCCCTCAGGCAACTGAGCTCTGGGAGTGGCTTGGAGATTATTACCCCAGGCCCCCATGACAGAAGTGCGGCCTTGTCACAAAGGGCTCTTGAGGGCTGCGGAGGGGACAGCAGGGGAGCAGGCTGGACCAGAGCCCCTCCCCCACCCTCTAGCCTACGTCTCCCTCCCTCTACCCTCCTGGGCCTTCGAGACCTTAGCTAGTTTTCTATGTCTTCCCCCTGGAAGCCAGAGGTCACCGGGTTCCTTGCGTCTCCTGGATTCTTGGTTTGAAGCCAGCTATCTCATGGCCTTCGAAAGTCTGAAGTTCTCCCAGGAATTTGATCTAGTTCCCAGGGATTCATACCCTGATCCTCCTCTGTCCTCAACTCTGATTGCTGTTTTCACCTCACCTAGTGACTTTGTGTGTGTGTGTGTGTGTGTGTGTGTGTGTGTGTGTGTGAGAGGACACTGAAGTGCCAGTCTCCTAGCTGATTTCAATTATGCAATTCAGTGTTCTCGACTGTAGTCACCACGCCAGACATTAGAACCTCCGACGTTTTTCATCTGAGAGCTGAAAGTTTGTCTCCTTTCACCTGCCTCTCTCTATTTCCCCCACCCCACAGCCGCTGGCCACCACTTTTCTATTCTCTGTTTCCATGAGTTGACCTTTCTTTTATAGTTTTCCGAGTTCACGTGTAAGTGAGCCCAGGCAGTATCTGTGCTTCTCTGTCTGGCTCGTTTCATTGAGCATAACGCCCGCCAGGTTCATCCATGTTGCGCAAATCTCAGCTCCATTTGTCCACATAACAAGCTTTTGGTTTCGTCAATCTGCAAGTCCCACTTTACTTTGCACTTATTTGGTTTTGAATACGAACGTTGTTATTGTTTCCACCAACCTTTGCCATCTTCACTCCGAACGACTCACCCCCAAATTGAAACTAATCATTTATTATTTAACGTAAGCATACTAAAAGTTTAAGTAATTAAACCTCCCAATGATGTGTTTTGTGTCAGTAGCGTTTCTGCTTCTGCAGTGAGAAAGCCTTTACCAAGACTTATGGCACATGCTGGACACACACACACAGACACACACACACACACACGCCCGCACATACGCAGGCGTGGACACATTGGCACAGAACACTTCAGTATTTTCAAAGCAGAGAATTAAGCATATTCCCATTTTCTTTAATCTCTTATGTCGTCTTGACCCCATTTCTTCTTACTCTGCCTCAAATAGACAGTCTTCAGTTTCCAGAGTCCAGACGGCTGTGTGGCCCAGCCCGAAGCCGGGCACGGCTCGAGTGAGCTGAAGTGCTGCTCTTGAGAGCGGACGTTGGGGCCGGGTCCGTGGCCCCGGTTGGAGTCCAGTCTGAGGCAGCCCTTTCTGGTCTCCCCGGTTTGCCCTCCACGCGATCTCTTTCTCAGAGTTGGCCTTGCCTTCCCCTTCCTGCCCCCTCCGGGCCCCCGGAGCCTCGAGTCTTGCCTGAACCTGTAGAAAGAGGGCCCTTCGAGTCCTAGAGGAATTCCCTGGTGACATCATCGGACATGCCTTTTTCAGTGAGAACTGGGGGTTCACTTAGGGATTGTACTTTTTGGTCAACGTGTTAACTTTTCAGACTCGTTGGACAGGTAGTGCTTAGATATCCGGGTTTATAGTTATTACACAGCTATCCATACACACAGCGACGGAGAGAGACTCTTTTAACTGATAATAGGGTAATCTTACTTATACCAAAAGCGTTAAGGTCTACGTTGTTCTTACTAGCTTCACATGATAAATACGTTCCCGATTTACGAATGTGTGTGATCACAGCAGAATTTGCAACAGGGTAACTCTCTTAGCAGGCCCCAAGATGATCTTTAACGTCTTTCTCAACAGTTAAAACAACTTTGTTCTTCTGAAGTCCAACAAAGACCTTTTTCTGGAGCTGGGACTCCTAATTGGGACGCTTGGCTAGCGTATGACTGTGACCAGAGTCCCACATTCAGGCTCTCGCACGCAAGAGTTCTGGACTCAGGGCCTCCTCAAAGCCAGCTGCCCAGGTCAGGGACTGACATGACTCGGGCCTCCCGCGTGTTCCCTGAATTGGCCTGCCTGCCAGCTCAGAGAGAGGATGAGGAGCGAATGTGTTTTAAAATGCAAATCAATCGGAAAGCTCTTCCGGGAAACCTGACCCACCTGGAACAGTGTCAATAGTAGAGGGGAACCCCTGGTATTAAATAAAGACCGCCCACCCCAAATTTAGGGAAATTGGATTGTTTCCCTGACATACACGATGATTTCTATCTCTGTCATAGCAGAAGACAGAAGTACAGGAATTGCCTGCTGCTCCGATATTAAGACGAGTTTCAGAAAGGTTCCCTTTTCTCTTCCGTTCAATAGAGAAGCGATAGGAGGGCCAGGAACGCACTGACATTTTCTTGCTCTGTTGGGATTCATTGGATTCCGTTACCATTTAATCTAGCGATTCTGCGCTAGTACTCAAGTGAGAAACTGCAGTTGTGTGTTCATTCCCAAATAATTTGAGTCCACAGCAACCATGAGCTAGTTTCTTCTTAATTCAAGTGGAAATCCAGTTCATTCAGGGGACCTGCTCCGCAGGTGCGGATCTCTGTCTACTTAATGTTCTCTGGAGACGAAGAACAAAGAGCTTGTGACAGGTTGAAGGTCAGGGGTCTCCTGTCCAGATACGTTCTGACAGTGTTTTATTCAATGTGGTGATACCTGGCCCTCCCACGTCCTCGGCACCTGTCGTGCGTTAGGTAACGGCATTTTTTTCCTGAGGAAATGGCTCAAATCCAAGATACCGTGTTAGGTTTACTCTCTCTGCCCTGTTTCGCCCTTTCAGCCTCTAACCCGTGTTGCATTTGCTTGTGAGATCCTGGAGGCGGGTTCATTTTCACACCATCACTGCCATTGATACTTACTGGGCAGGCAAATTTCAGTTCACCCAAAAGCCTTCACAGAGAAGCTCATGGCAGGTTTATTTCTAAGGGGTGAAATCGTAAAAATCAAAAAATGTCATCCGGTAGGTAAGCGGTTAAACTCTAGTGGCACTTTATTCTCCTTCCCCGGCGTCCCACCCTAGGCGCACAGTGTCCCACCCACCGTCAGGTGGTGACCCCACACACTCACCCCCGGCTCCGTTCCCCAGGAGGAGAAGGCAGGGGCAGGAGAGCAGGGCTCTGAGCTCCTCTGGGCAGAGGGGTGAGGCCCACAGCAGCACGCGTGCTCCCCACCCGCCCGCCCTCAGAGCCGGGAGCGCAGCCATCCTTGTCGCTGCTGCTCCAGACTGTGACAAGCACAGAGGGACGGGGACGCTGGGCCGAGAGGGATGCGCAGGCCCATCTCCACGGCCGCTTCAGCAGGGAGAGGAGCAGCTCCCGGGGCAGCGTCCTCACCTATTCCCAGCGAGAGCTCGGGGTGCAGGGCAAGCTTCCTCGCCCTCCGGACTCAGGGCCAGCACTGCCCCACACTCCCCTCCCCACTCTGTGACCTGTGAGCCTGTCTCTACGCTTGCTGGAGCCTCTGCAAAGCCCCTCCCTACAGCCCCACAAGTTCAAGGGCCAGAGAACGCAGGAGAGGACAGGCGGGGCCCATCGTGGGCTTGGGGTCTTAGAGGTTTTGCTCATCTGGAAAGAGCCCAAAGCTTCCATTGGTTTTTGTAAGGACGGTGTGATGGGGACTTGAGGTGCAATGGGGGAGCTGGGGCGAGGGCAGGTGAGCCACGCTGCAGTCGGCCTCCCCCCATGGCCCTGTCCCTTCTGGAAGCCAAAGCAGACGCTCAGGAAGGGCGGAGCCTGACCCCGTTTTTTCCCCCTAGCAGGGCACAGACAGAAGCCACGACCTCTAGGGAGAAAACAAGTGTATTTGGGGAAAATTGGGGTAGGAGGACAGCATTAGCACGGAGGGTGGGATAAGGAGCAAAACCAGGTTTTCTGTTCGTCCGCTTGCCCGTTCGGGCAGAGAAGCGTTCCTACGAGGAAAGCTGTGTCAGGCACAGTCTGCTCATCCCGGGAGAGGCATATCTGAGGAGAGCGTGGCGGGTAATGGATTGGCTGAGGCAGCTGCCACCCTCAGCCCAGGCTGGCAGGGTTTGGCCGGGGACCGCGGCTGCCCGGATGGCAGGGTCCCGTCGCCATGCCTGCTCTGATCCATCCCCTCGTATTCGGACAGTTGTGGTCCCTGGAGGTGGGTTGGGGACTGTCCTCTGTGATTGTTCTCCTCTGCTCTGGGGAGGAGGGAACGTCGTGGTGACAGGTATGTCCGGCTTGCCAGGCCTGAAGTGGGTTTTGCGATGCTTCTGCTGGGAGGCCAGAAGTTCTCGGCCAGCCTCAGTTTCCCTCCCAGGACGCAGACACAGGATGTCACTGTCGATGGCGCCTGAACAGCCCCGCCATCCGACGCCGAGCTGTGTGTGACCCGTGCCCGGCTCTGGGCGGTGGCTGAGGCGGGCTTGCCTTTGCGAGGGGCTCCTCTGGTGCTTCCTCCTTGTTGGGCCTCAGGCAGGGCAGGAGGCGTCTCAACATTTTTCTGAGAGGGCTGTCGCGAGGATCCTCTTCCTTTGCAGGCGGGGGCTGGAGGGGTTTGGTCTCGAGGGTGTCTCCCACGTCCCCGACCTGGCTCCGAGACTGGGACCCTGACTCCCCGTCCAGTGTTGCCACCCCGCGGCAGGGCTCTGGTGAGGCCCCACCCCTGCTCTCCTCCCGAGGCTCTTCCCTGGCCACGGGGGACCCTGAAGTCGGCCCCCGACGGCCTTGCTCGGCCCCCACGAAGGTCCCACCCCGCCCTTTTCTCTCTGAGAGGCCGCGTGGGAAGGTTGGAGAAGGCGGCCGGCCCTCCTGTCCCGAGAGAGAGGCTTCTGAGGGCCCACTGCCATCGCCAGGTAGGGTCCCTCCCAGGGCCTTCTGATTTTCCTCACACACAGGTGAGGGAGCAGGGAGGGGACGGGCCAGCCTGGGAACTGATGGTTTGGTCGTCCAAGTTAAGACCTGGTCACCCGGAGGAGGCTCAAGAGGTTTTCTCGTCAAGTGTGCAGAGTCAGCTTTCGAGGGGGCCCCAGAATCACAGGTGGCTGCGGGGGGCAGAGGGGACCGTGGAAGGGCCGAGGGTTGAGCCTCACATGCTTCCAGAGCTGCAGGCCCCAAGGGCAGGAGGGGTAGGCCCCAGCGGAAATTCAGCCCAGACGTGATAGTGTGTGCTGGGAGCATCTGAGGAGTGCGTGGATCGTCTTGTTCTTCTTCCCAGACCTCCGTTTGCATGCTCTCCGTGATGTCTGTCTCGAGCAGCTTCTGGGCGTCAGGGTTGGCGACTGAGGGGCTGTCGGTCTCTCCCTCCCTATGTGTGGGGCCTCCCCAGAATGAGGCCACTGGTGGGTGGCAGGACAGGGGCCCTTGCTGGGACCCGAAGTGCGACGGCACGGGGAAGAACAAGACCTGGATCGTGTTCCAGCGGGAGGGGAACGTTTCAACGCGACAGCTCACGCGGCCGTGGCCTGAGTTGGGAAATGGCCAACACGAGTGAGCTGGGGCCGAGCTCGTGGCAACAGGGCGTAGTGGAGTGGTGGTCAGGGCCGAGGGCGGTTCTGCTGGCAGGGTGGAGGCCCAAGGTAGAGTGCGCTGGGTGAGAAGAGCCAGGGAAAGTGCTGGAGCCGTGGTGAGAGGAGCACCTTGCACGGGCTTCCCGCGTGGCTGGCGGACTCTAGCAGACGCTGTCTTGCACGCCTCCCCAGGGGAGGCTTGAGATGTCAAGCGATGGAAGCACCCCTTACAAGACAGCCTCCCCGGGGAGCTGCGGGAAACAAGATGCACAAGCTGTAGCCAGGAGCAGAGGGCCCTGGGACAGCAGGGCAGGCCAGGCCAGGCCAGGTGCGGGTGGCCCCTTGAGAGCCATGGCCCTCCCTGGCCCTCCCTTCACTTCACCGAATTCTCCTGCTGTCCCTCCCCGCCAGGCCTCTTGCCACCCCCTGCCCCATGGCTCCCCTCCCAGCTCAGCCCCAAGCTGCCTGTAGCCCCGGGGCACGTCAGAGACTCTGCGAGGAAGAAGCCCAGGAGAGAAGGGCAAGATTCCTTACCTTGGCGAAAGGGACCTCAGGCCCCCCACTTCTGCCAGGTCCTTCCGGCCAGCTCTGTAAGCTAGAAATGAGGGCACTGGGTCACAGCCGTGAAGGCGGGGGCCTAGGGCTCTGGCAGGAGGCTGCGTGCAGTGTGCCTTTAGGGGAGACCGTTTGAGGTCAGACTCTGGAGCCCAGGCACCAGTGCCCAAGGCCACGGGATCCCTGACGGGGATGGCAAGGCTGCTGATGGGTTGAGGTTTGTCGTGGACCAAGTGCTTCAACCTCCACCACAGCCCACATGCCCCTGCTGGGCAACACCCTGTTCCGGACGCCTGCTGGCCTGGGCCTTGGTTCCGCGCACAGCATCTGGCAAGCACTCAGGTTTTCCTCTCCTTGCCGGGAGCCTCGCTGAGGGCTCTGTTTCCTGAGGGACAGGCTCTGTCCCTGGCATCCTCGAGCCCACGGAGCTGGGCGCTCAGGGACAGGAGGTGCAGGCCAGCTCTGGGGCACAGGGCTGAATGGCAGGAGCTTGCTTACCTTTCAAAGCTCCCCTTTTCTTCCTGCTCCTGCTGCTCCTCCCTCTCGGCTCCACTTGACGCTGAGGTGAGAGAAAAGACAAGAAACTGCGGGGTCTGAGCCCCAAGGCTCCCTCTCCTCTCTCTGGACCAGCCGCAGACGCACAGCGTTTGTGAGCGGGATGACTGCCTACCCTGAACTCCTGGGGCTCTGGGGTGTTCCTTCCCTTTTACTTCCTTTTGAAGTGGATAACTGAACACAAAATGGACGTTTGCTGTCTTCCTTCTCTGAGGATCGTAAGCAGGTCCCCATGTGGGACCAGCGTGCATCTTCTGTCACTGTTCCTCTGCTCGAGAAGCGCGCGCCTTCTCAGAGGTACAGGATCGTGTGAGCTTCCTCAGGGAGGACTCTGCTTCCTGAGGCTACAGCCCCACTCCAGGTCCTGCCCAGAGGCTCTCGGGGGCTCAGCTGTGCCCTCAGATCAACCACGACAGAGAAAAGGCCCGCCTGAGACACCTGCCCCGGGGAGGTGGCTGGGGAACGGGTGCTCAGGGCCTGTCTTCCCACAGATCCCACTCGGCATCCCGTCCGTGGCCACTGGTCGCTGGCCTCTGGGGCCTTTCCCTGGAGCCCTCTACCACACCGGGACTCCTGCTCAGAGGTCTTCGGACCGAAATCCCTGTGCCCACTCTCCCCCCTGCCCACCCAACCTGGCTGGTCTCTAGAAGGATGATGTTCTGTTCTTTCCCGTCCCTGGGGTCCCTCTAGTTGATTCAGAGAAGTGGAAATCACAGTAAAAGAGGAGAGAGACTCGTCTTCTGGTGGGTCTGGGTCCAGGATTTCTTACCTTCCTGACGTTTCTCCTTTTGTCAGTTGGTTGTGAGGGCGAATTCCTCTTGGGGGAGGGGGGGAAGAACAGGAGGAAGAGCCCCAGTCCATACAGGATGCGGAGGATGGTCCCAATCACCCAGGAGGCGGCACTGGAGCTCAAGCAGGTAGCAACAATGCTTTGTAGACGTAAGATAGGAGTTTCCATGTCTCAAGTCTAGTCCTACTCTCAGGCAACTGAGCGCTGGGAGTGACTTGGAGATTAGAACCCCACGCCCTCATCGTGGAACTGTGGCCGTGTCACGGGGGCTCCTGAGGGGGGAGGGGGGAGGGGCAGGCGAGAGGAGGGCAGCCGATTGGACCCCAGCCCCTGCGCCGCCAACTGGCCTCCAACTGCCTCCCTCCACCCTCCTGGGCCTTCTAGACCTTAGCTGGTTTTCTGTTTCTTCCACCTGGAAGCCAGCTGTCGCCCGGTTCCTTGCCTCTCCTGGATTCTTGGTTTGAAGCCACCTATCTCAGGGCCTTTGAAAGTCTGCAGTTCTCCCAGGAATTCGAGCTAGTTCCCAGGGACTCACACCCTCATTCTCCTCTGTCCTCAACTCCGACTGTTGTTTTCACCTCACTTATTGACTCTGTGTGTGCGTGCCAGGACACTGAAGTGCTGCTCTCTTAGCTGATCTCAGTTATAGAATGCAGCGTTCTCGACTCTAGTCACCACGTCAGACATGAGATCCTCAGAGCTCCTTGATCTCAGGGCTGAGAGTTGGTCCCCTTTGACCTGCCTCTCCCTCTCCCTCCCACTCCACAGCCGCTGGCCACCACTTTTGTACTCTCTGTTTCTGTGAATTGACCTTTCTTTTGTCGTTTTTCGAGTTCACGTGCTAAGCGACCCCAGGCAGTATCTGTCTTCCTCTGTCTGGCTTGTTCCACTGAGCGTAACGCCCGCCAGGTTCATCGATGTTGTGCCAGTCTCCACTCCATTTGTCCACGTAACAAGCTTTTGGTTTCGTCAATCTGGAAGTCCCACTTTATTTTACGCTTGTTTGGCTTTGAATATGAACGTTGTTATTGTTTCGATCAACCTTTGCCATCTTCGCTCAGGACGACTCACCCAAAAATGGAAACTAATCATTTCTTACGGAACATAAGCATAATCAAAATTTAAGTAACTAAACCTCCCAGTAATGTGTTTTATGTTAGTCGCATTTCTACTTCTGAAGTGAGAAAGCCTTCACCAAGACTTATGGGACGTGCTGGACACACACACACACACACACACACAGACACACACACACGCGCGCCCATACATAACGCAGGCGTGGACACATTTGCACAGACCAATTCAGGCCTTTCCAACCAGAGAATTCAGCACATTCTCATTTTCTCTAAGCTTTTCTGTCGTCTTGACCCTGTTTCTTCTCATTCCGCCCGAAATAGACCGTCTTCCGTTTCCAGAGTTTAGACGGCTGTGTGGCCCAGCCCGAAGCCGGGCACGGCTCGAGTGAGCTGAAGTGCTGCTCTTGAGAGCGGACGTTGGGGCCGGGTCCGTGGCCCGGGTTGGAGTCCAGTCTGAGGCAGCCCTTTCTGGTCTCCCCGGTTTGCCCGCCACGCGATCTCTTTCTCAGAGTTGGCCTTGCCTTCCCCTTCCTGCCCCCTCCGGGCCCCCGGAGCCTCGAGTCTTGCCTGAACCTGTAGAAAGAGGGCCCTTCGAGTCCTAGAGGAATTCCCTGGTGACATCATCGGACATGCCTTTTTCAGTGAGAACTGGGGGTTCACTTAGGGATTGTACTTTTTGGTCAACGTGTTAACTTTTCAGACTCGTTGGACAGGTAGTGCTTAGATATCCGGGTTTATACTTATTACACAGCTATCCATACACACAGCGACGGAGAGAGACTCTTTTAAGTGATAATAGGGTAATCTTACTTATACCAAAAGCGTTAAGGTCTACGTTGTTCTTACTAGCTTCACATGATAAATACGTTCCCGATTTACGAATGTGTGTGATCACAGCAGAATTTGCAACAGGGTAACTCTCTTAGCAGGCCCCAAGATGATCTTTAACGTCTTTCTCAACAGTTAAAACAACTTTGTTCTTCTGAAGTCCAACAAAGACCTTTTTCTGGAGCTGGGACTCCTAATTGGGACGCTTGGCTAGCGTATGACTGTGACCAGAGTCCCACATTCAGGCTCTCGCACGCAAGAGTTCTGGACTCAGGGCCTCCTCAAAGCCAGCTGCCCAGGTCAGGGACTGACATGACTCGGGCCTCCCGCGTGTTCCCTGAATTGGCCTGCCTGCCAGCTCAGAGAGAGGATGAGGAGCGAATGTGTTTTAAAATGCAAATCAATCGGAAAGCTCTTCCGGGAAACCTGACCCACCTGGAACAGTGTCAATAGTAGAGGGGAACCCCTGGTATTAAATAAAGACCGCCCACCCCAAATTTAGGGAAATTGGATTGTTTCCCTGACATACACGATGATTTCTATCTCTGTCATAGCAGAAGACAGAAGTACAGGAATTGCCTGCTGCTCCGATATTAAGACGAGTTTCAGAAAGGTTCCCTTTTCTCTTCCGTTCAATAGAGAAGCGATAGGAGGGCCAGGAACGCACTGACATTTTCTTGCTCTGTTGGGATTCATTGGATTCCGTTACCATTTAATCTAGCGATTCTGCGCTAGTACTCAAGTGAGAAACTGCAGTTGTGTGTTCATTCCCAAATAATTTGAGTCCACAGCAACCATGAGCTAGTTTCTTCTTAATTCAAGTGGAAATCCAGTTCATTCAGGGGACCTGCTCCGCAGGTGCGGATCTCTGTCTACTTAATGTTCTCTGGAGACGAAGAACAAAGAGCTTGTGACAGGTTGAAGGTCAGGGGTCTCCTGTCCAGATACGTTCTGACAGTGTTTTATTCAATGTGGTGATACCTGGCCCTCCCACGTCCTCGGCACCTGTCGTGCGTTAGGTAACGGCATTTTTTTCCTGAGGAAATGGCTCAATCTAAGATATGGTGTTAGGGTTAGTCTCTCTGCCCTGTTTCAGCCTTTCAACCTCTAATGCGTGTTGCATTCTTTCTAAGTTCCTGGAGGCTGGCCCATTTTCAAGCCTTCGTTACTCATTGCCATTGATATTAACCGTGCAGAAAAATTTAGGTTCACGCCAAAACCTTCCCCAGAAGTTCATAGCAGCTTTATGCATAGGGGACATTACAAAAACCAAAAACTGTCCTTCAGTAGGTAAGTGGTTAAACTCTGGTGGCACTTTGTCTCCTTCTCCCGGGTCCCAGCCTAGGTGCACAGTGTCCCACCATCAGATCATGCCGCCACACACTCACCCCCGGCTCCATTCCCCAGGAGGAGAAGGCAGGTGCAGGAGAGCAGGGCCCTGTGCCCCTCTGGGCGGAGGGGACAGGCCCGCAGCAGCCTCTGTGCTCCCCAACCGCCCACCCTCAGAGGCCGGAGCTCAGTCGTGGTCGTCGCTGCTCTTCCAGACTGTGACAAGGACAGAGGGAGGGCGACGCTGGGCCGAGAGGGTTGCGCAGGCCCATCTCCACGGCAGCTTCAGCAGGGACAGAAGAAGCTCCTGGGGCAGCGTCATCTATTCCCACCAAGAGCTCGGGGTGCGGGGCAAGCTTTCCCGCTCCGGACTCAGGGCCAGCACTGCCCCACACTCCCCTCCCCGCCCTGTGACCTGTGACTCTGTCTCTACACTTCCCGGAGCCTCTGCAAACCCCCTCCCTACAGCCCCAGAAGCTCAAGGGCCAGAGAACGCAGGAGAGGACGGGTGGGGCCCATCCTGGGCTGGGGTCTAGAGGTTTTGCTCATCTGGGAATAGCCTAAAGCTTCCGTTTGTTTTTGTAAGGATGGCGTGATGGGTACTTCGCGTGCAATGAGGGAGTTGGGGCCAGGGCGCGTGAGCCACGCTGCAGTCAGCCTCCCCCCATGGCCCTGCCCCTTCTGGAAGCCACAGTAGACACTCAGGGAGGGCGGAGCCTGACCCTGCTTCTACCCCTAGCAGGGCGAGACGGAGGCCACCAGGTCTCAGGGGAAAAAAACATGTATTTGGGGGAAATCGGGGTTGGAAGGCACCATCAGCACAGAGGGTGAGGTCAGGAGAAAAACCAGAAGTCCTTGGCGAACCCTCAGTCTGTCTCCCAGCGCCCAGACAAAGGATGATACTGTGGATGGCGCCTGAACAGCCCTGCCATCCGACGCCGAGCTGCGTGTGACCCGTGCCTGGCTCTGGGCGGTGGCTGACGCGGGCTTGCCTTTGCAAGGGGCTCCTCTGGTGCTTCCTCCTTGTTGGGCCTCAGGCAGGGCAGGAGGCGTCTCAACATTTTTCTGAGAGGGCTGACGTGAAAAACCTCTTCTTTTTCCGGCAGGGCCTGGAGGGGTTTGGTCCCGAGGGCGTCTCCTGTTCCTCCGACCTGGCTCCAAGACTGGGACCCTGACTCGCCCTCCAGTGTTGCCACCCCACGGCAGGGCTCTGGTGACGCCCCACCTCCACTCTCTTTCAGAGGCTCGTTCCTGGCCATTGCTGACCCTGGACTCAGGTGTAGACGGCCTTGCTCGGCCCCCACGACCGTCCCGCTCTGCCCATTTCTGTCCGAGAGGCTGAATGCGAAGCTCGGAGAAGGCGGCCGGCCCTGCTGTCCCATCAGAGAGGCCTCGGAGGGCCCACAGCCATTGCCAGGTAGGGTCCCTCCCGGGGCCTTCTGGTTTTCCTCACTCACAGGGGAAGTTGAAGGGAGGGGAGGGGCCAGGCGCGGAACTGATGCTTTTGTGGTCAAAGTCTTATGTTTCTCTCCTGGGTGGGGCTCAAGAGGTTTTCCCGAGAACTCTGCACTGTCGGCCTTCAAGCGGGTGCCGGAATCACGGGTGGCAGAGGAGGGAAAAGTAGACCGTGGAAGGGCCAAGGGTTGAGCCTCACTTGCGTTCAGCTCAGCCGACTCCAAGGACGGGAAGGGTGGGCGCCAGCGGACATTCAGCCCAGACGTGATACTGGGTGCTTCGAGCATCTGAGGGCTGCCTGGGGCGTCTTGTTCTTCTTTCTCTGGCCAGGCCTTCGTCTGTGTTCTTTTCCTGATTTCCATCTTGAGCAGCTTTGGCGCATCAGGGTTGGCAAGTGAGGGGCTCTCCGTCTCTCCCTCCCTGTGTGTGGGGCCTCCCCGGAATGAGGCCACTGGTCGGTGGCAGGACAGGTGCCCTTGCTGGGACTGGAGGTGCGCTGACCCGGGGAAGAACAAGACCTTGATCATGTGCCACTGCGAGAGGAACTCGACGCGCCAGCTCATGCGGCCGTGGCCTGAGTTGGGAAATGGCCAAGAGGAGTGAGCTGGAGCTGTGCTCATGGCAGTAGTGTCCGGTGGGATTCTGGTCAAGTCAGCTGGAGGTTCCGCCGGCAGGGTGGAGGCCAGAGGTATAGGGGTGTGGGTCAGAGGCCCCAGGGAATGTGCTGGAGTCATGGTGAGAGTAGCACCTGCCACAGGCTTTCCGCGTGGCTGCTGGGCTCTGGCGTATGCTGTGTTGCTCGCCTCCCCAGGGTAGCCTTGACATGATGAGCGATGGGAGCATCCCTTGGAAGACAGCCTCCCTGGGGAGCTGCGGGAGCCAGGAGGCACAAGCTGCAGCCGGGAGCAGAGGGGCCCGGGACAGCAGGGCAGTCCAGGCGGGGGTGGCCCCTTGGGAGCCATGGCCCTCCATGGCCCCACCTCCACTTCACCAAATTCTCCTGCTCTGCCTCACCGCAGGCCTTTGGCCACCCCTGTCCCCGTGGCTCCCCTCCCAGCTCAGCCCCAAGCTGCCTGCAGCCCTGGGGCCACACCAGAGACTCTGGGAGCAAGAAGTCCGGGAGAGAAGGGCAAGATCCCTTACCTGTGCGAAAGCGACACCTGGCCCCGCACTTCTGCCAGGCCCTTCCCAGCAGCTCTGGGAGCTAGAAATCAGGAGACTGGGTCACAGCACTGAAAGCGGGGCAGGGGCGGTGGAGAGGGCTCTTACAGGAGGCTGCGTGCACTGTGCCTTTAGGGGAGTCTGTTGGGAGGTCAGACTGTCGAACCCGGGCACCAGTGTCCAAGGCCACCGGATCCCTGATGGGGCTGGCAAGGCTGCTGATGGGTTGAGCTATGTCATTGACCACGCGCTTCCACCTCCACCACAGCCCACGTGCCCCGGCTGGACGAGACCCTGTTCCAGGCCCCTCCTGGCCCGGGCCCTGGTTCCCAGCACAGAATGTGGCAAGTCCTCAGGTTTTCGTCTCCCTCCCGCAAACCTCCCTGAGTGTTCTGTTTCCTGAGGGACGGGTTCTGCCCCTGGCATCCTCGAGCCCGTGGAGCTGGGCGCTCAGGGACAGGAGATGGGGGCCAGCTCTGGGGCACGGGGCTGAATGGCAGGAGCTTACCTTTCAAAGCTCCCCTTTTCTTCCTGCTCCTGCTGCTCTTCCCTCTGGGCTCCACTTGACGCTGAAATGAGAGAAAAAAGAAGCAGCTGTGGGGGCTCCCTCTCCTATCTCTGGACCAGCCGTGGACACTTAGCGTTTATGAGGAAGAGGACTGCCTACACTCAGCTCCTGGCGCCCGGGGGTGTTTCTTTCCTTTTACTCGTTTTTGAAGTGGAGACTAGAACGTGAAACGGATCTTTGGTGTCTTCCTTCTTTGGAGAACGTGAGGAAGGATGATTTTCTATGTGAGACCCACCATGGATTTCTTTCGTCACTGTTCCTCTGTTCAAGAATCACGCACGTTCGCAGACGTCCAGAAGCCTCTGAGCTTCCTCGGGGAGGACTCTGCTTCCCGAGGCCCGAGCCCCACTCCAGACCCTGCCTGGAGGCTCTCGGGGGCTCAGCACTGCCCTCAGATCAGCCCCGACAGAGGAAAGGCCTGCTCAAGACGCCTGCCCCAGGAAGGCGGTGGGGGAACCAGAGCTCAAGACCCGTCCTCCCACGCAGATCCCACTCAGCATCCCTTCCTCAGCCGCTGGTCACTGGACTGGGGACTTTCCCTGGAGCCCTCTACCACACCTGGACTCCTGCTCTGAGATCTTCCGAGGGAAATCCTCGTGCCCTCTCTAATCCCTGCTCGCCCAGCCTGGCTTGTCCGTGGAAGGAGGATGTTGTATTCTCTGCCAGTTCCGGAGTCCCTCTACTTTGATTCAGAATCTTGGAAATGACAGTAGAACAGAAGAGAGACTCATCTTCTGGTGGGTCTCTGCCCAGGGTTTCTTACCTTCCTTATGTTTCTGCGTTCACAAGGTGGTCGCGAGGATGGATTCCTCTGCAGGGAGGGAAGGCGCAGGAGGAAGAGCCCCAGTCCACACAGGAAGGGGAGGATGGTCCCAATCACCCAGGAAGTGGAACTGGAGCTCGGCCAGGTAGCAAAGAGGCTTTTCAGAAACATGAGAGGATTCTGCATGTCAGAAATGCAGTGCTGCCCTCAGGCAACTGAGCTCTGGGAGTGGCTTGGAGATTATTACCCCAGGCCCCCATGACAGAAGTGCGGCCTTGTCACAAAGGGCTCTTGAGGGCTGCGGAGGGGACAGCAGGGGAGCAGGCTGGACCAGAGCCCCTCCCCCACCCTCTAGCCTACGTCTCCCTCCCTCTACCCTCCTGGGCCTTCGAGACCTTAGCTAGTTTTCTATGTCTTCCCCCTGGAAGCCAGAGGTCACCGGGTTCCTTGCGTCTCCTGGATTCTTGGTTTGAAGCCAGCTATCTCATGGCCTTCGAAAGTCTGAAGTTCTCCCAGGAATTTGATCTAGTTCCCAGGGATTCATACCCTGATCCTCCTCTGTCCTCAACTCTGATTGCTGTTTTCACCTCACCTAGTGACTTTGTGTGTGTGTGTGTGTGTGTGTGTGTGTGTGTGAGAGGACACTGAAGTGCCAGTCTCCTAGCTGATTTCAATTATGCAATTCAGTGTTCTCGACTGTAGTCACCACGCCAGACATTAGAACCTCCGACGTTTTTCATCTGAGAGCTGAAAGTTTGTCTCCTTTCACCTGCCTCTCTCTATTTCCCCCACCCCACAGCCGCTGGCCACCACTTTTCTATTCTCTGTTTCCATGAGTTGACCTTTCTTTTATAGTTTTCCGAGTTCACGTGTAAGTGAGCCCAGGCAGTATCTGTGCTTCTCTGTCTGGCTCGTTTCATTGAGCATAACGCCCGCCAGGTTCATCCATGTTGCGCAAATCTCAGCTCCATTTGTCCACATAACAAGCTTTTGGTTTCGTCAATCTGCAAGTCCCACTTTACTTTGCACTTATTTGGTTTTGAATACGAACGTTGTTATTGTTTCCACCAACCTTTGCCATCTTCACTCCGAACGACTCACCCCCAAATTGAAACTAATCATTTATTATTTAACGTAAGCATACTAAAAGTTTAAGTAATTAAACCTCCCAATGATGTGTTTTGTGTCAGTAGCGTTTCTGCTTCTGCAGTGAGAAAGCCTTTACCAAGACTTATGGCACATGCTGGACACACACACACAGACACACACACACACACACGCCCGCACATACGCAGGCGTGGACACATTGGCACAGAACACTTCAGTATTTTCAAAGCAGAGAATTAAGCATATTCCCATTTTCTTTAATCTCTTATGTCGTCTTGACCCCATTTCTTCTTACTCTGCCTCAAATAGACAGTCTTCAGTTTCCAGAGTCCAGACGGCTGTGTGGCCCAGCCCGAAGCCGGGCACGGCTCGAGTGAGCTGAAGTGCTGCTCTTGAGAGCGGACGTTGGGGCCGGGTCCGTGGCCCCGGTTGGAGTCCAGTCTGAGGCAGCCCTTTCTGGTCTCCCCGGTTTGCCCTCCACGCGATCTCTTTCTCAGAGTTGGCCTTGCCTTCCCCTTCCTGCCCCCTCCGGGCCCCCGGAGCCTCGAGTCTTGCCTGAACCTGTAGAAAGAGGGCCCTTCGAGTCCTAGAGGAATTCCCTGGTGACATCATCGGACATGCCTTTTTCAGTGAGAACTGGGGGTTCACTTAGGGATTGTACTTTTTGGTCAACGTGTTAACTTTTCAGACTCGTTGGACAGGTAGTGCTTAGATATCCGGGTTTATAGTTATTACACAGCTATCCATACACACAGCGACGGAGAGAGACTCTTTTAACTGATAATAGGGTAATCTTACTTATACCAAAAGCGTTAAGGTCTACGTTGTTCTTACTAGCTTCACATGATAAATACGTTCCCGATTTACGAATGTGTGTGATCACAGCAGAATTTGCAACAGGGTAACTCTCTTAGCAGGCCCCAAGATGATCTTTAACGTCTTTCTCAACAGTTAAAACAACTTTGTTCTTCTGAAGTCCAACAAAGACCTTTTTCTGGAGCTGGGACTCCTAATTGGGACGCTTGGCTAGCGTATGACTGTGACCAGAGTCCCACATTCAGGCTCTCGCACGCAAGAGTTCTGGACTCAGGGCCTCCTCAAAGCCAGCTGCCCAGGTCAGGGACTGACATGACTCGGGCCTCCCGCGTGTTCCCTGAATTGGCCTGCCTGCCAGCTCAGAGAGAGGATGAGGAGCGAATGTGTTTTAAAATGCAAATCAATCGGAAAGCTCTTCCGGGAAACCTGACCCACCTGGAACAGTGTCAATAGTAGAGGGGAACCCCTGGTATTAAATAAAGACCGCCCACCCCAAATTTAGGGAAATTGGATTGTTTCCCTGACATACACGATGATTTCTATCTCTGTCATAGCAGAAGACAGAAGTACAGGAATTGCCTGCTGCTCCGATATTAAGACGAGTTTCAGAAAGGTTCCCTTTTCTCTTCCGTTCAATAGAGAAGCGATAGGAGGGCCAGGAACGCACTGACATTTTCTTGCTCTGTTGGGATTCATTGGATTCCGTTACCATTTAATCTAGCGATTCTGCGCTAGTACTCAAGTGAGAAACTGCAGTTGTGTGTTCATTCCCAAATAATTTGAGTCCACAGCAACCATGAGCTAGTTTCTTCTTAATTCAAGTGGAAATCCAGTTCATTCAGGGGACCTGCTCCGCAGGTGCGGATCTCTGTCTACTTAATGTTCTCTGGAGACGAAGAACAAAGAGCTTGTGACAGGTTGAAGGTCAGGGGTCTCCTGTCCAGATACGTTCTGACAGTGTTTTATTCAATGTGGTGATACCTGGCCCTCCCACGTCCTCGGCACCTGTCGTGCGTTAGGTAACGGCATTTTTTTCCTGAGGAAATGGCTCAAATCCAAGATACCGTGTTAGGTTTACTCTCTCTGCCCTGTTTCGCCCTTTCAGCCTCTAACCCGTGTTGCATTTGCTTGTGAGATCCTGGAGGCGGGTTCATTTTCACACCATCACTGCCA
Source organism: Equus caballus (assembly GCF_041296265.1). NCBI lineage: Eukaryota > Metazoa > Chordata > Mammalia > Perissodactyla > Equidae > Equus > Equus caballus. The sequence goes on from NC_091704.1 coordinate 25,359,840, forward strand.
TTGATACTTACTGGGCAGGCAAATTTCAGTTCACCCAAAAGCCTTCACAGAGAAGCTCATGGCAGGTTTATTTCTAAGGGGTGAAATCGTAAAAATCAAAAAATGTCATCCGGTAGGTAAGCGGTTAAACTCTAGTGGCACTTTATTCTCCTTCCCCGGCGTCCCACCCTAGGCGCACAGTGTCCCACCCACCGTCAGGTGGTGACCCCACACACTCACCCCCGGCTCCGTTCCCCAGGAGGAGAAGGCAGGGGCAGGAGAGCAGGGCTCTGAGCTCCTCTGGGCAGAGGGGTGAGGCCCACAGCAGCACGCGTGCTCCCCACCCGCCCGCCCTCAGAGCCGGGAGCGCAGCCATCCTTGTCGCTGCTGCTCCAGACTGTGACAAGCACAGAGGGACGGGGACGCTGGGCCGAGAGGGATGCGCAGGCCCATCTCCACGGCCGCTTCAGCAGGGAGAGGAGCAGCTCCCGGGGCAGCGTCCTCACCTATTCCCAGCGAGAGCTCGGGGTGCAGGGCAAGCTTCCTCGCCCTCCGGACTCAGGGCCAGCACTGCCCCACACTCCCCTCCCCACTCTGTGACCTGTGAGCCTGTCTCTACGCTTGCTGGAGCCTCTGCAAAGCCCCTCCCTACAGCCCCACAAGTTCAAGGGCCAGAGAACGCAGGAGAGGACAGGCGGGGCCCATCGTGGGCTTGGGGTCTTAGAGGTTTTGCTCATCTGGAAAGAGCCCAAAGCTTCCATTGGTTTTTGTAAGGACGGTGTGATGGGGACTTGAGGTGCAATGGGGGAGCTGGGGCGAGGGCAGGTGAGCCACGCTGCAGTCGGCCTCCCCCCATGGCCCTGTCCCTTCTGGAAGCCAAAGCAGACGCTCAGGAAGGGCGGAGCCTGACCCCGTTCTTTCCCCCTAGCAGGGCACAGACAGAAGCCACGACCTCTAGGGAGAAAACAAGTGTATTTGGGGAAAATTGGGGTAGGAGGACAGCATTAGCACGGAGGGTGGGATAAGGAGCAAAACCAGGTTTTCTGTTCGTCCGCTTGCCCGTTCGGGCAGAGAAGCGTTCCTACGAGGAAAGCTGTGTCAGGCACAGTCTGCTCATCCCGGGAGAGGCATATCTGAGGAGAGCGTGGCGGGTAATGGATTGGCTGAGGCAGCTGCCACCCTCAGCCCAGGCTGGCAGGGTTTGGCCGGGGACCGCGGCTGCCCGGATGGCAGGGTCCCGTCGCCATGCCTGCTCTGATCCATCCCCTCGTATTCGGACAGTTGTGGTCCCTGGAGGTGGGTTGGGGACTGTCCTCTGTGATTGTTCTCCTCTGCTCTGGGGAGGAGGGAACGTCGTGGTGACAGGTATGTCCGGCTTGCCAGGCCTGAAATGGGTTTTGCGATGCTTCTGCTGGGAGGCCAGAAGTTCTCGGCCAGCCTCAGTTTCCCTCCCAGGACGCAGACACAGGATGTCACTGTCGATGGCGCCTGAACAGCCCCGCCATCCGACGCCGAGCTGTGTGTGACCCGTGCCCGGCTCTGGGCGGTGGCTGAGGCGGGCTTGCCTTTGCGAGGGGCTCCTCTGGTGCTTCCTCCTTGTTGGGCCTCAGGCAGGGCAGGAGGCGTCTCAACATTTTTCTGAGAGGGCTGTCGCGAGGATCCTCTTCCTTTGCAGGCGGGGGCTGGAGGGGTTTGGTCTCGAGGGTGTCTCCCACGTCCCCGACCTGGCTCCGAGACTGGGACCCTGACTCCCCGTCCAGTGTTGCCACCCCGCGGCAGGGCTCTGGTGAGGCCCCACCCCTGCTCTCCTCCCGAGGCTCTTCCCTGGCCACGGGGGACCCTGAAGTCGGCCCCCGACGGCCTTGCTCGGCCCCCACGAAGGTCCCACCCCGCCCTTTTCTCTCTGAGAGGCCGCGTGGGAAGGTTGGAGAAGGCGGCCGGCCCTCCTGTCCCGAGAGAGAGGCTTCTGAGGGCCCACTGCCATCGCCAGGTAGGGTCCCTCCCAGGGCCTTCTGATTTTCCTCACACACAGGTGAGGGAGCAGGGAGGGGACGGGCCAGCCTGGGAACTGATGGTTTGGTCGTCCAAGTTAAGACCTGGTCACCCGGAGGAGGCTCAAGAGGTTTTCCCGTCAAGTGTGCAGAGTCAGCTTTCGAGGGGGCCCCAGAATCACAGGTGGCTGCGGGGGGCAGAGGGGACCGTGGAAGGGCCGAGGGTTGAGCCTCACATGCTTCCAGAGCTGCAGGCCCCAAGGGCAGGAGGGGTAGGCCCCAGCGGAAATTCAGCCCAGACGTGATAGTGTGTGCTGGGAGCATCTGAGGAGTGCGTGGATCGTCTTGTTCTTCTTCCCAGACCTCCGTTTGCATGCTCTCCGTGATGTCTGTCTCGAGCAGCTTCTGGGCGTCAGGGTTGGCGACTGAGGGGCTGTCGGTCTCTCCCTCCCTATGTGTGGGGCCTCCCCAGAATGAGGCCACTGGTGGGTGGCAGGACAGGGGCCCTTGCTGGGACCCGAAGTGCGACGGCACGGGGAAGAACAAGACCTGGATCGTGTTCCAGCGGGAGGGGAACGTTTCAACGCGACAGCTCACGCGGCCGTGGCCTGAGTTGGGAAATGGCCAACACGAGTGAGCTGGGGCCGAGCTCGTGGCAACAGGGCGTAGTGGAGTGGTGGTCAGGGCCGAGGGCGGTTCTGCTGGCAGGGTGGAGGCCCAAGGTAGAGTGCGCTGGGTGAGAAGAGCCAGGGAAAGTGCTGGAGCCGTGGTGAGAGGAGCACCTTGCACGGGCTTCCCGCGTGGCTGGCGGACTCTAGCAGACGCTGTCTTGCACGCCTCCCCAGGGGAGGCTTGAGATGTCAAGCGATGGAAGCACCCCTTACAAGACAGCCTCCCCGGGGAGCTGCGGGAAACAAGATGCACAAGCTGTAGCCAGGAGCAGAGGGCCCTGGGACAGCAGGGCAGGCCAGGCCAGGCCAGGTGCGGGTGGCCCCTTGAGAGCCATGGCCCTCCCTGGCCCTCCCTTCACTTCACCGAATTCTCCTGCTGTCCCTCCCCGCCAGGCCTCTTGCCACCCCCTGCCCCATGGCTCCCCTCCCAGCTCAGCCCCAAGCTGCCTGTAGCCCCGGGGCACGTCAGAGACTCTGCGAGGAAGAAGCCCAGGAGAGAAGGGCAAGATTCCTTACCTTGGCGAAAGGGACCTCAGGCCCCCCACTTCTGCCAGGTCCTTCCGGCCAGCTCTGTAAGCTAGAAATGAGGGCACTGGGTCACAGCCGTGAAGGCGGGGGCCTAGGGCTCTGGCAGGAGGCTGCGTGCAGTGTGCCTTTAGGGGAGACCGTTTGAGGTCAGACTCTGGAGCCCAGGCACCAGTGCCCAAGGCCACGGGATCCCTGACGGGGATGGCAAGGCTGCTGATGGGTTGAGGTTTGTCGTGGACCAAGTGCTTCAACCTCCACCACAGCCCACATGCCCCTGCTGGGCAACACCCTGTTCCGGACGCCTGCTGGCCTGGGCCTTGGTTCCGCGCACAGCATCTGGCAAGCACTCAGGTTTTCCTCTCCTTGCCGGGAGCCTCGCTGAGGGCTCTGTTTCCTGAGGGACAGGCTCTGTCCCTGGCATCCTCGAGCCCACGGAGCTGGGCGCTCAGGGACAGGAGGTGCAGGCCAGCTCTGGGGCACAGGGCTGAATGGCAGGAGCTTGCTTACCTTTCAAAGCTCCCCTTTTCTTCCTGCTCCTGCTGCTCCTCCCTCTGGGCTCCACTTGACGCTGAGGTGAGAGAAAAGACAAGAAACTGCGGGGTCTGAGCCCCAAGGCTCCCTCTCCTCTCTCTGGACCAGCCGCAGACGCACAGCGTTTGTGAGCGGGATGACTGCCTACCCTGAACTCCTGGGGCTCTGGGGTGTTCCTTCCCTTTTACTTCCTTTTGAAGTGGATAACTGAACACAAAATGGACGTTTGCTGTCTTCCTTCTCTGAGGATCGTAAGCAGGTCCCCATGTGGGACCAGCGTGCATCTTCTGTCACTGTTCCTCTGCTCGAGAAGCGCGCGCCTTCTCAGAGGTACAGGATCGTGTGAGCTTCCTCAGGGAGGACTCTGCTTCCTGAGGCTACAGCCCCACTCCAGGTCCTGCCCAGAGGCTCTCGGGGGCTCAGCTGTGCCCTCAGATCAACCACGACAGAGAAAAGGCCCGCCTGAGACACCTGCCCCGGGGAGGTGGCTGGGGAACGGGTGCTCAGGGCCTGTCTTCCCACAGATCCCACTCGGCATCCCGTCCGTGGCCACTGGTCGCTGGCCTCTGGGGCCTTTCCCTGGAGCCCTCTACCACACCGGGACTCCTGCTCGGAGGTCTTCGGACCGAAATCCCTGTGCCCACTCTCCCCCCTGCCCACCCAACCTGGCTGGTCTCTAGAAGGATGATGTTCTGTTCTTTCCCGTCCCTGGGGTCCCTCTAGTTGATTCAGAGAAGTGGAAATCACAGTAAAAGAGGAGAGAGACTCGTCTTCTGGTGGGTCTGGGTCCAGGATTTCTTACCTTCCTGACGTTTCTCCTTTTGTCAGTTGGTTGTGAGGGCGAATTCCTCTTGGGGGAGGGGGGGAAGAACAGGAGGAAGAGCCCCAGTCCATACAGGATGCGGAGGATGGTCCCAATCACCCAGGAGGCGGCACTGGAGCTCAAGCAGGTAGCAACAATGCTTTGTAGACGTAAGATAGGAGTTTCCATGTCTCAAGTCTAGTCCTACTCTCAGGCAACTGAGCGCTGGGAGTGACTTGGAGATTAGAACCCCACGCCCTCATCGTGGAACTGTGGCCGTGTCACGGGGGCTCCTGAGGGGGGAGGGGGGAGGGGCAGGCGAGAGGAGGGCAGCCGATTGGACCCCAGCCCCTGCGCCGCCAACTGGCCTCCAACTGCCTCCCTCCACCCTCCTGGGCCTTCTAGACCTTAGCTGGTTTTCTGTTTCTTCCACCTGGAAGCCAGCTGTCGCCCGGTTCCTTGCCTCTCCTGGATTCTTGGTTTGAAGCCACCTATCTCAGGGCCTTTGAAAGTCTGCAGTTCTCCCAGGAATTCGAGCTAGTTCCCAGGGACTCACACCCTCATTCTCCTCTGTCCTCAACTCCGACTGTTGTTTTCACCTCACTTATTGACTCTGTGTGTGCGTGCCAGGACACTGAAGTGCTGCTCTCTTAGCTGATCTCAGTTATAGAATGCAGCGTTCTCGACTCTAGTCACCACGTCAGACATGAGATCCTCAGAGCTCCTTGATCTCAGGGCTGAGAGTTGGTCCCCTTTGACCTGCCTCTCCCTCTCCCTCCCACTCCACAGCCGCTGGCCACCACTTTTGTACTCTCTGTTTCTGTGAATTGACCTTTCTTTTGTCGTTTTTCGAGTTCACGTGTTAAGCGACCCCAGGCAGTATCTGTCTTCCTCTGTCTGGCTTGTTCCACTGAGCGTAACGCCCGCCAGGTTCATCGATGTTGTGCCAGTCTCCACTCCATTTGTCCACGTAACAAGCTTTTGGTTTCGTCAATCTGGAAGTCCCACTTTATTTTACGCTTGTTTGGCTTTGAATATGAACGTTGTTATTGTTTCGATCAACCTTTGCCATCTTCACTCAGGACGACTCACCCAAAAATGGAAACTAATCATTTCTTACGGAACATAAGCATAATCAAAATTTAAGTAACTAAACCTCCCAGTAATGTGTTTTATGTTAGTCGCATTTCTACTTCTGAAGTGAGAAAGCCTTCACCAAGACTTATGGGACGTGCTGGACACACACACACACACACACACACAGACACACACACACACGCGCCCATACATAACGCAGGCGTGGACACATTTGCACAGACCAATTCAGGCCTTTCCAACCAGAGAATTCAGCACATTCTCATTTTCTCTAAGCTTTTCTGTCGTCTTGACCCTGTTTCTTCTCATTCCGCCCGAAATAGACCGTCTTCCGTTTCCAGAGTTTAGACGGCTGTGTGGCCCAGCCCGAAGCCGGGCACGGCTCGAGTGAGCTGAAGTGCTGCTCTTGAGAGCGGACGTTGGGGCCGGGTCCGTGGCCCGGGTTGGAGTCCAGTCTGAGGCAGCCCTTTCTGGTCTCCCCGGTTTGCCCGCCACGCGATCTCTTTCTCAGAGTTGGCCTTGCCTTCCCCTTCCTGCCCCCTCCGGGCCCCCGGAGCCTCGAGTCTTGCCTGAACCTGTAGAAAGAGGGCCCTTCGAGTCCTAGAGGAATTCCCTGGTGACATCATCGGACATGCCTTTTTCAGTGAGAACTGGGGGTTCACTTAGGGATTGTACTTTTTGGTCAACGTGTTAACTTTTCAGACTCGTTGGACAGGTAGTGCTTAGATATCCGGGTTTATAGTTATTACACAGCTATCCATACACACAGCGACGGAGAGAGACTCTTTTAACTGATAATAGGGTAATCTTACTTATACCAAAAGCGTTAAGGTCTACGTTGTTCTTACTAGCTTCACATGATAAATACGTTCCCGATTTACGAATGTGTGTGATCACAGCAGAATTTGCAACAGGGTAACTCTCTTAGCAGGCCCCAAGATGATCTTTAACGTCTTTCTCAACAGTTAAAACAACTTTATTCTTCTGAAGTCCAACAAAGACCTTTTTCTGGAGCTGAGACTCCTAATTGGGACGCTTGGCTAGCGTATGACTGTGACCAGAGTCCCACATTCAGGCTCTCGCACGCAAGAGTTCTGGACTCAGGGCCTCCTCAAAGCCAGCTGCCCAGGTCAGGGACTGACATGACTCGGGCCTCCCGCGTGTTCCCTGAATTGGCCTGCCTGCCAGCTCAGAGAGAGGATGAGGAGCGAATGTGTTTTAAAATGCAAATCAATCGGAAAGCTCTTCCGGGAAACCTGACCCACCTGGAACAGTGTCAATAGTAGAGGGGAACCCCTGGTATTAAATAAAGACCGCCCACCCCAAATTTAGGGAAATTGGATTGTTTCCCTGACATACACGATGATTTCTATCTCTGTCATAGCAGAAGACAGAAGTACAGGAATTGCCTGCTGCTCCGATATTAAGACGAGTTTCAGAAAGGTTCCCTTTTCTCTTCCGTTCAATAGAGAAGCGATAGGAGGGCCAGGAACGCACTGACATTTTCTTGCTCTGTTGGGATTCATTGGATTCCGTTACCATTTAATCTAGCGATTCTGCGCTAGTACTCAAGTGAGAAACTGCAGTTGTGTGTTCATTCCCAAATAATTTGAGTCCACAGCAACCATGAGCTAGTTTCTTCTTAATTCAAGTGGAAATCCAGTTCATTCAGGGGACCTGCTCCGCAGGTGCGGATCTCTGTCTACTTAATGTTCTCTGGAGACGAAGAACAAAGAGCTTGTGACAGGTTGAAGGTCAGGGGTCTCCTGTCCAGATACGTTCTGACAGTGTTTTATTCAATGTGGTGATACCTGGCCCTCCCACGTCCTCGGCACCTGTCGTGCGTTAGGTAACGGCATTTTTTTCCTGAGGAAATGGCTCAAATCCAAGATACCGTGTTAGGTTTACTCTCTCTGCCCTGTTTCGCCCTTTCAGCCTCTAACCCGTGTTGCATTTGCTTGTGAGATCCTGGAGGCGGGTTCATTTTCACACCATCACTGCCATTGATACTTACTGGGCAGGCAAATTTCAGTTCACCCAAAAGCCTTCACAGAGAAGCTCATGGCAGGTTTATTTCTAAGGGGTGAAATCGTAAAAATCAAAAAATGTCATCCGGTAGGTAAGCGGTTAAACTCTAGTGGCACTTTATTCTCCTTCCCCGGCGTCCCACCCTAGGCGCACAGTGTCCCACCCACCGTCAGGTGGTGACCCCACACACTCACCCCCGGCTCCGTTCCCCAGGAGGAGAAGGCAGGGGCAGGAGAGCAGGGCTCTGAGCTCCTCTGGGCAGAGGGGTGAGGCCCACAGCAGCACGCGTGCTCCCCACCCGCCCGCCCTCAGAGCCGGGAGCGCAGCCATCCTTGTCGCTGCTGCTCCAGACTGTGACAAGCACAGAGGGACGGGGACGCTGGGCCGAGAGGGATGCGCAGGCCCATCTCCACGGCCGCTTCAGCAGGGAGAGGAGCAGCTCCCGGGGCAGCGTCCTCACCTATTCCCAGCGAGAGCTCGGGGTGCAGGGCAAGCTTCCTCGCCCTCCGGACTCAGGGCCAGCACTGCCCCACACTCCCCTCCCCACTCTGTGACCTGTGAGCCTGTCTCTACGCTTGCTGGAGCCTCTGCAAAGCCCCTCCCTACAGCCCCACAAGTTCAAGGGCCAGAGAACGCAGGAGAGGACAGGCGGGGCCCATCGTGGGCTTGGGGTCTTAGAGGTTTTGCTCATCTGGAAAGAGCCCAAAGCTTCCATTGGTTTTTGTAAGGACGGTGTGATGGGGACTTGAGGTGCAATGGGGGAGCTGGGGCGAGGGCAGGTGAGCCACGCTGCAGTCGGCCTCCCCCCATGGCCCTGTCCCTTCTGGAAGCCAAAGCAGACGCTCAGGAAGGGCGGAGCCTGACCCCGTTTTTTCCCCCTAGCAGGGCACAGACAGAAGCCACGACCTCTAGGGAGAAAACAAGTGTATTTGGGGAAAATTGGGGTAGGAGGACAGCATTAGCACGGAGGGTGGGATAAGGAGCAAAACCAGGTTTTCTGTTCGTCCGCTTGCCCGTTCGGGCAGAGAAGCGTTCCTACGAGGAAAGCTGTGTCAGGCACAGTCTGCTCATCCCGGGAGAGGCATATCTGAGGAGAGCGTGGCGGGTAATGGATTGGCTGAGGCAGCTGCCACCCTCAGCCCAGGCTGGCAGGGTTTGGCCGGGGACCGCGGCTGCCCGGATGGCAGGGTCCCGTCGCCATGCCTGCTCTGATCCATCCCCTCGTATTCGGACAGTTGTGGTCCCTGGAGGTGGGTTGGGGACTGTCCTCTGTGATTGTTCTCCTCTGCTCTGGGGAGGAGGGAACGTCGTGGTGACAGGTATGTCCGGCTTGCCAGGCCTGAAGTGGGTTTTGCGATGCTTCTGCTGGGAGGCCAGAAGTTCTCGGCCAGCCTCAGTTTCCCTCCCAGGACGCAGACACAGGATGTCACTGTCGATGGCGCCTGAACAGCCCCGCCATCCGACGCCGAGCTGTGTGTGACCCGTGCCCGGCTCTGGGCGGTGGCTGAGGCGGGCTTGCCTTTGCGAGGGGCTCCTCTGGTGCTTCCTCCTTGTTGGGCCTCAGGCAGGGCAGGAGGCGTCTCAACATTTTTCTGAGAGGGCTGTCGCGAGGATCCTCTTCCTTTGCAGGCGGGGGCTGGAGGGGTTTGGTCTCGAGGGTGTCTCCCACGTCCCCGACCTGGCTCCGAGACTGGGACCCTGACTCCCCGTCCAGTGTTGCCACCCCGCGGCAGGGCTCTGGTGAGGCCCCACCCCTGCTCTCCTCCCGAGGCTCTTCCCTGGCCACGGGGGACCCTGAAGTCGGCCCCCGACGGCCTTGCTCGGCCCCCACGAAGGTCCCACCCCGCCCTTTTCTCTCTGAGAGGCCGCGTGGGAAGGTTGGAGAAGGCGGCCGGCCCTCCTGTCCCGAGAGAGAGGCTTCTGAGGGCCCACTGCCATCGCCAGGTAGGGTCCCTCCCAGGGCCTTCTGATTTTCCTCACACACAGGTGAGGGAGCAGGGAGGGGACGGGCCAGCCTGGGAACTGATGGTTTGGTCGTCCAAGTTAAGACCTGGTCACCCGGAGGAGGCTCAAGAGGTTTTCTCGTCAAGTGTGCAGAGTCAGCTTTCGAGGGGGCCCCAGAATCACAGGTGGCTGCGGGGGGCAGAGGGGACCGTGGAAGGGCCGAGGGTTGAGCCTCACATGCTTCCAGAGCGGCAGGCCCCAAGGGCAGGAGGGGTAGGCCCCAGCGGAAATTCAGCCCAGACGTGATAGTGTGTGCTGGGAGCATCTGAGGAGTGCGTGGATCGTCTTGTTCTTCTTCCCAGACCTCCGTTTGCATGCTCTCCGTGATGTCTGTCTCGAGCAGCTTCTGGGCGTCAGGGTTGGCGACTGAGGGGCTGTCGGTCTCTCCCTCCCTATGTGTGGGGCCTCCCCAGAATGAGGCCACTGGTGGGTGGCAGGACAGGGGCCCTTGCTGGGACCCGAAGTGCGACGGCACGGGGAAGAACAAGACCTGGATCGTGTTCCAGCGGGAGGGGAACGTTTCAACGCGACAGCTCACGCGGCCGTGGCCTGAGTTGGGAAATGGCCAACACGAGTGAGCTGGGGCCGAGCTCGTGGCAACAGGGCGTAGTGGAGTGGTGGTCAGGGCCGAGGGCGGTTCTGCTGGCAGGGTGGAGGCCCAAGGTAGAGTGCGCTGGGTGAGAAGAGCCAGGGAAAGTGCTGGAGCCGTGGTGAGAGGAGCACCTTGCACGGGCTTCCCGCGTGGCTGGCGGACTCTAGCAGACGCTGTCTTGCACGCCTCCCCAGGGGAGGCTTGAGATGTCAAGCGATGGAAGCACCCCTTACAAGACAGCCTCCCCGGGGAGCTGCGGGAAACAAGATGCACAAGCTGTAGCCAGGAGCAGAGGGCCCTGGGACAGCAGGGCAGGCCAGGCCAGGCCAGGTGCGGGTGGCCCCTTGAGAGCCATGGCCCTCCCTGGCCCTCCCTTCACTTCACCGAATTCTCCTGCTGTCCCTCCCCGCCAGGCCTCTTGCCACCCCCTGCCCCATGGCTCCCCTCCCAGCTCAGCCCCAAGCTGCCTGTAGCCCCGGGGCACGTCAGAGACTCTGCGAGGAAGAAGCCCAGGAGAGAAGGGCAAGATTCCTTACCTTGGCGAAAGGGACCTCAGGCCCCCCACTTCTGCCAGGTCCTTCCGGCCAGCTCTGTAAGCTAGAAATGAGGGCACTGGGTCACAGCCGTGAAGGCGGGGGCCTAGGGCTCTGGCAGGAGGCTGCGTGCAGTGTGCCTTTAGGGGAGACCGTTTGAGGTCAGACTCTGGAGCCCAGGCACCAGTGCCCAAGGCCACGGGATCCCTGACGGGGATGGCAAGGCTGCTGATGGGTTGAGGTTTGTCGTGGACCAAGTGCTTCAACCTCCACCACAGCCCACATGCCCCTGCTGGGCAACACCCTGTTCCGGACGCCTGCTGGCCTGGGCCTTGGTTCCGCGCACAGCATCTGGCAAGCACTCAGGTTTTCCTCTCCTTGCCGGGAGCCTCGCTGAGGGCTCTGTTTCCTGAGGGACAGGCTCTGTCCCTGGCATCCTCGAGCCCACGGAGCTGGGCGCTCAGGGACAGGAGGTGCAGGCCAGCTCTGGGGCACAGGGCTGAATGGCAGGAGCTTGCTTACCTTTCAAAGCTCCCCTTTTCTTCCTGCTCCTGCTGCTCCTCCCTCTCGGCTCCACTTGACGCTGAGGTGAGAGAAAAGACAAGAAACTGCGGGGTCTGAGCCCCAAGGCTCCCTCTCCTCTCTCTGGACCAGCCGCAGACGCACAGCGTTTGTGAGCGGGATGACTGCCTACCCTGAACTCCTGGGGCTCTGGGGTGTTCCTTCCCTTTTACTTCCTTTTGAAGTGGATAACTGAACACAAAATGGACGTTTGCTGTCTTCCTTCTCTGAGGATCGTAAGCAGGTCCCCATGTGGGACCAGCGTGCATCTTCTGTCACTGTTCCTCTGCTCGAGAAGCGCGCGCCTTCTCAGAGGTACAGGATCGTGTGAGCTTCCTCAGGGAGGACTCTGCTTCCTGAGGCTACAGCCCCACTCCAGGTCCTGCCCAGAGGCTCTCGGGGGCTCAGCTGTGCCCTCAGATCAACCACGACAGAGAAAAGGCCCGCCTGAGACACCTGCCCCGGGGAGGTGGCTGGGGAACGGGTGCTCAGGGCCTGTCTTCCCACAGATCCCACTCGGCATCCCGTCCGTGGCCACTGGTCGCTGGCCTCTGGGGCCTTTCCCTGGAGCCCTCTACCACACCGGGACTCCTGCTCAGAGGTCTTCGGACCGAAATCCCTGTGCCCACTCTCCCCCCTGCCCACCCAACCTGGCTGGTCTCTAGAAGGATGATGTTCTGTTCTTTCCCGTCCCTGGGGTCCCTCTAGTTGATTCAGAGAAGTGGAAATCACAGTAAAAGAGGAGAGAGACTCGTCTTCTGGTGGGTCTGGGTCCAGGATTTCTTACCTTCCTGACGTTTCTCCTTTTGTCAGTTGGTTGTGAGGGCGAATTCCTCTTGGGGGAGGGGGGGAAGAACAGGAGGAAGAGCCCCAGTCCATACAGGATGCGGAGGATGGTCCCAATCACCCAGGAGGCGGCACTGGAGCTCAAGCAGGTAGCAACAATGCTTTGTAGACGTAAGATAGGAGTTTCCATGTCTCAAGTCTAGTCCTACTCTCAGGCAACTGAGCGCTGGGAGTGACTTGGAGATTAGAACCCCACGCCCTCATCGTGGAACTGTGGCCGTGTCACGGGGGCTCCTGAGGGGGGAGGGGGGAGGGGCAGGCGAGAGGAGGGCAGCCGATTGGACCCCAGCCCCTGCGCCGCCAACTGGCCTCCAACTGCCTCCCTCCACCCTCCTGGGCCTTCTAGACCTTAGCTGGTTTTCTGTTTCTTCCACCTGGAAGCCAGCTGTCGCCCGGTTCCTTGCCTCTCCTGGATTCTTGGTTTGAAGCCACCTATCTCAGGGCCTTTGAAAGTCTGCAGTTCTCCCAGGAATTCGAGCTAGTTCCCAGGGACTCACACCCTCATTCTCCTCTGTCCTCAACTCCGACTGTTGTTTTCACCTCACTTATTGACTCTGTGTGTGCGTGCCAGGACACTGAAGTGCTGCTCTCTTAGCTGATCTCAGTTATAGAATGCAGCGTTCTCGACTCTAGTCACCACGTCAGACATGAGATCCTCAGAGCTCCTTGATCTCAGGGCTGAGAGTTGGTCCCCTTTGACCTGCCTCTCCCTCTCCCTCCCACTCCACAGCCGCTGGCCACCACTTTTGTACTCTCTGTTTCTGTGAATTGACCTTTCTTTTGTCGTTTTTCGAGTTCACGTGCTAAGCGACCCCAGGCAGTATCTGTCTTCCTCTGTCTGGCTTGTTCCACTGAGCGTAACGCCCGCCAGGTTCATCGATGTTGTGCCAGTCTCCACTCCATTTGTCCACGTAACAAGCTTTTGGTTTCGTCAATCTGGAAGTCCCACTTTATTTTACGCTTGTTTGGCTTTGAATATGAACGTTGTTATTGTTTCGATCAACCTTTGCCATCTTCGCTCAGGACGACTCACCCAAAAATGGAAACTAATCATTTCTTACGGAACATAAGCATAATCAAAATTTAAGTAACTAAACCTCCCAGTAATGTGTTTTATGTTAGTCGCATTTCTACTTCTGAAGTGAGAAAGCCTTCACCAAGACTTATGGGACGTGCTGGACACACACACACACACACACACAGACACACACACACGCGCGCGCCCATACATAACGCAGGCGTGGACACATTTGCACAGACCAATTCAGGCCTTTCCAACCAGAGAATTCAGCACATTCTCATTTTCTCTAAGCTTTTCTGTCGTCTTGACCCTGTTTCTTCTCATTCCGCCCGAAATAGACCGTCTTCCGTTTCCAGAGTTTAGACGGCTGTGTGGCCCAGCCCGAAGCCGGGCACGGCTCGAGTGAGCTGAAGTGCTGCTCTTGAGAGCGGACGTTGGGGCCGGGTCCGTGGCCCGGGTTGGAGTCCAGTCTGAGGCAGCCCTTTCTGGTCTCCCCGGTTTGCCCGCCACGCGATCTCTTTCTCAGAGTTGGCCTTGCCTTCCCCTTCCTGCCCCCTCCGGGCCCCCGGAGCCTCGAGTCTTGCCTGAACCTGTAGAAAGAGGGCCCTTCGAGTCCTAGAGGAATTCCCTGGTGACATCATCGGACATGCCTTTTTCAGTGAGAACTGGGGGTTCACTTAGGGATTGTACTTTTTGGTCAACGTGTTAACTTTTCAGACTCGTTGGACAGGTAGTGCTTAGATATCCGGGTTTATAGTTATTACACAGCTATCCATACACACAGCGACGGAGAGAGACTCTTTTAAGTGATAATAGGGTAATCTTACTTATACCAAAAGCGTTAAGGTCTACGTTGTTCTTACTAGCTTCACATGATAAATACGTTCCCGATTTACGAATGTGTGTGATCACAGCAGAATTTGCAACAGGGTAACTCTCTTAGCAGGCCCCAAGATGATCTTTAACGTCTTTCTCAACAGTTAAAACAACTTTGTTCTTCTGAAGTCCAACAAAGACCTTTTTCTGGAGCTGGGACTCCTAATTGGGACGCTTGGCTAGCGTATGACTGTGACCAGAGTCCCACATTCAGGCTCTCGCACGCAAGAGTTCTGGACTCAGGGCCTCCTCAAAGCCAGCTGCCCAGGTCAGGGACTGACATGACTCGGGCCTCCCGCGTGTTCCCTGAATTGGCCTGCCTGCCAGCTCAGAGAGAGGATGAGGAGCGAATGTGTTTTAAAATGCAAATCAATCGGAAAGCTCTTCCGGGAAACCTGACCCACCTGGAACAGTGTCAATAGTAGAGGGGAACCCCTGGTATTAAATAAAGACCGCCCACCCCAAATTTAGGGAAATTGGATTGTTTCCCTGACATACACGATGATTTCTATCTCTGTCATAGCAGAAGACAGAAGTACAGGAATTGCCTGCTGCTCCGATATTAAGACGAGTTTCAGAAAGGTTCCCTTTTCTCTTCCGTTCAATAGAGAAGCGATAGGAGGGCCAGGAACGCACTGACATTTTCTTGCTCTGTTGGGATTCATTGGATTCCGTTACCATTTAATCTAGCGATTCTGCGCTAGTACTCAAGTGAGAAACTGCAGTTGTGTGTTCATTCCCAAATAATTTGAGTCCACAGCAACCATGAGCTAGTTTCTTCTTAATTCAAGTGGAAATCCAGTTCATTCAGGGGACCTGCTCCGCAGGTGCGGATCTCTGTCTACTTAATGTTCTCTGGAGACGAAGAACAAAGAGCTTGTGACAGGTTGAAGGTCAGGGGTCTCCTGTCCAGATACGTTCTGACAGTGTTTTATTCAATGTGGTGATACCTGGCCCTCCCACGTCCTCGGCACCTGTCGTGCGTTAGGTAACGGCATTTTTTTCCTGAGGAAATGGCTCAAATCCAAGATACCGTGTTAGGTTTACTCTCTCTGCCCTGTTTCAGCCTTTCAACCTCTAATGCGTGTTGCATTCTTTCTAAGTTCCTGGAGGCTGGCCCATTTTCAAGCCTTCGTTACTCATTGCCATTGATATTAACCGTGCAGAAAAATTTAGGTTCACGCCAAAACCTTCCCCAGAAGTTCATAGCAGCTTTATGCATAGGGGACATTATAAAAACCAAAAACTGTCCTTCAGTAGGTAAGTGGTTAAACTCTGGTGGCACTTTGTCTCCTTCTCCCGGGTCCCAGCCTAGGTGCACAGTGTCCCACCATCAGATCATGCCGCCACACACTCACCCCCGGCTCCATTCCCCAGGAGGAGAAGGCAGGTGCAGGAGAGCAGGGCCCTGTGCCCCTCTGGGCGGAGGGGACAGGCCCGCAGCAGCCTCTGTGCTCCCCAACCGCCCACCCTCAGAGGCCGGAGCTCAGTCGTGGTCGTCGCTGCTCTTCCAGACTGTGACAAGGACAGAGGGAGGGCGACGCTGGGCCGAGAGGGTTGCGCAGGCCCATCTCCACGGCAGCTTCAGCAGGGACAGAAGAAGCTCCTGGGGCAGCGTCATCTATTCCCACCAAGAGCTCGGGGTGCGGGGCAAGCTTTCCCGCTCCGGACTCAGGGCCAGCACTGCCCCACACTCCCCTCCCCGCCCTGTGACCTGTGACTCTGTCTCTACACTTCCCGGAGCCTCTGCAAACCCCCTCCCTACAGCCCCAGAAGCTCAAGGGCCAGAGAACGCAGGAGAGGACGGGTGGGGCCCATCCTGGGCTGGGGTCTAGAGGTTTTGCTCATCTGGGAATAGCCTAAAGCTTCCGTTTGTTTTTGTAAGGATGGCGTGATGGGTACTTCGCGTGCAATGAGGGAGTTGGGGCCAGGGCGCGTGAGCCACGCTGCAGTCAGCCTCCCCCCATGGCCCTGCCCCTTCTGGAAGCCACAGTAGACACTCAGGGAGGGCGGAGCCTGACCCTGCTTCTACCCCTAGCAGGGCGAGACGGAGGCCACCAGGTCTCAGGGGAAAAAAACATGTATTTGGGGGAAATCGGGGTTGGAAGGCACCATCAGCACAGAGGGTGAGGTCAGGAGAAAAACCAGAAGTCCTTGGCGAACCCTCAGTCTGTCTCCCAGCGCCCAGACAAAGGATGATACTGTGGATGGCGCCTGAACAGCCCTGCCATCCGACGCCGAGCTGCGTGTGACCCGTGCCTGGCTCTGGGCGGTGGCTGACGCGGGCTTGCCTTTGCAAGGGGCTCCTCTGGTGCTTCCTCCTTGTTGGGCCTCAGGCAGGGCAGGAGGCGTCTCAACATTTTTCTGAGAGGGCTGACGTGAAAAACCTCTTCTTTTTCCGGCAGGGCCTGGAGGGGTTTGGTCCCGAGGGCGTCTCCTGTTCCTCCGACCTGGCTCCAAGACTGGGACCCTGACTCGCCCTCCAGTGTTGCCACCCCACGGCAGGGCTCTGGTGACGCCCCACCTCCACTCTCTTTCAGAGGCTCGTTCCTGGCCATTGCTGACCCTGGACTCAGGTGTAGACGGCCTTGCTCGGCCCCCACGACCGTCCCGCTCTGCCCATTTCTGTCCGAGAGGCTGAATGCGAAGCTCGGAGAAGGCGGCCGGCCCTGCTGTCCCATCAGAGAGGCCTCGGAGGGCCCACAGCCATTGCCAGGTAGGGTCCCTCCCGGGGCCTTCTGGTTTTCCTCACTCACAGGGGAAGTTGAAGGGAGGGGAGGGGCCAGGCGCGGAACTGATGCTTTTGTGGTCAAAGTCTTATGTTTCTCTCCTGGGTGGGGCTCAAGAGGTTTTCCCGAGAACTCTGCACTGTCGGCCTTCAAGCGGGTGCCGGAATCACGGGTGGCAGAGGAGGGAAAAGTAGACCGTGGAAGGGCCAAGGGTTGAGCCTCACTTGCGTTCAGCTCAGCCGACTCCAAGGACGGGAAGGGTGGGCGCCAGCGGACATTCAGCCCAGACGTGATACTGGGTGCTTCGAGCATCTGAGGGCTGCCTGGGGCGTCTTGTTCTTCTTTCTCTGGCCAGGCCTTCGTCTGTGTTCTTTTCCTGATTTCCATCTTGAGCAGCTTTGGCGCATCAGGGTTGGCAAGTGAGGGGCTCTCCGTCTCTCCCTCCCTGTGTGTGGGGCCTCCCCGGAATGAGGCCACTGGTCGGTGGCAGGACAGGTGCCCTTGCTGGGACTGGAGGTGCGCTGACCCGGGGAAGAACAAGACCTTGATCATGTGCCACTGCGAGAGGAACTCGACGCGCCAGCTCATGCGGCCGTGGCCTGAGTTGGGAAATGGCCAAGAGGAGTGAGCTGGAGCTGTGCTCATGGCAGTAGTGTCCGGTGGGATTCTGGTCAAGTCAGCTGGAGGTTCCGCCGGCAGGGTGGAGGCCAGAGGTATAGGGGTGTGGGTCAGAGGCCCCAGGGAATGTGCTGGAGTCATGGTGAGAGTAGCACCTGCCACAGGCTTTCCGCGTGGCTGCTGGGCTCTGGCGTATGCTGTGTTGCTCGCCTCCCCAGGGTAGCCTTGACATGATGAGCGATGGGAGCATCCCTTGGAAGACAGCCTCCCTGGGGAGCTGCGGGAGCCAGGAGGCACAAGCTGCAGCCGGGAGCAGAGGGGCCCGGGACAGCAGGGCAGTCCAGGCGGGGGTGGCCCCTTGGGAGCCATGGCCCTCCATGGCCCCACCTCCACTTCACCAAATTCTCCTGCTCTGCCTCACCGCAGGCCTTTGGCCACCCCTGTCCCCGTGGCTCCCCTCCCAGCTCAGCCCCAAGCTGCCTGCAGCCCTGGGGCCACACCAGAGACTCTGGGAGCAAGAAGTCCGGGAGAGAAGGGCAAGATCCCTTACCTGTGCGAAAGCGACACCTGGCCCCGCACTTCTGCCAGGCCCTTCCCAGCAGCTCTGGGAGCTAGAAATCAGGAGACTGGGTCACAGCACTGAAAGCGGGGCAGGGGCGGTGGAGAGGGCTCTTACAGGAGGCTGCGTGCACTGTGCCTTTAGGGGAGTCTGTTGGGAGGTCAGACTGTCGAACCCGGGCACCAGTGTCCAAGGCCACCGGATCCCTGATGGGGCTGGCAAGGCTGCTGATGGGTTGAGCTATGTCATTGACCACGCGCTTCCACCTCCACCACAGCCCACGTGCCCCGGCTGGACGAGACCCTGTTCCAGGCCCCTCCTGGCCCGGGCCCTGGTTCCCAGCACAGAATGTGGCAAGTCCTCAGGTTTTCGTCTCCCTCCCGCAAACCTCCCTGAGTGTTCTGTTTCCTGAGGGACGGGTTCTGCCCCTGGCATCCTCGAGCCCGTGGAGCTGGGCGCTCAGGGACAGGAGATGGGGGCCAGCTCTGGGGCACGGGGCTGAATGGCAGGAGCTTACCTTTCAAAGCTCCCCTTTTCTTCCTGCTCCTGCTGCTCTTCCCTCTGGGCTCCACTTGACGCTGAAATGAGAGAAAAAAGAAGCAGCTGTGGGGGCTCCCTCTCCTATCTCTGGACCAGCCGTGGACACTTAGCGTTTATGAGGAAGAGGACTGCCTACACTCAGCTCCTGGCGCCCGGGGGTGTTTCTTTCCTTTTACTCGTTTTTGAAGTGGAGACTAGAACGTGAAACGGATCTTTGGTGTCTTCCTTCTTTGGAGAACGTGAGGAAGGATGATTTTCTATGTGAGACCCACCATGGATTTCTTTCGTCACTGTTCCTCTGTTCAAGAATCACGCACGTTCGCAGACGTCCAGAAGCCTCTGAGCTTCCTCGGGGAGGACTCTGCTTCCCGAGGCCCGAGCCCCACTCCAGACCCTGCCTGGAGGCTCTCGGGGGCTCAGCACTGCCCTCAGATCAGCCCCGACAGAGGAAAGGCCTGCTCAAGACGCCTGCCCCAGGAAGGCGGTGGGGGAACCAGAGCTCAAGACCCGTCCTCCCACGCAGATCCCACTCAGCATCCCTTCCTCAGCCGCTGGTCACTGGACTGGGGACTTTCCCTGGAGCCCTCTACCACACCTGGACTCCTGCTCTGAGATCTTCCGAGGGAAATCCTCGTGCCCTCTCTAATCCCTGCTCGCCCAGCCTGGCTTGTCCGTGGAAGGAGGATGTTGTATTCTCTGCCAGTTCCGGAGTCCCTCTACTTTGATTCAGAATCTTGGAAATGACAGTAGAACAGAAGAGAGACTCATCTTCTGGTGGGTCTCTGCCCAGGGTTTCTTACCTTCCTTATGTTTCTGCGTTCACAAGGTGGTCGCGAGGATGGATTCCTCTGCAGGGAGGGAAGGCGCAGGAGGAAGAGCCCCAGTCCACACAGGAAGGGGAGGATGGTCCCAATCACCCAGGAAGTGGAACTGGAGCTCGGCCAGGTAGCAAAGAGGCTTTTCAGAAACATGAGAGGATTCTGCATGTCAGAAATGCAGTGCTGCCCTCAGGCAACTGAGCTCTGGGAGTGGCTTGGAGATTATTACCCCAGGCCCCCATGACAGAAGTGCGGCCTTGTCACAAAGGGCTCTTGAGGGCTGCGGAGGGGACAGCAGGGGAGCAGGCTGGACCAGAGCCCCTCCCCCACCCTCTAGCCTACGTCTCCCTCCCTCTACCCTCCTGGGCCTTCGAGACCTTAGCTAGTTTTCTATGTCTTCCCCCTGGAAGCCAGAGGTCACCGGGTTCCTTGCGTCTCCTGGATTCTTGGTTTGAAGCCAGCTATCTCATGGCCTTCGAAAGTCTGAAGTTCTCCCAGGAATTTGATCTAGTTCCCAGGGATTCATACCCTGATCCTCCTCTGTCCTCAACTCTGATTGCTGTTTTCACCTCACCTAGTGACTTTGTGTGTGTGTGTGTGTGTGTGTGTGTGTGTGTGTGTGTGAGAGGACACTGAAGTGCCAGTCTCCTAGCTGATTTCAATTATGCAATTCAGTGTTCTCGACTGTAGTCACCACGCCAGACATTAGAACCTCCGACGTTTTTCATCTGAGAGCTGAAAGTTTGTCTCCTTTCACCTGCCTCTCTCTATTTCCCCCACCCCACAGCCGCTGGCCACCACTTTTCTATTCTCTGTTTCCATGAGTTGACCTTTCTTTTATAGTTTTCCGAGTTCACGTGTAAGTGAGCCCAGGCAGTATCTGTGCTTCTCTGTCTGGCTCGTTTCATTGAGCATAACGCCCGCCAGGTTCATCCATGTTGCGCAAATCTCAGCTCCATTTGTCCACATAACAAGCTTTTGGTTTCGTCAATCTGCAAGTCCCACTTTACTTTGCACTTATTTGGTTTTGAATACGAACGTTGTTATTGTTTCCACCAACCTTTGCCATCTTCACTCCGAACGACTCACCCCCAAATTGAAACTAATCATTTATTATTTAACGTAAGCATACTAAAAGTTTAAGTAATTAAACCTCCCAATGATGTGTTTTGTGTCAGTAGCGTTTCTGCTTCTGCAGTGAGAAAGCCTTTACCAAGACTTATGGCACATGCTGGACACACACACACAGACACACACACACACACACGCCCGCACATACGCAGGCGTGGACACATTGGCACAGAACACTTCAGTATTTTCAAAGCAGAGAATTAAGCATATTCCCATTTTCTTTAATCTCTTATGTCGTCTTGACCCCATTTCTTCTTACTCTGCCTCAAATAGACAGTCTTCAGTTTCCAGAGTCCAGACGGCTGTGTGGCCCAGCCCGAAGCCGGGCACGGCTCGAGTGAGCTGAAGTGCTGCTCTTGAGAGCGGACGTTGGGGCCGGGTCCGTGGCCCCGGTTGGAGTCCAGTCTGAGGCAGCCCTTTCTGGTCTCCCCGGTTTGCCCTCCACGCGATCTCTTTCTCAGAGTTGGCCTTGCCTTCCCCTTCCTGCCCCCTCCGGGCCCCCGGAGCCTCGAGTCTTGCCTGAACCTGTAGAAAGAGGGCCCTTCGAGTCCTAGAGGAATTCCCTGGTGACATCATCGGACATGCCTTTTTCAGTGAGAACTGGGGGTTCACTTAGGGATTGTACTTTTTGGTCAACGTGTTAACTTTTCAGACTCGTTGGACAGGTAGTGCTTAGATATCCGGGTTTATACTTATTACACAGCTATCCATACACACAGCGACGGAGAGAGACTCTTTTAAGTGATAATAGGGTAATCTTACTTATACCAAAAGCGTTAAGGTCTACGTTGTTCTTACTAGCTTCACATGATAAATACGTTCCCGATTTACGAATGTGTGTGATCACAGCAGAATTTGCAACAGGGTAACTCTCTTAGCAGGCCCCAAGATGATCTTTAACGTCTTTCTCAACAGTTAAAACAACTTTGTTCTTCTGAAGTCCAACAAAGACCTTTTTCTGGAGCTGGGACTCCTAATTGGGACGCTTGGCTAGCGTATGACTGTGACCAGAGTCCCACATTCAGGCTCTCGCACGCAAGAGTTCTGGACTCAGGGCCTCCTCAAAGCCAGCTGCCCAGGTCAGGGACTGACATGACTCGGGCCTCCCGCGTGTTCCCTGAATTGGCCTGCCTGCCAGCTCAGAGAGAGGATGAGGAGCGAATGTGTTTTAAAATGCAAATCAATCGGAAAGCTCTTCCGGGAAACCTGACCCACCTGGAACAGTGTCAATAGTAGAGGGGAACCCCTGGTATTAAATAAAGACCGCCCACCCCAAATTTAGGGAAATTGGATTGTTTCCCTGACATACACGATGATTTCTATCTCTGTCATAGCAGAAGACAGAAGTACAGGAATTGCCTGCTGCTCCGATATTAAGACGAGTTTCAGAAAGGTTCCCTTTTCTCTTCCGTTCAATAGAGAAGCGATAGGAGGGCCAGGAACGCACTGACATTTTCTTGCTCTGTTGGGATTCATTGGATTCCGTTACCATTTAATCTAGCGATTCTGCGCTAGTACTCAAGTGAGAAACTGCAGTTGTGTGTTCATTCCCAAATAATTTGAGTCCACAGCAACCATGAGCTAGTTTCTTCTTAATTCAAGTGGAAATCCAGTTCATTCAGGGGACCTGCTCCGCAGGTGCGGATCTCTGTCTACTTAATGTTCTCTGGAGACGAAGAACAAAGAGCTTGTGACAGGTTGAAGGTCAGGGGTCTCCTGTCCAGATACGTTCTGACAGTGTTTTATTCAATGTGGTGATACCTGGCCCTCCCACGTCCTCGGCACCTGTCGTGCGTTAGGTAACGGCATTTTTTTCCTGAGGAAATGGCTCAATCTAAGATATGGTGTTAGGGTTAGTCTCTCTGCCCTGTTTCAGCCTTTCAACCTCTAATGCGTGTTGCATTCTTTCTAAGTTCCTGGAGGCTGGCCCATTTTCAAGCCTTCGTTACTCATTGCCATTGATATTAACCGTGCAGAAAAATTTAGGTTCACGCCAAAACCTTCCCCAGAAGTTCATAGCAGCTTTATGCATAGGGGACATTATAAAAACCAAAAACTGTCCTTCAGTAGGTAAGTGGTTAAACTCTGGTGGCACTTTGTCTCCTTCTCCCGGGTCCCAGCCTAGGTGCACAGTGTGCCACCATCAGATCATGCCGCCACACACTCACCCCCGGCTCCATTCCCCAGGAGGAGAAGGCAGGTGCAGGAGAGCAGGGCCCTGTGCCCCTCTGGGCGGAGGGGACAGGCCCGCAGCAGCCTCTGTGCTCCCCAACCGCCCACCCTCAGAGGCCGGAGCTCAGTCGTGGTCGTCGCTGCTCTTCCAGACTGTGACAAGGACAGAGGGAGGGCGACGCTGGGCCGAGAGGGTTGCGCAGGCCCATCTCCACGGCAGCTTCAGCAGGGACAGAAGAAGCTCCTGGGGCAGCGTCATCTATTCCCACCAAGAGCTCGGGGTGCGGGGCAAGCTTTCCCGCTCCGGACTCAGGGCCAGCACTGCCCCACACTCCCCTCCCCGCCCTGTGACCTGTGACTCTGTCTCTACACTTCCCGGAGCCTCTGCAAACCCCCTCCCTACAGCCCCAGAAGCTCAAGGGCCAGAGAACGCAGGAGAGGACGGGTGGGGCCCATCCTGGGCTGGGGTCTAGAGGTTTTGCTCATCTGGGAATAGCCTAAAGCTTCCGTTTGTTTTTGTAAGGATGGCGTGATGGGTACTTCGCGTGCAATGAGGGAGTTGGGGCCAGGGCGCGTGAGCCACGCTGCAGTCAGCCTCCCCCCATGGCCCTGCCCCTTCTGGAAGCCACAGTAGACACTCAGGGAGGGCGGAGCCTGACCCTGCTTCTACCCCTAGCAGGGCGAGACGGAGGCCACCAGGTCTCAGGGGAAAAAAACATGTATTTGGGGGAAATCGGGGTTGGAAGGCACCATCAGCACAGAGGGTGAGGTCAGGAGAAAAACCAGAAGTCCTTGGCGAACCCTCAGTCTGTCTCCCAGCGCCCAGACAAAGGATGATACTGTGGATGGCGCCTGAACAGCCCTGCCATCCGACGCCGAGCTGCGTGTGACCCGTGCCTGGCTCTGGGCGGTGGCTGACGCGGGCTTGCCTTTGCAAGGGGCTCCTCTGGTGCTTCCTCCTTGTTGGGCCTCAGGCAGGGCAGGAGGCGTCTCAACATTTTTCTGAGAGGGCTGACGTGAAAAACCTCTTCTTTTTCCGGCAGGGCCTGGAGGGGTTTGGTCCCGAGGGCGTCTCCTGTTCCTCCGACCTGGCTCCAAGACTGGGACCCTGACTCGCCCTCCAGTGTTGCCACCCCACGGCAGGGCTCTGGTGACGCCCCACCTCCACTCTCTTTCAGAGGCTCGTTCCTGGCCATTGCTGACCCTGGACTCAGGTGTAGACGGCCTTGCTCGGCCCCCACGACCGTCCCGCTCTGCCCATTTCTGTCCGAGAGGCTGAATGCGAAGCTCGGAGAAGGCGGCCGGCCCTGCTGTCCCATCAGAGAGGCCTCGGAGGGCCCACAGCCATTGCCAGGTAGGGTCCCTCCCGGGGCCTTCTGGTTTTCCTCACTCACAGGGGAAGTTGAAGGGAGGGGAGGGGCCAGGCGCGGAACTGATGCTTTTGTGGTCAAAGTCTTATGTTTCTCTCCTGGGTGGGGCTCAAGAGGTTTTCCCGAGAACTCTGCACTGTCGGCCTTCAAGCGGGTGCCGGAATCACGGGTGGCAGAGGAGGGAAAAGTAGACCGTGGAAGGGCCAAGGGTTGAGCCTCACTTGCGTTCAGCTCAGCCGACTCCAAGGACGGGAAGGGTGGGCGCCAGCGGACATTCAGCCCAGACGTGATACTGGGTGCTTCGAGCATCTGAGGGCTGCCTGGGGCGTCTTGTTCTTCTTTCTCTGGCCAGGCCTTCGTCTGTGTTCTTTTCCTGATTTCCATCTTGAGCAGCTTTGGCGCATCAGGGTTGGCAAGTGAGGGGCTCTCCGTCTCTCCCTCCCTGTGTGTGGGGCCTCCCCGGAATGAGGCCACTGGTCGGTGGCAGGACAGGTGCCCTTGCTGGGACTGGAGGTGCGCTGACCCGGGGAAGAACAAGACCTTGATCATGTGCCACTGCGAGAGGAACTCGATGCGCCAGCTCATGCGGCCGTGGCCTGAGTTGGGAAATGGCCAAGAGGAGTGAGCTGGAGCTGTGCTCATGGCAGTAGTGTCCGGTGGGATTCTGGTCAAGTCAGCTGGAGGTTCCGCCGGCAGGGTGGAGGCCAGAGGTATAGGGGTGTGGGTCAGAGGCCCCAGGGAATGTGCTGGAGTCATGGTGAGAGTAGCACCTGCCACAGGCTTTCCGCGTGGCTGCTGGGCTCTGGCGTATGCTGTGTTGCTCGCCTCCCCAGGGTAGCCTTGACATGATGAGCGATGGGAGCATCCCTTGGAAGACAGCCTCCCTGGGGAGCTGCGGGAGCCAGGAGGCACAAGCTGCAGCCGGGAGCAGAGGGGCCCGGGACAGCAGGGCAGTCCAGGCGGGGGTGGCCCCTTGGGAGCCATGGCCCTCCATGGCCCCACCTCCACTTCACCAAATTCTCCTGCTCTGCCTCACCGCAGGCCTTTGGCCACCCCTGTCCCCGTGGCTCCCCTCCCAGCTCAGCCCCAAGCTGCCTGCAGCCCTGGGGCCACACCAGAGACTCTGGGAGCAAGAAGTCCGGGAGAGAAGGGCAAGATCCCTTACCTGTGCGAAAGCGACACCTGGCCCCGCACTTCTGCCAGGCCCTTCCCAGCAGCTCTGGGAGCTAGAAATCAGGAGACTGGGTCACAGCACTGAAAGCGGGGCAGGGGCGGTGGAGAGGGCTCTTACAGGAGGCTGCGTGCACTGTGCCTTTAGGGGAGTCTGTTGGGAGGTCAGACTGTCGAACCCGGGCACCAGTGTCCAAGGCCACCGGATCCCTGATGGGGCTGGCAAGGCTGCTGATGGGTTGAGCTATGTCATTGACCACGCGCTTCCACCTCCACCACAGCCCACGTGCCCCGGCTGGACGAGACCCTGTTCCAGGCCCCTCCTGGCCCGGGCCCTGGTTCCCAGCACAGAATGTGGCAAGTCCTCAGGTTTTCGTCTCCCTCCCGCAAACCTCCCTGAGTGTTCTGTTTCCTGAGGGACGGGTTCTGCCCCTGGCATCCTCGAGCCCGTGGAGCTGGGCGCTCAGGGACAGGAGATGGGGGCCAGCTCTGGGGCACGGGGCTGAATGGCAGGAGCTTACCTTTCAAAGCTCCCCTTTTCTTCCTGCTCCTGCTGCTCTTCCCTCTGGGCTCCACTTGACGCTGAAATGAGAGAAAAAAGAAGCAGCTGTGGGGGCTCCCTCTCCTATCTCTGGACCAGCCGTGGACACTTAGCGTTTATGAGGAAGAGGACTGCCTACACTCAGCTCCTGGCGCCCGGGGGTGTTTCTTTCCTTTTACTCGTTTTTGAAGTGGAGACTAGAACGTGAAACGGATCTTTGGTGTCTTCCTTCTTTGGAGAACGTGAGGAAGGATGATTTTCTATGTGAGACCCACCATGGATTTCTTTCGTCACTGTTCCTCTGTTCAAGAATCACGCACATTCGCAGACGTCCAGAAGCCTCTGAGCTTCCTCGGGGAGGACTCTGCTTCCCGAGGCCCGAGCCCCACTCCAGACCCTGCCTGGAGGCTCTCGGGGGCTCAGCACTGCCCTCAGATCAGCCCCGACAGAGGAAAGGCCTGCTCAAGACGCCTGCCCCAGGAAGGCGGTGGGGGAACCAGAGCTCAAGACCCGTCCTCCCACGCAGATCCCACTCAGCATCCCTTCCTCAGCCGCTGGTCACTGGACTGGGGACTTTCCCTGGAGCCCTCTACCACACCTGGACTCCTGCTCTGAGATCTTCCGAGGGAAATCCTCGTGCCCTCTCTAATCCCTGCTCGCCCAGCCTGGCTTGTCCGTGGAAGGAGGATGTTGTATTCTCTGCCAGTTCCGGAGTCCCTCTACTTTGATTCAGAATCTTGGAAATGACAGTAGAACAGAAGAGAGACTCATCTTCTGGTGGGTCTCTGCCCAGGGTTTCTTACCTTCCTTATGTTTCTGCGTTCACAAGGTGGTCGCGAGGATGGATTCCTCTGCAGGGAGGGAAGGCGCAGGAGGAAGAGCCCCAGTCCACACAGGAAGGGGAGGATGGTCCCAATCACCCAGGAAGTGGAACTGGAGCTCGGCCAGGTAGCAAAGAGGCTTTTCAGAAACATGAGAGGATTCTGCATGTCAGAAATGCAGTGCTGCCCTCAGGCAACTGAGCTCTGGGAGTGGCTTGGAGATTATTACCCCAGGCCCCCATGACAGAAGTGCGGCCTTGTCACAAAGGGCTCTTGAGGGCTGCGGAGGGGACAGCAGGGGAGCAGGCTGGACCAGAGCCCCTCCCCCACCCTCTAGCCTACGTCTCCCTCCCTCTACCCTCCTGGGCCTTCGAGACCTTAGCTAGTTTTCTATGTCTTCCCCCTGGAAGCCAGAGGTCACCGGGTTCCTTGCGTCTCCTGGATTCTTGGTTTGAAGCCAGCTATCTCATGGCCTTCGAAAGTCTGAAGTTCTCCCAGGAATTTGATCTAGTTCCCAGGGATTCATACCCTGATCCTCCTCTGTCCTCAACTCTGATTGCTGTTTTCACCTCACCTAGTGACTTTGTGTGTGTGTGTGTGTGTGTGTGTGTGTGTGTGTGTGTGAGAGGACACTGAAGTGCCAGTCTCCTAGCTGATTTCAATTATGCAATTCAGTGTTCTCGACTGTAGTCACCACGCCAGACATTAGAACCTCCGACGTTTTTCATCTGAGAGCTGAAAGTTTGTCTCCTTTCACCTGCCTCTCTCTATTTCCCCCACCCCACAGCCGCTGGCCACCACTTTTCTATTCTCTGTTTCCATGAGTTGACCTTTCTTTTATAGTTTTCCGAGTTCACGTGTAAGTGAGCCCAGGCAGTATCTGTGCTTCTCTGTCTGGCTCGTTTCATTGAGCATAACGCCCGCCAGGTTCATCCATGTTGCGCAAATCTCAGCTCCATTTGTCCACATAACAAGCTTTTGGTTTCGTCAATCTGCAAGTCCCACTTTACTTTGCACTTATTTGGTTTTGAATACGAACGTTGTTATTGTTTCCACCAACCTTTGCCATCTTCACTCCGAACGACTCACCCCCAAATTGAAACTAATCATTTATTATTTAACGTAAGCATACTAAAAGTTTAAGTAATTAAACCTCCCAATGATGTGTTTTGTGTCAGTAGCGTTTCTGCTTCTGCAGTGAGAAAGCCTTTACCAAGACTTATGGCACATGCTGGACACACACACACAGACACACACACACACACACGCCCGCACATACGCAGGCGTGGACACATTGGCACAGAACACTTCAGTATTTTCAAAGCAGAGAATTAAGCATATTCCCATTTTCTTTAATCTCTTATGTCGTCTTGACCCCATTTCTTCTTACTCTGCCTCAAATAGACAGTCTTCAGTTTCCAGAGTCCAGACGGCTGTGTGGCCCAGCCCGAAGCCGGGCACGGCTCGAGTGAGCTGAAGTGCTGCTCTTGAGAGCGGACGTTGGGGCCGGGTCCGTGGCCCCGGTTGGAGTCCAGTCTGAGGCAGCCCTTTCTGGTCTCCCCGGTTTGCCCTCCACGCGATCTCTTTCTCAGAGTTGGCCTTGCCTTCCCCTTCCTGCCCCCTCCGGGCCCCCGGAGCCTCGAGTCTTGCCTGAACCTGTAGAAAGAGGGCCCTTCGAGTCCTAGAGGAATTCCCTGGTGACATCATCGGACATGCCTTTTTCAGTGAGAACTGGGGGTTCACTTAGGGATTGTACTTTTTGGTCAACGTGTTAACTTTTCAGACTCGTTGGACAGGTAGTGCTTAGATATCCGGGTTTATAGTTATTACACAGCTATCCATACACACAGCGACGGAGAGAGACTCTTTTAACTGATAATAGGGTAATCTTACTTATACCAAAAGCGTTAAGGTCTACGTTGTTCTTACTAGCTTCACATGATAAATACGTTCCCGATTTACGAATGTGTGTGATCACAGCAGAATTTGCAACAGGGTAACTCTCTTAGCAGGCCCCAAGATGATCTTTAACGTCTTTCTCAACAGTTAAAACAACTTTGTTCTTCTGAAGTCCAACAAAGACCTTTTTCTGGAGCTGGGACTCCTAATTGGGACGCTTGGCTAGCGTATGACTGTGACCAGAGTCCCACATTCAGGCTCTCGCACGCAAGAGTTCTGGACTCAGGGCCTCCTCAAAGCCAGCTGCCCAGGTCAGGGACTGACATGACTCGGGCCTCCCGCGTGTTCCCTGAATTGGCCTGCCTGCCAGCTCAGAGAGAGGATGAGGAGCGAATGTGTTTTAAAATGCAAATCAATCGGAAAGCTCTTCCGGGAAACCTGACCCACCTGGAACAGTGTCAATAGTAGAGGGGAACCCCTGGTATTAAATAAAGACCGCCCACCCCAAATTTAGGGAAATTGGATTGTTTCCCTGACATACACGATGATTTCTATCTCTGTCATAGCAGAAGACAGAAGTACAGGAATTGCCTGCTGCTCCGATATTAAGACGAGTTTCAGAAAGGTTCCCTTTTCTCTTCCGTTCAATAGAGAAGCGATAGGAGGGCCAGGAACGCACTGACATTTTCTTGCTCTGTTGGGATTCATTGGATTCCGTTACCATTTAATCTAGCGATTCTGCGCTAGTACTCAAGTGAGAAACTGCAGTTGTGTGTTCATTCCCAAATAATTTGAGTCCACAGCAACCATGAGCTAGTTTCTTCTTAATTCAAGTGGAAATCCAGTTCATTCAGGGGACCTGCTCCGCAGGTGCGGATCTCTGTCTACTTAATGTTCTCTGGAGACGAAGAACAAAGAGCTTGTGACAGGTTGAAGGTCAGGGGTCTCCTGTCCAGATACGTTCTGACAGTGTTTTATTCAATGTGGTGATACCTGGCCCTCCCACGTCCTCGGCACCTGTCGTGCGTTAGGTAACGGCATTTTTTTCCTGAGGAAATGGCTCAAATCCAAGATACCGTGTTAGGTTTACTCTCTCTGCCCTGTTTCGCCCTTTCAGCCTCTAACCCGTGTTGCATTTGCTTGTGAGATCCTGGAGGCGGGTTCATTTTCACACCATCACTGCCATTGATACTTACTGGGCAGGCAAATTTCAGTTCACCCAAAAGCCTTCACAGAGAAGCTCATGGCAGGTTTATTTCTAAGGGGTGAAATCGTAAAAATCAAAAAATGTCATCCGGTAGGTAAGCGGTTAAACTCTAGTGGCACTTTATTCTCCTTCCCCGGCGTCCCACCCTAGGCGCACAGTGTCCCACCCACCGTCAGGTGGTGACCCCACACACTCACCCCCGGCTCCGTTCCCCAGGAGGAGAAGGCAGGGGCAGGAGAGCAGGGCTCTGAGCTCCTCTGGGCAGAGGGGTGAGGCCCACAGCAGCACGCGTGCTCCCCACCCGCCCGCCCTCAGAGCCGGGAGCGCAGCCATCCTTGTCGCTGCTGCTCCAGACTGTGACAAGCACAGAGGGACGGGGACGCTGGGCCGAGAGGGATGCGCAGGCCCATCTCCACGGCAGCTTCAGCAGGGAGAGGAGCAGCTCCCGGGGCAGCGTCCTCACCTATTCCCAGCGAGAGCTCGGGGTGCAGGGCAAGCTTCCTCGCCCTCCGGACTCAGGGCCAGCACTGCCCCACACTCCCCTCCCCACTCTGTGACCTGTGAGCCTGTCTCTACGCTTGCTGGAGCCTCTGCAAAGCCCCTCCCTACAGCCCCACAAGTTCAAGGGCCAGAGAACGCAGGAGAGGACAGGCGGGGCCCATCGTGGGCTTGGGGTCTTAGAGGTTTTGCTCATCTGGAAAGAGCCCAAAGCTTCCATTGGTTTTTGTAAGGACGGTGTGATGGGGACTTGAGGTGCAATGGGGGAGCTGGGGCGAGGGCAGGTGAGCCACGCTGCAGTCGGCCTCCCCCCATGGCCCTGTCCCTTCTGGAAGCCAAAGCAGACGCTCAGGAAGGGCGGAGCCTGACCCCGTTTTTTCCCCCTAGCAGGGCACAGACAGAAGCCACGACCTCTAGGGAGAAAACAAGTGTATTTGGGGAAAATTGGGGTAGGAGGACAGCATTAGCACGGAGGGTGGGATAAGGAGCAAAACCAGGTTTTCTGTTCGTCCGCTTGCCCGTTCGGGCAGAGAAGCGTTCCTACGAGGAAAGCTGTGTCAGGCACAGTCTGCTCATCCCGGGAGAGGCATATCTGAGGAGAGCGTGGCGGGTAATGGATTGGCTGAGGCAGCTGCCACCCTCAGCCCAGGCTGGCAGGGTTTGGCCGGGGACCGCGGCTGCCCGGATGGCAGGGTCCCGTCGCCATGCCTGCTCTGATCCATCCCCTCGTATTCGGACAGTTGTGGTCCCTGGAGGTGGGTTGGGGACTGTCCTCTGTGATTGTTCTCCTCTGCTCTGGGGAGGAGGGAACGTCGTGGTGACAGGTATGTCCGGCTTGCCAGGCCTGAAGTGGGTTTTGCGATGCTTCTGCTGGGAGGCCAGAAGTTCTCGGCCAGCCTCAGTTTCCCTCCCAGGACGCAGACACAGGATGTCACTGTCGATGGCGCCTGAACAGCCCCGCCATCCGACGCCGAGCTGTGTGTGACCCGTGCCCGGCTCTGGGCGGTGGCTGAGGCGGGCTTGCCTTTGCGAGGGGCTCCTCTGGTGCTTCCTCCTTGTTGGGCCTCAGGCAGGGCAGGAGGCGTCTCAACATTTTTCTGAGAGGGCTGTCGCGAGGATCCTCTTCCTTTGCAGGCGGGGGCTGGAGGGGTTTGGTCTCGAGGGTGTCTCCCACGTCCCCGACCTGGCTCCGAGACTGGGACCCTGACTCCCCGTCCAGTGTTGCCACCCCGCGGCAGGGCTCTGGTGAGGCCCCACCCCTGCTCTCCTCCCGAGGCTCTTCCCTGGCCACGGGGGACCCTGAAGTCGGCCCCCGACGGCCTTGCTCGGCCCCCACGAAGGTCCCACCCCGCCCTTTTCTCTCTGAGAGGCCGCGTGGGAAGGTTGGAGAAGGCGGCCGGCCCTCCTGTCCCGAGAGAGAGGCTTCTGAGGGCCCACTGCCATCGCCAGGTAGGGTCCCTCCCAGGGCCTTCTGATTTTCCTCACACACAGGTGAGGGAGCAGGGAGGGGACGGGCCAGCCTGGGAACTGATGGTTTGGTCGTCCAAGTTAAGACCTGGTCACCCGGAGGAGGCTCAAGAGGTTTTCCCGTCAAGTGTGCAGAGTCAGCTTTCGAGGGGGCCCCAGAATCACAGGTGGCTGCGGGGGGCAGAGGGGACCGTGGAAGGGCCGAGGGTTGAGCCTCACATGCTTCCAGAGCTGCAGGCCCCAAGGGCAGGAGGGGTAGGCCCCAGCGGAAATTCAGCCCAGACGTGATAGTGTGTGCTGGGAGCATCTGAGGAGTGCGTGGATCGTCTTGTTCTTCTTCCCAGACCTCCGTTTGCATGCTCTCCGTGATGTCTGTCTCGAGCAGCTTCTGGGCGTCAGGGTTGGCGACTGAGGGGCTGTCGGTCTCTCCCTGCCTATGTGTGGGGCCTCCCCAGAATGAGGCCACTGGTGGGTGGCAGGACAGGGGCCCTTGCTGGGACCCGAAGTGCGACGGCACGGGGAAGAACAAGACCTGGATCGTGTTCCAGCGGGAGGGGAACGTTTCAACGCGACAGCTCACGCGGCCGTGGCCTGAGTTGGGAAATGGCCAACACGAGTGAGCTGGGGCCGAGCTCGTGGCAACAGGGCGTAGTGGAGTGGTGGTCAGGGCCGAGGGCGGTTCTGCTGGCAGGGTGGAGGCCCAAGGTAGAGTGCGCTGGGTGAGAAGAGCCAGGGAAAGTGCTGGAGCCGTGGTGAGAGGAGCACCTTGCACGGGCTTCCCGCGTGGCTGGCGGACTCTAGCAGACGCTGTCTTGCACGCCTCCCCAGGGGAGGCTTGAGATGTCAAGCGATGGAAGCACCCCTTACAAGACAGCCTCCCCGGGGAGCTGCGGGAAACAAGATGCACAAGCTGTAGCCAGGAGCAGAGGGCCCTGGGACAGCAGGGCAGGCCAGGCCAGGCCAGGTGCGGGTGGCCCCTTGAGAGCCATGGCCCTCCCTGGCCCTCCCTTCACTTCACCGAATTCTCCTGCTGTCCCTCCCCGCCAGGCCTCTTGCCACCCCCTGCCCCATGGCTCCCCTCCCAGCTCAGCCCCAAGCTGCCTGTAGCCCCGGGGCACGTCAGAGACTCTGCGAGGAAGAAGCCCAGGAGAGAAGGGCAAGATTCCTTACCTTGGCGAAAGGGACCTCAGGCCCCCCACTTCTGCCAGGTCCTTCCGGCCAGCTCTGTAAGCTAGAAATGAGGGCACTGGGTCACAGCCGTGAAGGCGGGGGCCTAGGGCTCTGGCAGGAGGCTGCGTGCAGTGTGCCTTTAGGGGAGACCGTTTGAGGTCAGACTCTGGAGCCCAGGCACCAGTGCCCAAGGCCACGGGATCCCTGACGGGGATGGCAAGGCTGCTGATGGGTTGAGGTTTGTCGTGGACCAAGTGCTTCAACCTCCACCACAGCCCACATGCCCCTGCTGGGCAACACCCTGTTCCGGACGCCTGCTGGCCTGGGCCTTGGTTCCGCGCACAGCATCTGGCAAGCACTCAGGTTTTCCTCTCCTTGCCGGGAGCCTCGCTGAGGGCTCTGTTTCCTGAGGGACAGGCTCTGTCCCTGGCATCCTCGAGCCCACGGAGCTGGGCGCTCAGGGACAGGAGGTGCAGGCCAGCTCTGGGGCACAGGGCTGAATGGCAGGAGCTTGCTTACCTTTCAAAGCTCCCCTTTTCTTCCTGCTCCTGCTGCTCCTCCCTCTCGGCTCCACTTGACGCTGAGGTGAGAGAAAAGACAAGAAACTGCGGGGTCTGAGCCCCAAGGCTCCCTCTCCTCTCTCTGGACCAGCCGCAGACGCACAGCGTTTGTGAGCGGGATGACTGCCTACCCTGAACTCCTGGGGCTCTGGGGTGTTCCTTCCCTTTTACTTCCTTTTGAAGTGGATAACTGAACACAAAATGGACGTTTGCTGTCTTCCTTCTCTGAGGATCGTAAGCAGGTCCCCATGTGGGACCAGCGTGCATCTTCTGTCACTGTTCCTCTGCTCGAGAAGCGCGCGCCTTCTCAGAGGTACAGGATCGTGTGAGCTTCCTCAGGGAGGACTCTGCTTCCTGAGGCTACAGCCCCACTCCAGGTCCTGCCCAGAGGCTCTCGGGGGCTCAGCTGTGCCCTCAGATCAACCACGACAGAGAAAAGGCCCGCCTGAGACACCTGCCCCGGGGAGGTGGCTGGGGAACGGGTGCTCAGGGCCTGTCTTCCCACAGATCCCACTCGGCATCCCGTCCGTGGCCACTGGTCGCTGGCCTCTGGGGCCTTTCCCTGGAGCCCTCTACCACACCGGGACTCCTGCTCGGAGGTCTTCGGACCGAAATCCCTGTGCCCACTCTCCCCCCTGCCCACCCAACCTGGCTGGTCTCTAGAAGGATGATGTTCTGTTCTTTCCCGTCCCTGGGGTCCCTCTAGTTGATTCAGAGAAGTGGAAATCACAGTAAAAGAGGAGAGAGACTCGTCTTCTGGTGGGTCTGGGTCCAGGATTTCTTACCTTCCTGACGTTTCTCCTTTTGTCAGTTGGTTGTGAGGGCGAATTCCTCTTGGGGGAGGGGGGGAAGAACAGGAGGAAGAGCCCCAGTCCATACAGGATGCGGAGGATGGTCCCAATCACCCAGGAGGCGGCACTGGAGCTCAAGCAGGTAGCAACAATGCTTTGTAGACGTAAGATAGGAGTTTCCATGTCTCAAGTCTAGTCCTACTCTCAGGCAACTGAGCGCTGGGAGTGACTTGGAGATTAGAACCCCACGCCCTCATCGTGGAACTGTGGCCGTGTCACGGGGGCTCCTGAGGGGGGAGGGGGGAGGGGCAGGCGAGAGGAGGGCAGCCGATTGGACCCCAGCCCCTGCGCCGCCAACTGGCCTCCAACTGCCTCCCTCCACCCTCCTGGGCCTTCTAGACCTTAGCTGGTTTTCTGTTTCTTCCACCTGGAAGCCAGCTGTCGCCCGGTTCCTTGCCTCTCCTGGATTCTTGGTTTGAAGCCACCTATCTCAGGGCCTTTGAAAGTCTGCAGTTCTCCCAGGAATTCGAGCTAGTTCCCAGGGACTCACACCCTCATTCTCCTCTGTCCTCAACTCCGACTGTTGTTTTCACCTCACTTATTGACTCTGTGTGTGCGTGCCAGGACACTGAAGTGCTGCTCTCTTAGCTGATCTCAGTTATAGAATGCAGCGTTCTCGACTCTAGTCACCACGTCAGACATGAGATCCTCAGAGCTCCTTGATCTCAGGGCTGAGAGTTGGTCCCCTTTGACCTGCCTCTCCCTCTCCCTCCCACTCCACAGCCGCTGGCCACCACTTTTGTACTCTCTGTTTCTGTGAATTGACCTTTCTTTTGTCGTTTTTCGAGTTCACGTGCTAAGCGACCCCAGGCAGTATCTGTCTTCCTCTGTCTGGCTTGTTCCACTGAGCGTAACGCCCGCCAGGTTCATCGATGTTGTGCCAGTCTCCACTCCATTTGTCCACGTAACAAGCTTTTGGTTTCGTCAATCTGGAAGTCCCACTTTATTTTACGCTTGTTTGGCTTTGAATATGAACGTTGTTATTGTTTCGATCAACCTTTGCCATCTTCGCTCAGGACGACTCACCCAAAAATGGAAACTAATCATTTCTTACGGAACATAAGCATAATCAAAATTTAAGTAACTAAACCTCCCAGTAATGTGTTTTATGTTAGTCGCATTTCTACTTCTGAAGTGAGAAAGCCTTCACCAAGACTTATGGGACGTGCTGGACACACACACACACACACACACACAGACACACACACACGCGCGCCCATACATAACGCAGGCGTGGACACATTTGCACAGACCAATTCAGGCCTTTCCAACCAGAGAATTCAGCACATTCTCATTTTCTCTAAGCTTTTCTGTCGTCTTGACCCTGTTTCTTCTCATTCCGCCCGAAATAGACCGTCTTCCGTTTCCAGAGTTTAGACGGCTGTGTGGCCCAGCCCGAAGCCGGGCACGGCTCGAGTGAGCTGAAGTGCTGCTCTTGAGAGCGGACGTTGGGGCCGGGTCCGTGGCCCGGGTTGGAGTCCAGTCTGAGGCAGCCCTTTCTGGTCTCCCCGGTTTGCCCGCCACGCGATCTCTTTCTCAGAGTTGGCCTTGCCTTCCCCTTCCTGCCCCCTCCGGGCCCCCGGAGCCTCGAGTCTTGCCTGAACCTGTAGAAAGAGGGCCCTTCGAGTCCTAGAGGAATTCCCTGGTGACATCATCGGACATGCCTTTTTCAGTGAGAACTGGGGGTTCACTTAGGGATTGTACTTTTTGGTCAACGTGTTAACTTTTCAGACTCGTTGGACAGGTAGTGCTTAGATATCCGGGTTTATAGTTATTACACAGCTATCCATACACACAGCGACGGAGAGAGACTCTTTTAACTGATAATAGGGTAATCTTACTTATACCAAAAGCGTTAAGGTCTACGTTGTTCTTACTAGCTTCACATGATAAATACGTTCCCGATTTACGAATGTGTGTGATCACAGCAGAATTTGCAACAGGGTAACTCTCTTAGCAGGCCCCAAGATGATCTTTAACGTCTTTCTCAACAGTTAAAACAACTTTATTCTTCTGAAGTCCAACAAAGACCTTTTTCTGGAGCTGAGACTCCTAATTGGGACGCTTGGCTAGCGTATGACTGTGACCAGAGTCCCACATTCAGGCTCTCGCACGCAAGAGTTCTGGACTCAGGGCCTCCTCAAAGCCAGCTGCCCAGGTCAGGGACTGACATGACTCGGGCCTCCCGCGTGTTCCCTGAATTGGCCTGCCTGCCAGCTCAGAGAGAGGATGAGGAGCGAATGTGTTTTAAAATGCAAATCAATCGGAAAGCTCTTCCGGGAAACCTGACCCACCTGGAACAGTGTCAATAGTAGAGGGGAACCCCTGGTATTAAATAAAGACCGCCCACCCCAAATTTAGGGAAATTGGATTGTTTCCCTGACATACACGATGATTTCTATCTCTGTCATAGCAGAAGACAGAAGTACAGGAATTGCCTGCTGCTCCGATATTAAGACGAGTTTCAGAAAGGTTCCCTTTTCTCTTCCGTTCAATAGAGAAGCGATAGGAGGGCCAGGAACGCACTGACATTTTCTTGCTCTGTTGGGATTCATTGGATTCCGTTACCATTTAATCTAGCGATTCTGCGCTAGTACTCAAGTGAGAAACTGCAGTTGTGTGTTCATTCCCAAATAATTTGAGTCCACAGCAACCATGAGCTAGTTTCTTCTTAATTCAAGTGGAAATCCAGTTCATTCAGGGGACCTGCTCCGCAGGTGCGGATCTCTGTCTACTTAATGTTCTCTGGAGACGAAGAACAAAGAGCTTGTGACAGGTTGAAGGTCAGGGGTCTCCTGTCCAGATACGTTCTGACAGTGTTTTATTCAATGTGGTGATACCTGGCCCTCCCACGTCCTCGGCACCTGTCGTGCGTTAGGTAACGGCATTTTTTTCCTGAGGAAATGGCTCAAATCCAAGATACCGTGTTAGGTTTACTCTCTCTGCCCTGTTTCGCCCTTTCAGCCTCTAACCCGTGTTGCATTTGCTTGTGAGATCCTGGAGGCGGGTTCATTTTCACACCATCACTGCCATTGATACTTACTGGGCAGGCAAATTTCAGTTCACCCAAAAGCCTTCACAGAGAAGCTCATGGCAGGTTTATTTCTAAGGGGTGAAATCGTAAAAATCAAAAAATGTCATCCGGTAGGTAAGCGGTTAAACTCTAGTGGCACTTTATTCTCCTTCCCCGGCGTCCCACCCTAGGCGCACAGTGTCCCACCCACCGTCAGGTGGTGACCCCACACACTCACCCCCGGCTCCGTTCCCCAGGAGGAGAAGGCAGGGGCAGGAGAGCAGGGCTCTGAGCTCCTCTGGGCAGAGGGGTGAGGCCCACAGCAGCACGCGTGCTCCCCACCCGCCCGCCCTCAGAGCCGGGAGCGCAGCCATCCTTGTCGCTGCTGCTCCAGACTGTGACAAGCACAGAGGGACGGGGACGCTGGGCCGAGAGGGATGCGCAGGCCCATCTCCACGGCCGCTTCAGCAGGGAGAGGAGCAGCTCCCGGGGCAGCGTCCTCACCTATTCCCAGCGAGAGCTCGGGGTGCAGGGCAAGCTTCCTCGCCCTCCGGACTCAGGGCCAGCACTGCCCCACACTCCCCTCCCCACTCTGTGACCTGTGAGCCTGTCTCTACGCTTGCTGGAGCCTCTGCAAAGCCCCTCCCTACAGCCCCACAAGTTCAAGGGCCAGAGAACGCAGGAGAGGACAGGCGGGGCCCATCGTGGGCTTGGGGTCTTAGAGGTTTTGCTCATCTGGAAAGAGCCCAAAGCTTCCATTGGTTTTTGTAAGGACGGTGTGATGGGGACTTGAGGTGCAATGGGGGAGCTGGGGCGAGGGCAGGTGAGCCACGCTGCAGTCGGCCTCCCCCCATGGCCCTGTCCCTTCTGGAAGCCAAAGCAGACGCTCAGGAAGGGCGGAGCCTGACCCCGTTTTTTCCCCCTAGCAGGGCACAGACAGAAGCCACGACCTCTAGGGAGAAAACAAGTGTATTTGGGGAAAATTGGGGTAGGAGGACAGCATTAGCACGGAGGGTGGGATAAGGAGCAAAACCAGGTTTTCTGTTCGTCCGCTTGCCCGTTCGGGCAGAGAAGCGTTCCTACGAGGAAAGCTGTGTCAGGCACAGTCTGCTCATCCCGGGAGAGGCATATCTGAGGAGAGCGTGGCGGGTAATGGATTGGCTGAGGCAGCTGCCACCCTCAGCCCAGGCTGGCAGGGTTTGGCCGGGGACCGCGGCTGCCCGGATGGCAGGGTCCCGTCGCCATGCCTGCTCTGATCCATCCCCTCGTATTCGGACAGTTGTGGTCCCTGGAGGTGGGTTGGGGACTGTCCTCTGTGATTGTTCTCCTCTGCTCTGGGGAGGAGGGAACGTCGTGGTGACAGGTATGTCCGGCTTGCCAGGCCTGAAGTGGGTTTTGCGATGCTTCTGCTGGGAGGCCAGAAGTTCTCGGCCAGCCTCAGTTTCCCTCCCAGGACGCAGACACAGGATGTCACTGTCGATGGCGCCTGAACAGCCCCGCCATCCGACGCCGAGCTGTGTGTGACCCGTGCCCGGCTCTGGGCGGTGGCTGAGGCGGGCTTGCCTTTGCGAGGGGCTCCTCTGGTGCTTCCTCCTTGTTGGGCCTCAGGCAGGGCAGGAGGCGTCTCAACATTTTTCTGAGAGGGCTGTCGCGAGGATCCTCTTCCTTTGCAGGCGGGGGCTGGAGGGGTTTGGTCTCGAGGGTGTCTCCCACGTCCCCGACCTGGCTCCGAGACTGGGACCCTGACTCCCCGTCCAGTGTTGCCACCCCGCGGCAGGGCTCTGGTGAGGCCCCACCCCTGCTCTCCTCCCGAGGCTCTTCCCTGGCCACGGGGGACCCTGAAGTCGGCCCCCGACGGCCTTGCTCGGCCCCCACGAAGGTCCCACCCCGCCCTTTTCTCTCTGAGAGGCCGCGTGGGAAGGTTGGAGAAGGCGGCCGGCCCTCCTGTCCCGAGAGAGAGGCTTCTGAGGGCCCACTGCCATCGCCAGGTAGGGTCCCTCCCAGGGCCTTCTGATTTTCCTCACACACAGGTGAGGGAGCAGGGAGGGGACGGGCCAGCCTGGGAACTGATGGTTTGGTCGTCCAAGTTAAGACCTGGTCACCCGGAGGAGGCTCAAGAGGTTTTCCCGTCAAGTGTGCAGAGTCAGCTTTCGAGGGGGCCCCAGAATCACAGGTGGCTGCGGGGGGCAGAGGGGACCGTGGAAGGGCCGAGGGTTGAGCCTCACATGCTTCCAGAGCGGCAGGCCCCAAGGGCAGGAGGGGTAGGCCCCAGCGGAAATTCAGCCCAGACGTGATAGTGTGTGCTGGGAGCATCTGAGGAGTGCGTGGATCGTCTTGTTCTTCTTCCCAGACCTCCGTTTGCATGCTCTCCGTGATGTCTGTCTCGAGCAGCTTCTGGGCGTCAGGGTTGGCGACTGAGGGGCTGTCGGTCTCTCCCTCCCTATGTGTGGGGCCTCCCCAGAATGAGGCCACTGGTGGGTGGCAGGACAGGGGCCCTTGCTGGGACCCGAAGTGCGACGGCACGGGGAAGAACAAGACCTGGATCGTGTTCCAGCGGGAGGGGAACGTTTCAACGCGACAGCTCACGCGGCCGTGGCCTGAGTTGGGAAATGGCCAACACGAGTGAGCTGGGGCCGAGCTCGTGGCAACAGGGCGTAGTGGAGTGGTGGTCAGGGCCGAGGGCGGTTCTGCTGGCAGGGTGGAGGCCCAAGGTAGAGTGCGCTGGGTGAGAAGAGCCAGGGAAAGTGCTGGAGCCGTGGTGAGAGGAGCACCTTGCACGGGCTTCCCGCGTGGCTGGCGGACTCTAGCAGACGCTGTCTTGCACGCCTCCCCAGGGGAGGCTTGAGATGTCAAGCGATGGAAGCACCCCTTACAAGACAGCCTCCCCGGGGAGCTGCGGGAAACAAGATGCACAAGCTGTAGCCAGGAGCAGAGGGCCCTGGGACAGCAGGGCAGGCCAGGCCAGGCCAGGTGCGGGTGGCCCCTTGAGAGCCATGGCCCTCCCTGGCCCTCCCTTCACTTCACCGAATTCTCCTGCTGTCCCTCCCCGCCAGGCCTCTTGCCACCCCCTGCCCCATGGCTCCCCTCCCAGCTCAGCCCCAAGCTGCCTGTAGCCCCGGGGCACGTCAGAGACTCTGCGAGGAAGAAGCCCAGGAGAGAAGGGCAAGATTCCTTACCTTGGCGAAAGGGACCTCAGGCCCCCCACTTCTGCCAGGTCCTTCCGGCCAGCTCTGTAAGCTAGAAATGAGGGCACTGGGTCACAGCCGTGAAGGCGGGGGCCTAGGGCTCTGGCAGGAGGCTGCGTGCAGTGTGCCTTTAGGGGAGACCGTTTGAGGTCAGACTCTGGAGCCCAGGCACCAGTGCCCAAGGCCACGGGATCCCTGACGGGGATGGCAAGGCTGCTGATGGGTTGAGGTTTGTCGTGGACCAAGTGCTTCAACCTCCACCACAGCCCACATGCCCCTGCTGGGCAACACCCTGTTCCGGACGCCTGCTGGCCTGGGCCTTGGTTCCGCGCACAGCATCTGGCAAGCACTCAGGTTTTCCTCTCCTTGCCGGGAGCCTCGCTGAGGGCTCTGTTTCCTGAGGGACAGGCTCTGTCCCTGGCATCCTCGAGCCCACGGAGCTGGGCGCTCAGGGACAGGAGGTGCAGGCCAGCTCTGGGGCACAGGGCTGAATGGCAGGAGCTTGCTTACCTTTCAAAGCTCCCCTTTTCTTCCTGCTCCTGCTGCTCCTCCCTCTCGGCTCCACTTGACGCTGAGGTGAGAGAAAAGACAAGAAACTGCGGGGTCTGAGCCCCAAGGCTCCCTCTCCTCTCTCTGGACCAGCCGCAGACGCACAGCGTTTGTGAGCGGGATGACTGCCTACCCTGAACTCCTGGGGCTCTGGGGTGTTCCTTCCCTTTTACTTCCTTTTGAAGTGGATAACTGAACACAAAATGGACGTTTGCTGTCTTCCTTCTCTGAGGATCGTAAGCAGGTCCCCATGTGGGACCAGCGTGCATCTTCTGTCACTGTTCCTCTGCTCGAGAAGCGCGCGCCTTCTCAGAGGTACAGGATCGTGTGAGCTTCCTCAGGGAGGACTCTGCTTCCTGAGGCTACAGCCCCACTCCAGGTCCTGCCCAGAGGCTCTCGGGGGCTCAGCTGTGCCCTCAGATCAACCACGACAGAGAAAAGGCCCGCCTGAGACACCTGCCCCGGGGAGGTGGCTGGGGAACGGGTGCTCAGGGCCTGTCTTCCCACAGATCCCACTCGGCATCCCGTCCGTGGCCACTGGTCGCTGGCCTCTGGGGCCTTTCCCTGGAGCCCTCTACCACACCGGGACTCCTGCTCAGAGGTCTTCGGACCGAAATCCCTGTGCCCACTCTCCCCCCTGCCCACCCAACCTGGCTGGTCTCTAGAAGGATGATGTTCTGTTCTTTCCCGTCCCTGGGGTCCCTCTAGTTGATTCAGAGAAGTGGAAATCACAGTAAAAGAGGAGAGAGACTCGTCTTCTGGTGGGTCTGGGTCCAGGATTTCTTACCTTCCTGACGTTTCTCCTTTTGTCAGTTGGTTGTGAGGGCGAATTCCTCTTGGGGGAGGGGGGGAAGAACAGGAGGAAGAGCCCCAGTCCATACAGGATGCGGAGGATGGTCCCAATCACCCAGGAGGCGGCACTGGAGCTCAAGCAGGTAGCAACAATGCTTTGTAGACGTAAGATAGGAGTTTCCATGTCTCAAGTCTAGTCCTACTCTCAGGCAACTGAGCGCTGGGAGTGACTTGGAGATTAGAACCCCACGCCCTCATCGTGGAACTGTGGCCGTGTCACGGGGGCTCCTGAGGGGGGAGGGGGGAGGGGCAGGCGAGAGGAGGGCAGCCGATTGGACCCCAGCCCCTGCGCCGCCAACTGGCCTCCAACTGCCTCCCTCCACCCTCCTGGGCCTTCTAGACCTTAGCTGGTTTTCTGTTTCTTCCACCTGGAAGCCAGCTGTCGCCCGGTTCCTTGCCTCTCCTGGATTCTTGGTTTGAAGCCACCTATCTCAGGGCCTTTGAAAGTCTGCAGTTCTCCCAGGAATTCGAGCTAGTTCCCAGGGACTCACACCCTCATTCTCCTCTGTCCTCAACTCCGACTGTTGTTTTCACCTCACTTATTGACTCTGTGTGTGCGTGCCAGGACACTGAAGTGCTGCTCTCTTAGCTGATCTCAGTTATAGAATGCAGCGTTCTCGACTCTAGTCACCACGTCAGACATGAGATCCTCAGAGCTCCTTGATCTCAGGGCTGAGAGTTGGTCCCCTTTGACCTGCCTCTCCCTCTCCCTCCCACTCCACAGCCGCTGGCCACCACTTTTGTACTCTCTGTTTCTGTGAATTGACCTTTCTTTTGTCGTTTTTCGAGTTCACGTGCTAAGCGACCCCAGGCAGTATCTGTCTTCCTCTGTCTGGCTTGTTCCACTGAGCGTAACGCCCGCCAGGTTCATCGATGTTGTGCCAGTCTCCACTCCATTTGTCCACGTAACAAGCTTTTGGTTTCGTCAATCTGGAAGTCCCACTTTATTTTACGCTTGTTTGGCTTTGAATATGAACGTTGTTATTGTTTCGATCAACCTTTGCCATCTTCGCTCAGGACGACTCACCCAAAAATGGAAACTAATCATTTCTTACGGAACATAAGCATAATCAAAATTTAAGTAACTAAACCTCCCAGTAATGTGTTTTATGTTAGTCGCATTTCTACTTCTGAAGTGAGAAAGCCTTCACCAAGACTTATGGGACGTGCTGGACACACACACACACACACACACACAGACACACACACACGCGCGCCCATACATAACGCAGGCGTGGACACATTTGCACAGACCAATTCAGGCCTTTCCAACCAGAGAATTCAGCACATTCTCATTTTCTCTAAGCTTTTCTGTCGTCTTGACCCTGTTTCTTCTCATTCCGCCCGAAATAGACCGTCTTCCGTTTCCAGAGTTTAGACGGCTGTGTGGCCCAGCCCGAAGCCGGGCACGGCTCGAGTGAGCTGAAGTGCTGCTCTTGAGAGCGGACGTTGGGGCCGGGTCCGTGGCCCGGGTTGGAGTCCAGTCTGAGGCAGCCCTTTCTGGTCTCCCCGGTTTGCCCGCCACGCGATCTCTTTCTCAGAGTTGGCCTTGCCTTCCCCTTCCTGCCCCCTCCGGGCCCCCGGAGCCTCGAGTCTTGCCTGAACCTGTAGAAAGAGGGCCCTTCGAGTCCTAGAGGAATTCCCTGGTGACATCATCGGACATGCCTTTTTCAGTGAGAACTGGGGGTTCACTTAGGGATTGTACTTTTTGGTCAACGTGTTAACTTTTCAGACTCGTTGGACAGGTAGTGCTTAGATATCCGGGTTTATAGTTATTACACAGCTATCCATACACACAGCGACGGAGAGAGACTCTTTTAACTGAT
This sequence comes from Equus caballus, assembly GCF_041296265.1. NCBI lineage: Eukaryota > Metazoa > Chordata > Mammalia > Perissodactyla > Equidae > Equus > Equus caballus. The sequence goes on from NC_091704.1 coordinate 25,403,444, forward strand.
AATAGGGTAATCTTACTTATACCAAAAGCGTTAAGGTCTACGTTGTTCTTACTAGCTTCACATGATAAATACGTTCCCGATTTACGAATGTGTGTGATCACAGCAGAATTTGCAACAGGGTAACTCTCTTAGCAGGCCCCAAGATGATCTTTAACGTCTTTCTCAACAGTTAAAACAACTTTATTCTTCTGAAGTCCAACAAAGACCTTTTTCTGGAGCTGAGACTCCTAATTGGGACGCTTGGCTAGCGTATGACTGTGACCAGAGTCCCACATTCAGGCTCTCGCACGCAAGAGTTCTGGACTCAGGGCCTCCTCAAAGCCAGCTGCCCAGGTCAGGGACTGACATGACTCGGGCCTCCCGCGTGTTCCCTGAATTGGCCTGCCTGCCAGCTCAGAGAGAGGATGAGGAGCGAATGTGTTTTAAAATGCAAATCAATCGGAAAGCTCTTCCGGGAAACCTGACCCACCTGGAACAGTGTCAATAGTAGAGGGGAACCCCTGGTATTAAATAAAGACCGCCCACCCCAAATTTAGGGAAATTGGATTGTTTCCCTGACATACACGATGATTTCTATCTCTGTCATAGCAGAAGACAGAAGTACAGGAATTGCCTGCTGCTCCGATATTAAGACGAGTTTCAGAAAGGTTCCCTTTTCTCTTCCGTTCAATAGAGAAGCGATAGGAGGGCCAGGAACGCACTGACATTTTCTTGCTCTGTTGGGATTCATTGGATTCCGTTACCATTTAATCTAGCGATTCTGCGCTAGTACTCAAGTGAGAAACTGCAGTTGTGTGTTCATTCCCAAATAATTTGAGTCCACAGCAACCATGAGCTAGTTTCTTCTTAATTCAAGTGGAAATCCAGTTCATTCAGGGGACCTGCTCCGCAGGTGCGGATCTCTGTCTACTTAATGTTCTCTGGAGACGAAGAACAAAGAGCTTGTGACAGGTTGAAGGTCAGGGGTCTCCTGTCCAGATACGTTCTGACAGTGTTTTATTCAATGTGGTGATACCTGGCCCTCCCACGTCCTCGGCACCTGTCGTGCGTTAGGTAACGGCATTTTTTTCCTGAGGAAATGGCTCAAATCCAAGATACCGTGTTAGGTTTACTCTCTCTGCCCTGTTTCAGCCTTTCAACCTCTAATGCGTGTTGCATTCTTTCTAAGTTCCTGGAGGCTGGCCCATTTTCAAGCCTTCGTTACTCATTGCCATTGATATTAACCGTGCAGAAAAATTTAGGTTCACGCCAAAACCTTCCCCAGAAGTTCATAGCAGCTTTATGCATAGGGGACATTATAAAAACCAAAAACTGTCCTTCAGTAGGTAAGTGGTTAAACTCTGGTGGCACTTTGTCTCCTTCTCCCGGGTCCCAGCCTAGGTGCACAGTGTCCCACCATCAGATCATGCCGCCACACACTCACCCCCGGCTCCATTCCCCAGGAGGAGAAGGCAGGTGCAGGAGAGCAGGGCCCTGTGCCCCTCTGGGCGGAGGGGACAGGCCCGCAGCAGCCTCTGTGCTCCCCAACCGCCCACCCTCAGAGGCCGGAGCTCAGTCGTGGTCGTCGCTGCTCTTCCAGACTGTGACAAGGACAGAGGGAGGGCGACGCTGGGCCGAGAGGGTTGCGCAGGCCCATCTCCACGGCAGCTTCAGCAGGGACAGAAGAAGCTCCTGGGGCAGCGTCATCTATTCCCACCAAGAGCTCGGGGTGCGGGGCAAGCTTTCCCGCTCCGGACTCAGGGCCAGCACTGCCCCACACTCCCCTCCCCGCCCTGTGACCTGTGACTCTGTCTCTACACTTCCCGGAGCCTCTGCAAACCCCCTCCCTACAGCCCCAGAAGCTCAAGGGCCAGAGAACGCAGGAGAGGACGGGTGGGGCCCATCCTGGGCTGGGGTCTAGAGGTTTTGCTCATCTGGGAATAGCCTAAAGCTTCCGTTTGTTTTTGTAAGGATGGCGTGATGGGTACTTCGCGTGCAATGAGGGAGTTGGGGCCAGGGCGCGTGAGCCACGCTGCAGTCAGCCTCCCCCCATGGCCCTGCCCCTTCTGGAAGCCACAGTAGACACTCAGGGAGGGCGGAGCCTGACCCTGCTTCTACCCCTAGCAGGGCGAGACGGAGGCCACCAGGTCTCAGGGGAAAAAAACATGTATTTGGGGGAAATCGGGGTTGGAAGGCACCATCAGCACAGAGGGTGAGGTCAGGAGAAAAACCAGAAGTCCTTGGCGAACCCTCAGTCTGTCTCCCAGCGCCCAGACAAAGGATGATACTGTGGATGGCGCCTGAACAGCCCTGCCATCCGACGCCGAGCTGCGTGTGACCCGTGCCTGGCTCTGGGCGGTGGCTGACGCGGGCTTGCCTTTGCAAGGGGCTCCTCTGGTGCTTCCTCCTTGTTGGGCCTCAGGCAGGGCAGGAGGCGTCTCAACATTTTTCTGAGAGGGCTGACGTGAAAAACCTCTTCTTTTTCCGGCAGGGCCTGGAGGGGTTTGGTCCCGAGGGCGTCTCCTGTTCCTCCGACCTGGCTCCAAGACTGGGACCCTGACTCGCCCTCCAGTGTTGCCACCCCACGGCAGGGCTCTGGTGACGCCCCACCTCCACTCTCTTTCAGAGGCTCGTTCCTGGCCATTGCTGACCCTGGACTCAGGTGTAGACGGCCTTGCTCGGCCCCCACGACCGTCCCGCTCTGCCCATTTCTGTCCGAGAGGCTGAATGCGAAGCTCGGAGAAGGCGGCCGGCCCTGCTGTCCCATCAGAGAGGCCTCGGAGGGCCCACAGCCATTGCCAGGTAGGGTCCCTCCCGGGGCCTTCTGGTTTTCCTCACTCACAGGGGAAGTTGAAGGGAGGGGAGGGGCCAGGCGCGGAACTGATGCTTTTGTGGTCAAAGTCTTATGTTTCTCTCCTGGGTGGGGCTCAAGAGGTTTTCCCGAGAACTCTGCACTGTCGGCCTTCAAGCGGGTGCCGGAATCACGGGTGGCAGAGGAGGGAAAAGTAGACCGTGGAAGGGCCAAGGGTTGAGCCTCACTTGCGTTCAGCTCAGCCGACTCCAAGGACGGGAAGGGTGGGCGCCAGCGGACATTCAGCCCAGACGTGATACTGGGTGCTTCGAGCATCTGAGGGCTGCCTGGGGCGTCTTGTTCTTCTTTCTCTGGCCAGGCCTTCGTCTGTGTTCTTTTCCTGATTTCCATCTTGAGCAGCTTTGGCGCATCAGGGTTGGCAAGTGAGGGGCTCTCCGTCTCTCCCTCCCTGTGTGTGGGGCCTCCCCGGAATGAGGCCACTGGTCGGTGGCAGGACAGGTGCCCTTGCTGGGACTGGAGGTGCGCTGACCCGGGGAAGAACAAGACCTTGATCATGTGCCACTGCGAGAGGAACTCGACGCGCCAGCTCATGCGGCCGTGGCCTGAGTTGGGAAATGGCCAAGAGGAGTGAGCTGGAGCTGTGCTCATGGCAGTAGTGTCCGGTGGGATTCTGGTCAAGTCAGCTGGAGGTTCCGCCGGCAGGGTGGAGGCCAGAGGTATAGGGGTGTGGGTCAGAGGCCCCAGGGAATGTGCTGGAGTCATGGTGAGAGTAGCACCTGCCACAGGCTTTCCGCGTGGCTGCTGGGCTCTGGCGTATGCTGTGTTGCTCGCCTCCCCAGGGTAGCCTTGACATGATGAGCGATGGGAGCATCCCTTGGAAGACAGCCTCCCTGGGGAGCTGCGGGAGCCAGGAGGCACAAGCTGCAGCCGGGAGCAGAGGGGCCCGGGACAGCAGGGCAGTCCAGGCGGGGGTGGCCCCTTGGGAGCCATGGCCCTCCATGGCCCCACCTCCACTTCACCAAATTCTCCTGCTCTGCCTCACCGCAGGCCTTTGGCCACCCCTGTCCCCGTGGCTCCCCTCCCAGCTCAGCCCCAAGCTGCCTGCAGCCCTGGGGCCACACCAGAGACTCTGGGAGCAAGAAGTCCGGGAGAGAAGGGCAAGATCCCTTACCTGTGCGAAAGCGACACCTGGCCCCGCACTTCTGCCAGGCCCTTCCCAGCAGCTCTGGGAGCTAGAAATCAGGAGACTGGGTCACAGCACTGAAAGCGGGGCAGGGGCGGTGGAGAGGGCTCTTACAGGAGGCTGCGTGCACTGTGCCTTTAGGGGAGTCTGTTGGGAGGTCAGACTGTCGAACCCGGGCACCAGTGTCCAAGGCCACCGGATCCCTGATGGGGCTGGCAAGGCTGCTGATGGGTTGAGCTATGTCATTGACCACGCGCTTCCACCTCCACCACAGCCCACGTGCCCCGGCTGGACGAGACCCTGTTCCAGGCCCCTCCTGGCCCGGGCCCTGGTTCCCAGCACAGAATGTGGCAAGTCCTCAGGTTTTCGTCTCCCTCCCGCAAACCTCCCTGAGTGTTCTGTTTCCTGAGGGACGGGTTCTGCCCCTGGCATCCTCGAGCCCGTGGAGCTGGGCGCTCAGGGACAGGAGATGGGGGCCAGCTCTGGGGCACGGGGCTGAATGGCAGGAGCTTACCTTTCAAAGCTCCCCTTTTCTTCCTGCTCCTGCTGCTCTTCCCTCTGGGCTCCACTTGACGCTGAAATGAGAGAAAAAAGAAGCAGCTGTGGGGGCTCCCTCTCCTATCTCTGGACCAGCCGTGGACACTTAGCGTTTATGAGGAAGAGGACTGCCTACACTCAGCTCCTGGCGCCCGGGGGTGTTTCTTTCCTTTTACTCGTTTTTGAAGTGGAGACTAGAACGTGAAACGGATCTTTGGTGTCTTCCTTCTTTGGAGAACGTGAGGAAGGATGATTTTCTATGTGAGACCCACCATGGATTTCTTTCGTCACTGTTCCTCTGTTCAAGAATCACGCACATTCGCAGACGTCCAGAAGCCTCTGAGCTTCCTCGGGGAGGACTCTGCTTCCCGAGGCCCGAGCCCCACTCCAGACCCTGCCTGGAGGCTCTCGGGGGCTCAGCACTGCCCTCAGATCAGCCCCGACAGAGGAAAGGCCTGCTCAAGACGCCTGCCCCAGGAAGGCGGTGGGGGAACCAGAGCTCAAGACCCGTCCTCCCACGCAGATCCCACTCAGCATCCCTTCCTCAGCCGCTGGTCACTGGACTGGGGACTTTCCCTGGAGCCCTCTACCACACCTGGACTCCTGCTCTGAGATCTTCCGAGGGAAATCCTCGTGCCCTCTCTAATCCCTGCTCGCCCAGCCTGGCTTGTCCGTGGAAGGAGGATGTTGTATTCTCTGCCAGTTCCGGAGTCCCTCTACTTTGATTCAGAATCTTGGAAATGACAGTAGAACAGAAGAGAGACTCATCTTCTGGTGGGTCTCTGCCCAGGGTTTCTTACCTTCCTTATGTTTCTGCGTTCACAAGGTGGTCGCGAGGATGGATTCCTCTGCAGGGAGGGAAGGCGCAGGAGGAAGAGCCCCAGTCCACACAGGAAGGGGAGGATGGTCCCAATCACCCAGGAAGTGGAACTGGAGCTCGGCCAGGTAGCAAAGAGGCTTTTCAGAAACATGAGAGGATTCTGCATGTCAGAAATGCAGTGCTGCCCTCAGGCAACTGAGCTCTGGGAGTGGCTTGGAGATTATTACCCCAGGCCCCCATGACAGAAGTGCGGCCTTGTCACAAAGGGCTCTTGAGGGCTGCGGAGGGGACAGCAGGGGAGCAGGCTGGACCAGAGCCCCTCCCCCACCCTCTAGCCTACGTCTCCCTCCCTCTACCCTCCTGGGCCTTCGAGACCTTAGCTAGTTTTCTATGTCTTCCCCCTGGAAGCCAGAGGTCACCGGGTTCCTTGCGTCTCCTGGATTCTTGGTTTGAAGCCAGCTATCTCATGGCCTTCGAAAGTCTGAAGTTCTCCCAGGAATTTGATCTAGTTCCCAGGGATTCATACCCTGATCCTCCTCTGTCCTCAACTCTGATTGCTGTTTTCACCTCACCTAGTGACTTTGTGTGTGTGTGTGTGTGTGTGTGTGTGTGTGTGTGTGTGAGAGGACACTGAAGTGCCAGTCTCCTAGCTGATTTCAATTATGCAATTCAGTGTTCTCGACTGTAGTCACCACGCCAGACATTAGAACCTCCGACGTTTTTCATCTGAGAGCTGAAAGTTTGTCTCCTTTCACCTGCCTCTCTCTATTTCCCCCACCCCACAGCCGCTGGCCACCACTTTTCTATTCTCTGTTTCCATGAGTTGACCTTTCTTTTATAGTTTTCCGAGTTCACGTGTAAGTGAGCCCAGGCAGTATCTGTGCTTCTCTGTCTGGCTCGTTTCATTGAGCATAACGCCCGCCAGGTTCATCCATGTTGCGCAAATCTCAGCTCCATTTGTCCACATAACAAGCTTTTGGTTTCGTCAATCTGCAAGTCCCACTTTACTTTGCACTTATTTGGTTTTGAATACGAACGTTGTTATTGTTTCCACCAACCTTTGCCATCTTCACTCCGAACGACTCACCCCCAAATTGAAACTAATCATTTATTATTTAACGTAAGCATACTAAAAGTTTAAGTAATTAAACCTCCCAATGATGTGTTTTGTGTCAGTAGCGTTTCTGCTTCTGCAGTGAGAAAGCCTTTACCAAGACTTATGGCACATGCTGGACACACACACACAGACACACACACACACACACGCCCGCACATACGCAGGCGTGGACACATTGGCACAGAACACTTCAGTATTTTCAAAGCAGAGAATTAAGCATATTCCCATTTTCTTTAATCTCTTATGTCGTCTTGACCCCATTTCTTCTTACTCTGCCTCAAATAGACAGTCTTCAGTTTCCAGAGTCCAGACGGCTGTGTGGCCCAGCCCGAAGCCGGGCACGGCTCGAGTGAGCTGAAGTGCTGCTCTTGAGAGCGGACGTTGGGGCCGGGTCCGTGGCCCCGGTTGGAGTCCAGTCTGAGGCAGCCCTTTCTGGTCTCCCCGGTTTGCCCTCCACGCGATCTCTTTCTCAGAGTTGGCCTTGCCTTCCCCTTCCTGCCCCCTCCGGGCCCCCGGAGCCTCGAGTCTTGCCTGAACCTGTAGAAAGAGGGCCCTTCGAGTCCTAGAGGAATTCCCTGGTGACATCATCGGACATGCCTTTTTCAGTGAGAACTGGGGGTTCACTTAGGGATTGTACTTTTTGGTCAACGTGTTAACTTTTCAGACTCGTTGGACAGGTAGTGCTTAGATATCCGGGTTTATACTTATTACACAGCTATCCATACACACAGCGACGGAGAGAGACTCTTTTAAGTGATAATAGGGTAATCTTACTTATACCAAAAGCGTTAAGGTCTACGTTGTTCTTACTAGCTTCACATGATAAATACGTTCCCGATTTACGAATGTGTGTGATCACAGCAGAATTTGCAACAGGGTAACTCTCTTAGCAGGCCCCAAGATGATCTTTAACGTCTTTCTCAACAGTTAAAACAACTTTGTTCTTCTGAAGTCCAACAAAGACCTTTTTCTGGAGCTGGGACTCCTAATTGGGACGCTTGGCTAGCGTATGACTGTGACCAGAGTCCCACATTCAGGCTCTCGCACGCAAGAGTTCTGGACTCAGGGCCTCCTCAAAGCCAGCTGCCCAGGTCAGGGACTGACATGACTCGGGCCTCCCGCGTGTTCCCTGAATTGGCCTGCCTGCCAGCTCAGAGAGAGGATGAGGAGCGAATGTGTTTTAAAATGCAAATCAATCGGAAAGCTCTTCCGGGAAACCTGACCCACCTGGAACAGTGTCAATAGTAGAGGGGAACCCCTGGTATTAAATAAAGACCGCCCACCCCAAATTTAGGGAAATTGGATTGTTTCCCTGACATACACGATGATTTCTATCTCTGTCATAGCAGAAGACAGAAGTACAGGAATTGCCTGCTGCTCCGATATTAAGACGAGTTTCAGAAAGGTTCCCTTTTCTCTTCCGTTCAATAGAGAAGCGATAGGAGGGCCAGGAACGCACTGACATTTTCTTGCTCTGTTGGGATTCATTGGATTCCGTTACCATTTAATCTAGCGATTCTGCGCTAGTACTCAAGTGAGAAACTGCAGTTGTGTGTTCATTCCCAAATAATTTGAGTCCACAGCAACCATGAGCTAGTTTCTTCTTAATTCAAGTGGAAATCCAGTTCATTCAGGGGACCTGCTCCGCAGGTGCGGATCTCTGTCTACTTAATGTTCTCTGGAGACGAAGAACAAAGAGCTTGTGACAGGTTGAAGGTCAGGGGTCTCCTGTCCAGATACGTTCTGACAGTGTTTTATTCAATGTGGTGATACCTGGCCCTCCCACGTCCTCGGCACCTGTCGTGCGTTAGGTAACGGCATTTTTTTCCTGAGGAAATGGCTCAATCTAAGATATGGTGTTAGGGTTAGTCTCTCTGCCCTGTTTCAGCCTTTCAACCTCTAATGCGTGTTGCATTCTTTCTAAGTTCCTGGAGGCTGGCCCATTTTCAAGCCTTCGTTACTCATTGCCATTGATATTAACCGTGCAGAAAAATTTAGGTTCACGCCAAAACCTTCCCCAGAAGTTCATAGCAGCTTTATGCATAGGGGACATTATAAAAACCAAAAACTGTCCTTCAGTAGGTAAGTGGTTAAACTCTGGTGGCACTTTGTCTCCTTCTCCCGGGTCCCAGCCTAGGTGCACAGTGTCCCACCATCAGATCATGCCGCCACACACTCACCCCCGGCTCCATTCCCCAGGAGGAGAAGGCAGGTGCAGGAGAGCAGGGCCCTGTGCCCCTCTGGGCGGAGGGGACAGGCCCGCAGCAGCCTCTGTGCTCCCCAACCGCCCACCCTCAGAGGCCGGAGCTCAGTCGTGGTCGTCGCTGCTCTTCCAGACTGTGACAAGGACAGAGGGAGGGCGACGCTGGGCCGAGAGGGTTGCGCAGGCCCATCTCCACGGCAGCTTCAGCAGGGACAGAAGAAGCTCCTGGGGCAGCGTCATCTATTCCCACCAAGAGCTCGGGGTGCGGGGCAAGCTTTCCCGCTCCGGACTCAGGGCCAGCACTGCCCCACACTCCCCTCCCCGCCCTGTGACCTGTGACTCTGTCTCTACACTTCCCGGAGCCTCTGCAAACCCCCTCCCTACAGCCCCAGAAGCTCAAGGGCCAGAGAACGCAGGAGAGGACGGGTGGGGCCCATCCTGGGCTGGGGTCTAGAGGTTTTGCTCATCTGGGAATAGCCTAAAGCTTCCGTTTGTTTTTGTAAGGATGGCGTGATGGGTACTTCGCGTGCAATGAGGGAGTTGGGGCCAGGGCGCGTGAGCCACGCTGCAGTCAGCCTCCCCCCATGGCCCTGCCCCTTCTGGAAGCCACAGTAGACACTCAGGGAGGGCGGAGCCTGACCCTGCTTCTACCCCTAGCAGGGCGAGACGGAGGCCACCAGGTCTCAGGGGAAAAAAACATGTATTTGGGGGAAATCGGGGTTGGAAGGCACCATCAGCACAGAGGGTGAGGTCAGGAGAAAAACCAGAAGTCCTTGGCGAACCCTCAGTCTGTCTCCCAGCGCCCAGACAAAGGATGATACTGTGGATGGCGCCTGAACAGCCCTGCCATCCGACGCCGAGCTGCGTGTGACCCGTGCCTGGCTCTGGGCGGTGGCTGACGCGGGCTTGCCTTTGCAAGGGGCTCCTCTGGTGCTTCCTCCTTGTTGGGCCTCAGGCAGGGCAGGAGGCGTCTCAACATTTTTCTGAGAGGGCTGACGTGAAAAACCTCTTCTTTTTCCGGCAGGGCCTGGAGGGGTTTGGTCCCGAGGGCGTCTCCTGTTCCTCCGACCTGGCTCCAAGACTGGGACCCTGACTCGCCCTCCAGTGTTGCCACCCCACGGCAGGGCTCTGGTGACGCCCCACCTCCACTCTCTTTCAGAGGCTCGTTCCTGGCCATTGCTGACCCTGGACTCAGGTGTAGACGGCCTTGCTCGGCCCCCACGACCGTCCCGCTCTGCCCATTTCTGTCCGAGAGGCTGAATGCGAAGCTCGGAGAAGGCGGCCGGCCCTGCTGTCCCATCAGAGAGGCCTCGGAGGGCCCACAGCCATTGCCAGGTAGGGTCCCTCCCGGGGCCTTCTGGTTTTCCTCACTCACAGGGGAAGTTGAAGGGAGGGGAGGGGCCAGGCGCGGAACTGATGCTTTTGTGGTCAAAGTCTTATGTTTCTCTCCTGGGTGGGGCTCAAGAGGTTTTCCCGAGAACTCTGCACTGTCGGCCTTCAAGCGGGTGCCGGAATCACGGGTGGCAGAGGAGGGAAAAGTAGACCGTGGAAGGGCCAAGGGTTGAGCCTCACTTGCGTTCAGCTCAGCCGACTCCAAGGACGGGAAGGGTGGGCGCCAGCGGACATTCAGCCCAGACGTGATACTGGGTGCTTCGAGCATCTGAGGGCTGCCTGGGGCGTCTTGTTCTTCTTTCTCTGGCCAGGCCTTCGTCTGTGTTCTTTTCCTGATTTCCATCTTGAGCAGCTTTGGCGCATCAGGGTTGGCAAGTGAGGGGCTCTCCGTCTCTCCCTCCCTGTGTGTGGGGCCTCCCCGGAATGAGGCCACTGGTCGGTGGCAGGACAGGTGCCCTTGCTGGGACTGGAGGTGCGCTGACCCGGGGAAGAACAAGACCTTGATCATGTGCCACTGCGAGAGGAACTCGACGCGCCAGCTCATGCGGCCGTGGCCTGAGTTGGGAAATGGCCAAGAGGAGTGAGCTGGAGCTGTGCTCATGGCAGTAGTGTCCGGTGGGATTCTGGTCAAGTCAGCTGGAGGTTCCGCCGGCAGGGTGGAGGCCAGAGGTATAGGGGTGTGGGTCAGAGGCCCCAGGGAATGTGCTGGAGTCATGGTGAGAGTAGCACCTGCCACAGGCTTTCCGCGTGGCTGCTGGGCTCTGGCGTATGCTGTGTTGCTCGCCTCCCCAGGGTAGCCTTGACATGATGAGCGATGGGAGCATCCCTTGGAAGACAGCCTCCCTGGGGAGCTGCGGGAGCCAGGAGGCACAAGCTGCAGCCGGGAGCAGAGGGGCCCGGGACAGCAGGGCAGTCCAGGCGGGGGTGGCCCCTTGGGAGCCATGGCCCTCCATGGCCCCACCTCCACTTCACCAAATTCTCCTGCTCTGCCTCACCGCAGGCCTTTGGCCACCCCTGTCCCCGTGGCTCCCCTCCCAGCTCAGCCCCAAGCTGCCTGCAGCCCTGGGGCCACACCAGAGACTCTGGGAGCAAGAAGTCCGGGAGAGAAGGGCAAGATCCCTTACCTGTGCGAAAGCGACACCTGGCCCCGCACTTCTGCCAGGCCCTTCCCAGCAGCTCTGGGAGCTAGAAATCAGGAGACTGGGTCACAGCACTGAAAGCGGGGCAGGGGCGGTGGAGAGGGCTCTTACAGGAGGCTGCGTGCACTGTGCCTTTAGGGGAGTCTGTTGGGAGGTCAGACTGTCGAACCCGGGCACCAGTGTCCAAGGCCACCGGATCCCTGATGGGGCTGGCAAGGCTGCTGATGGGTTGAGCTATGTCATTGACCACGCGCTTCCACCTCCACCACAGCCCACGTGCCCCGGCTGGACGAGACCCTGTTCCAGGCCCCTCCTGGCCCGGGCCCTGGTTCCCAGCACAGAATGTGGCAAGTCCTCAGGTTTTCGTCTCCCTCCCGCAAACCTCCCTGAGTGTTCTGTTTCCTGAGGGACGGGTTCTGCCCCTGGCATCCTCGAGCCCGTGGAGCTGGGCGCTCAGGGACAGGAGATGGGGGCCAGCTCTGGGGCACGGGGCTGAATGGCAGGAGCTTACCTTTCAAAGCTCCCCTTTTCTTCCTGCTCCTGCTGCTCTTCCCTCTGGGCTCCACTTGACGCTGAAATGAGAGAAAAAAGAAGCAGCTGTGGGGGCTCCCTCTCCTATCTCTGGACCAGCCGTGGACACTTAGCGTTTATGAGGAAGAGGACTGCCTACACTCAGCTCCTGGCGCCCGGGGGTGTTTCTTTCCTTTTACTCGTTTTTGAAGTGGAGACTAGAACGTGAAACGGATCTTTGGTGTCTTCCTTCTTTGGAGAACGTGAGGAAGGATGATTTTCTATGTGAGACCCACCATGGATTTCTTTCGTCACTGTTCCTCTGTTCAAGAATCACGCACATTCGCAGACGTCCAGAAGCCTCTGAGCTTCCTCGGGGAGGACTCTGCTTCCCGAGGCCCGAGCCCCACTCCAGACCCTGCCTGGAGGCTCTCGGGGGCTCAGCACTGCCCTCAGATCAGCCCCGACAGAGGAAAGGCCTGCTCAAGACGCCTGCCCCAGGAAGGCGGTGGGGGAACCAGAGCTCAAGACCCGTCCTCCCACGCAGATCCCACTCAGCATCCCTTCCTCAGCCGCTGGTCACTGGACTGGGGACTTTCCCTGGAGCCCTCTACCACACCTGGACTCCTGCTCTGAGATCTTCCGAGGGAAATCCTCGTGCCCTCTCTAATCCCTGCTCGCCCAGCCTGGCTTGTCCGTGGAAGGAGGATGTTGTATTCTCTGCCAGTTCCGGAGTCCCTCTACTTTGATTCAGAATCTTGGAAATGACAGTAGAACAGAAGAGAGACTCATCTTCTGGTGGGTCTCTGCCCAGGGTTTCTTACCTTCCTTATGTTTCTGCGTTCACAAGGTGGTCGCGAGGATGGATTCCTCTGCAGGGAGGGAAGGCGCAGGAGGAAGAGCCCCAGTCCACACAGGAAGGGGAGGATGGTCCCAATCACCCAGGAAGTGGAACTGGAGCTCGGCCAGGTAGCAAAGAGGCTTTTCAGAAACATGAGAGGATTCTGCATGTCAGAAATGCAGTGCTGCCCTCAGGCAACTGAGCTCTGGGAGTGGCTTGGAGATTATTACCCCAGGCCCCCATGACAGAAGTGCGGCCTTGTCACAAAGGGCTCTTGAGGGCTGCGGAGGGGACAGCAGGGGAGCAGGCTGGACCAGAGCCCCTCCCCCACCCTCTAGCCTACGTCTCCCTCCCTCTACCCTCCTGGGCCTTCGAGACCTTAGCTAGTTTTCTATGTCTTCCCCCTGGAAGCCAGAGGTCACCGGGTTCCTTGCGTCTCCTGGATTCTTGGTTTGAAGCCAGCTATCTCATGGCCTTCGAAAGTCTGAAGTTCTCCCAGGAATTTGATCTAGTTCCCAGGGATTCATACCCTGATCCTCCTCTGTCCTCAACTCTGATTGCTGTTTTCACCTCACCTAGTGACTTTGTGTGTGTGTGTGTGTGTGTGTGTGTGTGTGTGTGTGTGAGAGGACACTGAAGTGCCAGTCTCCTAGCTGATTTCAATTATGCAATTCAGTGTTCTCGACTGTAGTCACCACGCCAGACATTAGAACCTCCGACGTTTTTCATCTGAGAGCTGAAAGTTTGTCTCCTTTCACCTGCCTCTCTCTATTTCCCCCACCCCACAGCCGCTGGCCACCACTTTTCTATTCTCTGTTTCCATGAGTTGACCTTTCTTTTATAGTTTTCCGAGTTCACGTGTAAGTGAGCCCAGGCAGTATCTGTGCTTCTCTGTCTGGCTCGTTTCATTGAGCATAACGCCCGCCAGGTTCATCCATGTTGCGCAAATCTCAGCTCCATTTGTCCACATAACAAGCTTTTGGTTTCGTCAATCTGCAAGTCCCACTTTACTTTGCACTTATTTGGTTTTGAATACGAACGTTGTTATTGTTTCCACCAACCTTTGCCATCTTCACTCCGAACGACTCACCCCCAAATTGAAACTAATCATTTATTATTTAACGTAAGCATACTAAAAGTTTAAGTAATTAAACCTCCCAATGATGTGTTTTGTGTCAGTAGCGTTTCTGCTTCTGCAGTGAGAAAGCCTTTACCAAGACTTATGGCACATGCTGGACACACACACACAGACACACACACACACACACGCCCGCACATACGCAGGCGTGGACACATTGGCACAGAACACTTCAGTATTTTCAAAGCAGAGAATTAAGCATATTCCCATTTTCTTTAATCTCTTATGTCGTCTTGACCCCATTTCTTCTTACTCTGCCTCAAATAGACAGTCTTCAGTTTCCAGAGTCCAGACGGCTGTGTGGCCCAGCCCGAAGCCGGGCACGGCTCGAGTGAGCTGAAGTGCTGCTCTTGAGAGCGGACGTTGGGGCCGGGTCCGTGGCCCCGGTTGGAGTCCAGTCTGAGGCAGCCCTTTCTGGTCTCCCCGGTTTGCCCTCCACGCGATCTCTTTCTCAGAGTTGGCCTTGCCTTCCCCTTCCTGCCCCCTCCGGGCCCCCGGAGCCTCGAGTCTTGCCTGAACCTGTAGAAAGAGGGCCCTTCGAGTCCTAGAGGAATTCCCTGGTGACATCATCGGACATGCCTTTTTCAGTGAGAACTGGGGGTTCACTTAGGGATTGTACTTTTTGGTCAACGTGTTAACTTTTCAGACTCGTTGGACAGGTAGTGCTTAGATATCCGGGTTTATACTTATTACACAGCTATCCATACACACAGCGACGGAGAGAGACTCTTTTAAGTGATAATAGGGTAATCTTACTTATACCAAAAGCGTTAAGGTCTACGTTGTTCTTACTAGCTTCACATGATAAATACGTTCCCGATTTACGAATGTGTGTGATCACAGCAGAATTTGCAACAGGGTAACTCTCTTAGCAGGCCCCAAGATGATCTTTAACGTCTTTCTCAACAGTTAAAACAACTTTGTTCTTCTGAAGTCCAACAAAGACCTTTTTCTGGAGCTGGGACTCCTAATTGGGACGCTTGGCTAGCGTATGACTGTGACCAGAGTCCCACATTCAGGCTCTCGCACGCAAGAGTTCTGGACTCAGGGCCTCCTCAAAGCCAGCTGCCCAGGTCAGGGACTGACATGACTCGGGCCTCCCGCGTGTTCCCTGAATTGGCCTGCCTGCCAGCTCAGAGAGAGGATGAGGAGCGAATGTGTTTTAAAATGCAAATCAATCGGAAAGCTCTTCCGGGAAACCTGACCCACCTGGAACAGTGTCAATAGTAGAGGGGAACCCCTGGTATTAAATAAAGACCGCCCACCCCAAATTTAGGGAAATTGGATTGTTTCCCTGACATACACGATGATTTCTATCTCTGTCATAGCAGAAGACAGAAGTACAGGAATTGCCTGCTGCTCCGATATTAAGACGAGTTTCAGAAAGGTTCCCTTTTCTCTTCCGTTCAATAGAGAAGCGATAGGAGGGCCAGGAACGCACTGACATTTTCTTGCTCTGTTGGGATTCATTGGATTCCGTTACCATTTAATCTAGCGATTCTGCGCTAGTACTCAAGTGAGAAACTGCAGTTGTGTGTTCATTCCCAAATAATTTGAGTCCACAGCAACCATGAGCTAGTTTCTTCTTAATTCAAGTGGAAATCCAGTTCATTCAGGGGACCTGCTCCGCAGGTGCGGATCTCTGTCTACTTAATGTTCTCTGGAGACGAAGAACAAAGAGCTTGTGACAGGTTGAAGGTCAGGGGTCTCCTGTCCAGATACGTTCTGACAGTGTTTTATTCAATGTGGTGATACCTGGCCCTCCCACGTCCTCGGCACCTGTCGTGCGTTAGGTAACGGCATTTTTTTCCTGAGGAAATGGCTCAATCTAAGATATGGTGTTAGGGTTAGTCTCTCTGCCCTGTTTCAGCCTTTCAACCTCTAATGCGTGTTGCATTCTTTCTAAGTTCCTGGAGGCTGGCCCATTTTCAAGCCTTCGTTACTCATTGCCATTGATATTAACCGTGCAGAAAAATTTAGGTTCACGCCAAAACCTTCCCCAGAAGTTCATAGCAGCTTTATGCATAGGGGACATTATAAAAACCAAAAACTGTCCTTCAGTAGGTAAGTGGTTAAACTCTGGTGGCACTTTGTCTCCTTCTCCCGGGTCCCAGCCTAGGTGCACAGTGTGCCACCATCAGATCATGCCGCCACACACTCACCCCCGGCTCCATTCCCCAGGAGGAGAAGGCAGGTGCAGGAGAGCAGGGCCCTGTGCCCCTCTGGGCGGAGGGGACAGGCCCGCAGCAGCCTCTGTGCTCCCCAACCGCCCACCCTCAGAGGCCGGAGCTCAGTCGTGGTCGTCGCTGCTCTTCCAGACTGTGACAAGGACAGAGGGAGGGCGACGCTGGGCCGAGAGGGTTGCGCAGGCCCATCTCCACGGCAGCTTCAGCAGGGACAGAAGAAGCTCCTGGGGCAGCGTCATCTATTCCCACCAAGAGCTCGGGGTGCGGGGCAAGCTTTCCCGCTCCGGACTCAGGGCCAGCACTGCCCCACACTCCCCTCCCCGCCCTGTGACCTGTGACTCTGTCTCTACACTTCCCGGAGCCTCTGCAAACCCCCTCCCTACAGCCCCAGAAGCTCAAGGGCCAGAGAACGCAGGAGAGGACGGGTGGGGCCCATCCTGGGCTGGGGTCTAGAGGTTTTGCTCATCTGGGAATAGCCTAAAGCTTCCGTTTGTTTTTGTAAGGATGGCGTGATGGGTACTTCGCGTGCAATGAGGGAGTTGGGGCCAGGGCGCGTGAGCCACGCTGCAGTCAGCCTCCCCCCATGGCCCTGCCCCTTCTGGAAGCCACAGTAGACACTCAGGGAGGGCGGAGCCTGACCCTGCTTCTACCCCTAGCAGGGCGAGACGGAGGCCACCAGGTCTCAGGGGAAAAAAACATGTATTTGGGGGAAATCGGGGTTGGAAGGCACCATCAGCACAGAGGGTGAGGTCAGGAGAAAAACCAGAAGTCCTTGGCGAACCCTCAGTCTGTCTCCCAGCGCCCAGACAAAGGATGATACTGTGGATGGCGCCTGAACAGCCCTGCCATCCGACGCCGAGCTGCGTGTGACCCGTGCCTGGCTCTGGGCGGTGGCTGACGCGGGCTTGCCTTTGCAAGGGGCTCCTCTGGTGCTTCCTCCTTGTTGGGCCTCAGGCAGGGCAGGAGGCGTCTCAACATTTTTCTGAGAGGGCTGACGTGAAAAACCTCTTCTTTTTCCGGCAGGGCCTGGAGGGGTTTGGTCCCGAGGGCGTCTCCTGTTCCTCCGACCTGGCTCCAAGACTGGGACCCTGACTCGCCCTCCAGTGTTGCCACCCCACGGCAGGGCTCTGGTGACGCCCCACCTCCACTCTCTTTCAGAGGCTCGTTCCTGGCCATTGCTGACCCTGGACTCAGGTGTAGACGGCCTTGCTCGGCCCCCACGACCGTCCCGCTCTGCCCATTTCTGTCCGAGAGGCTGAATGCGAAGCTCGGAGAAGGCGGCCGGCCCTGCTGTCCCATCAGAGAGGCCTCGGAGGGCCCACAGCCATTGCCAGGTAGGGTCCCTCCCGGGGCCTTCTGGTTTTCCTCACTCACAGGGGAAGTTGAAGGGAGGGGAGGGGCCAGGCGCGGAACTGATGCTTTTGTGGTCAAAGTCTTATGTTTCTCTCCTGGGTGGGGCTCAAGAGGTTTTCCCGAGAACTCTGCACTGTCGGCCTTCAAGCGGGTGCCGGAATCACGGGTGGCAGAGGAGGGAAAAGTAGACCGTGGAAGGGCCAAGGGTTGAGCCTCACTTGCGTTCAGCTCAGCCGACTCCAAGGACGGGAAGGGTGGGCGCCAGCGGACATTCAGCCCAGACGTGATACTGGGTGCTTCGAGCATCTGAGGGCTGCCTGGGGCGTCTTGTTCTTCTTTCTCTGGCCAGGCCTTCGTCTGTGTTCTTTTCCTGATTTCCATCTTGAGCAGCTTTGGCGCATCAGGGTTGGCAAGTGAGGGGCTCTCCGTCTCTCCCTCCCTGTGTGTGGGGCCTCCCCGGAATGAGGCCACTGGTCGGTGGCAGGACAGGTGCCCTTGCTGGGACTGGAGGTGCGCTGACCCGGGGAAGAACAAGACCTTGATCATGTGCCACTGCGAGAGGAACTCGACGCGCCAGCTCATGCGGCCGTGGCCTGAGTTGGGAAATGGCCAAGAGGAGTGAGCTGGAGCTGTGCTCATGGCAGTAGTGTCCGGTGGGATTCTGGTCAAGTCAGCTGGAGGTTCCGCCGGCAGGGTGGAGGCCAGAGGTATAGGGGTGTGGGTCAGAGGCCCCAGGGAATGTGCTGGAGTCATGGTGAGAGTAGCACCTGCCACAGGCTTTCCGCGTGGCTGCTGGGCTCTGGCGTATGCTGTGTTGCTCGCCTCCCCAGGGTAGCCTTGACATGATGAGCGATGGGAGCATCCCTTGGAAGACAGCCTCCCTGGGGAGCTGCGGGAGCCAGGAGGCACAAGCTGCAGCCGGGAGCAGAGGGGCCCGGGACAGCAGGGCAGTCCAGGCGGGGGTGGCCCCTTGGGAGCCATGGCCCTCCATGGCCCCACCTCCACTTCACCAAATTCTCCTGCTCTGCCTCACCGCAGGCCTTTGGCCACCCCTGTCCCCGTGGCTCCCCTCCCAGCTCAGCCCCAAGCTGCCTGCAGCCCTGGGGCCACACCAGAGACTCTGGGAGCAAGAAGTCCGGGAGAGAAGGGCAAGATCCCTTACCTGTGCGAAAGCGACACCTGGCCCCGCACTTCTGCCAGGCCCTTCCCAGCAGCTCTGGGAGCTAGAAATCAGGAGACTGGGTCACAGCACTGAAAGCGGGGCAGGGGCGGTGGAGAGGGCTCTTACAGGAGGCTGCGTGCACTGTGCCTTTAGGGGAGTCTGTTGGGAGGTCAGACTGTCGAACCCGGGCACCAGTGTCCAAGGCCACCGGATCCCTGATGGGGCTGGCAAGGCTGCTGATGGGTTGAGCTATGTCATTGACCACGCGCTTCCACCTCCACCACAGCCCACGTGCCCCGGCTGGACGAGACCCTGTTCCAGGCCCCTCCTGGCCCGGGCCCTGGTTCCCAGCACAGAATGTGGCAAGTCCTCAGGTTTTCGTCTCCCTCCCGCAAACCTCCCTGAGTGTTCTGTTTCCTGAGGGACGGGTTCTGCCCCTGGCATCCTCGAGCCCGTGGAGCTGGGCGCTCAGGGACAGGAGATGGGGGCCAGCTCTGGGGCACGGGGCTGAATGGCAGGAGCTTACCTTTCAAAGCTCCCCTTTTCTTCCTGCTCCTGCTGCTCTTCCCTCTGGGCTCCACTTGACGCTGAAATGAGAGAAAAAAGAAGCAGCTGTGGGGGCTCCCTCTCCTATCTCTGGACCAGCCGTGGACACTTAGCGTTTATGAGGAAGAGGACTGCCTACACTCAGCTCCTGGCGCCCGGGGGTGTTTCTTTCCTTTTACTCGTTTTTGAAGTGGAGACTAGAACGTGAAACGGATCTTTGGTGTCTTCCTTCTTTGGAGAACGTGAGGAAGGATGATTTTCTATGTGAGACCCACCATGGATTTCTTTCGTCACTGTTCCTCTGTTCAAGAATCACGCACATTCGCAGACGTCCAGAAGCCTCTGAGCTTCCTCGGGGAGGACTCTGCTTCCCGAGGCCCGAGCCCCACTCCAGACCCTGCCTGGAGGCTCTCGGGGGCTCAGCACTGCCCTCAGATCAGCCCCGACAGAGGAAAGGCCTGCTCAAGACGCCTGCCCCAGGAAGGCGGTGGGGGAACCAGAGCTCAAGACCCGTCCTCCCACGCAGATCCCACTCAGCATCCCTTCCTCAGCCGCTGGTCACTGGACTGGGGACTTTCCCTGGAGCCCTCTACCACACCTGGACTCCTGCTCTGAGATCTTCCGAGGGAAATCCTCGTGCCCTCTCTAATCCCTGCTCGCCCAGCCTGGCTTGTCCGTGGAAGGAGGATGTTGTATTCTCTGCCAGTTCCGGAGTCCCTCTACTTTGATTCAGAATCTTGGAAATGACAGTAGAACAGAAGAGAGACTCATCTTCTGGTGGGTCTCTGCCCAGGGTTTCTTACCTTCCTTATGTTTCTGCGTTCACAAGGTGGTCGCGAGGATGGATTCCTCTGCAGGGAGGGAAGGCGCAGGAGGAAGAGCCCCAGTCCACACAGGAAGGGGAGGATGGTCCCAATCACCCAGGAAGTGGAACTGGAGCTCGGCCAGGTAGCAAAGAGGCTTTTCAGAAACATGAGAGGATTCTGCATGTCAGAAATGCAGTGCTGCCCTCAGGCAACTGAGCTCTGGGAGTGGCTTGGAGATTATTACCCCAGGCCCCCATGACAGAAGTGCGGCCTTGTCACAAAGGGCTCTTGAGGGCTGCGGAGGGGACAGCAGGGGAGCAGGCTGGACCAGAGCCCCTCCCCCACCCTCTAGCCTACGTCTCCCTCCCTCTACCCTCCTGGGCCTTCGAGACCTTAGCTAGTTTTCTATGTCTTCCCCCTGGAAGCCAGAGGTCACCGGGTTCCTTGCGTCTCCTGGATTCTTGGTTTGAAGCCAGCTATCTCATGGCCTTCGAAAGTCTGAAGTTCTCCCAGGAATTTGATCTAGTTCCCAGGGATTCATACCCTGATCCTCCTCTGTCCTCAACTCTGATTGCTGTTTTCACCTCACCTAGTGACTTTGTGTGTGTGTGTGTGTGTGTGTGTGTGTGTGTGTGTGTGAGAGGACACTGAAGTGCCAGTCTCCTAGCTGATTTCAATTATGCAATTCAGTGTTCTCGACTGTAGTCACCACGCCAGACATTAGAACCTCCGACGTTTTTCATCTGAGAGCTGAAAGTTTGTCTCCTTTCACCTGCCTCTCTCTATTTCCCCCACCCCACAGCCGCTGGCCACCACTTTTCTATTCTCTGTTTCCATGAGTTGACCTTTCTTTTATAGTTTTCCGAGTTCACGTGTAAGTGAGCCCAGGCAGTATCTGTGCTTCTCTGTCTGGCTCGTTTCATTGAGCATAACGCCCGCCAGGTTCATCCATGTTGCGCAAATCTCAGCTCCATTTGTCCACATAACAAGCTTTTGGTTTCGTCAATCTGCAAGTCCCACTTTACTTTGCACTTATTTGGTTTTGAATACGAACGTTGTTATTGTTTCCACCAACCTTTGCCATCTTCACTCCGAACGACTCACCCCCAAATTGAAACTAATCATTTATTATTTAACGTAAGCATACTAAAAGTTTAAGTAATTAAACCTCCCAATGATGTGTTTTGTGTCAGTAGCGTTTCTGCTTCTGCAGTGAGAAAGCCTTTACCAAGACTTATGGCACATGCTGGACACACACACACAGACACACACACACACACACGCCCGCACATACGCAGGCGTGGACACATTGGCACAGAACACTTCAGTATTTTCAAAGCAGAGAATTAAGCATATTCCCATTTTCTTTAATCTCTTATGTCGTCTTGACCCCATTTCTTCTTACTCTGCCTCAAATAGACAGTCTTCAGTTTCCAGAGTCCAGACGGCTGTGTGGCCCAGCCCGAAGCCGGGCACGGCTCGAGTGAGCTGAAGTGCTGCTCTTGAGAGCGGACGTTGGGGCCGGGTCCGTGGCCCCGGTTGGAGTCCAGTCTGAGGCAGCCCTTTCTGGTCTCCCCGGTTTGCCCTCCACGCGATCTCTTTCTCAGAGTTGGCCTTGCCTTCCCCTTCCTGCCCCCTCCGGGCCCCCGGAGCCTCGAGTCTTGCCTGAACCTGTAGAAAGAGGGCCCTTCGAGTCCTAGAGGAATTCCCTGGTGACATCATCGGACATGCCTTTTTCAGTGAGAACTGGGGGTTCACTTAGGGATTGTACTTTTTGGTCAACGTGTTAACTTTTCAGACTCGTTGGACAGGTAGTGCTTAGATATCCGGGTTTATAGTTATTACACAGCTATCCATACACACAGCGACGGAGAGAGACTCTTTTAAGTGATAATAGGGTAATCTTACTTATACCAAAAGCGTTAAGGTCTACGTTGTTCTTACTAGCTTCACATGATAAATACGTTCCCGATTTACGAATGTGTGTGATCACAGCAGAATTTGCAACAGGGTAACTCTCTTAGCAGGCCCCAAGATGATCTTTAACGTCTTTCTCAACAGTTAAAACAACTTTGTTCTTCTGAAGTCCAACAAAGACCTTTTTCTGGAGCTGGGACTCCTAATTGGGACGCTTGGCTAGCGTATGACTGTGACCAGAGTCCCACATTCAGGCTCTCGCACGCAAGAGTTCTGGACTCAGGGCCTCCTCAAAGCCAGCTGCCCAGGTCAGGGACTGACATGACTCGGGCCTCCCGCGTGTTCCCTGAATTGGCCTGCCTGCCAGCTCAGAGAGAGGATGAGGAGCGAATGTGTTTTAAAATGCAAATCAATCGGAAAGCTCTTCCGGGAAACCTGACCCACCTGGAACAGTGTCAATAGTAGAGGGGAACCCCTGGTATTAAATAAAGACCGCCCACCCCAAATTTAGGGAAATTGGATTGTTTCCCTGACATACACGATGATTTCTATCTCTGTCATAGCAGAAGACAGAAGTACAGGAATTGCCTGCTGCTCCGATATTAAGACGAGTTTCAGAAAGGTTCCCTTTTCTCTTCTGTTCAATAGAGAAGCGATAGGAGGGCCAGGAACGCACTGACATTTTCTTGCTCTGTTGGGATTCATTGGATTCCGTTACCATTTAATCTAGCGATTCTGCGCTAGTACTCAAGTGAGAAACTGCAGTTGTGTGTTCATTCCCAAATAATTTGAGTCCACAGCAACCATGAGCTAGTTTCTTCTTAATTCAAGTGGAAATCCAGTTCATTCAGGGGACCTGCTCCGCAGGTGCGGATCTCTGTCTACTTAATGTTCTCTGGAGACGAAGAACAAAGAGCTTGTGACAGGTTGAAGGTCAGGGGTCTCCTGTCCAGATACGTTCTGACAGTGTTTTATTCAATGTGGTGATACCTGGCCCTCCCACGTCCTCGGCACCTGTCGTGCGTTAGGTAACGGCATTTTTTTCCTGAGGAAATGGCTCAATCTAAGATATGGTGTTAGGGTTAGTCTCTCTGCCCTGTTTCAGCCTTTCAACCTCTAATGCGTGTTGCATTCTTTCTAAGTTCCTGGAGGCTGGCCCATTTTCAAGCCTTCGTTACTCATTGCCATTGATATTAACCGTGCAGAAAAATTTAGGTTCACGCCAAAACCTTCCCCAGAAGTTCATAGCAGCTTTATGCATAGGGGACATTATAAAAACCAAAAACTGTCCTTCAGTAGGTAAGTGGTTAAACTCTGGTGGCACTTTGTCTCCTTCTCCCGGGTCCCAGCCTAGGTGCACAGTGTCCCACCATCAGATCATGCCGCCACACACTCACCCCCGGCTCCATTCCCCAGGAGGAGAAGGCAGGTGCAGGAGAGCAGGGCCCTGTGCCCCTCTGGGCGGAGGGGACAGGCCCGCAGCAGCCTCTGTGCTCCCCAACCGCCCACCCTCAGAGGCCGGAGCTCAGTCGTGGTCGTCGCTGCTCTTCCAGACTGTGACAAGGACAGAGGGAGGGCGACGCTGGGCCGAGAGGGTTGCGCAGGCCCATCTCCACGGCAGCTTCAGCAGGGACAGAAGAAGCTCCTGGGGCAGCGTCATCTATTCCCACCAAGAGCTCGGGGTGCGGGGCAAGCTTTCCCGCTCCGGACTCAGGGCCAGCACTGCCCCACACTCCCCTCCCCGCCCTGTGACCTGTGACTCTGTCTCTACACTTCCCGGAGCCTCTGCAAACCCCCTCCCTACAGCCCCAGAAGCTCAAGGGCCAGAGAACGCAGGAGAGGACGGGTGGGGCCCATCCTGGGCTGGGGTCTAGAGGTTTTGCTCATCTGGGAATAGCCTAAAGCTTCCGTTTGTTTTTGTAAGGATGGCGTGATGGGTACTTCGCGTGCAATGAGGGAGTTGGGGCCAGGGCGCGTGAGCCACGCTGCAGTCAGCCTCCCCCCATGGCCCTGCCCCTTCTGGAAGCCACAGTAGACACTCAGGGAGGGCGGAGCCTGACCCTGCTTCTACCCCTAGCAGGGCGAGACGGAGGCCACCAGGTCTCAGGGGAAAAGAACATGTATTTGGGGGAAATCGGGGTTGGAAGGCACCATCAGCACAGAGGGTGAGGTCAGGAGAAAAACCAGAAGTCCTTGGCGAACCCTCAGTCTGTCTCCCAGCGCCCAGACAAAGGATGATACTGTGGATGGCGCCTGAACAGCCCTGCCATCCGACGCCGAGCTGCGTGTGACCCGTGCCTGGCTCTGGGCGGTGGCTGACGCGGGCTTGCCTTTGCAAGGGGCTCCTCTGGTGCTTCCTCCTTGTTGGGCCTCAGGCAGGGCAGGAGGCGTCTCAACATTTTTCTGAGAGGGCTGACGTGAAAAACCTCTTCTTTTTCCGGCAGGGCCTGGAGGGGTTTGGTCCCGAGGGCGTCTCCTGTTCCTCCGACCTGGCTCCAAGACTGGGACCCTGACTCGCCCTCCAGTGTTGCCACCCCACGGCAGGGCTCTGGTGACGCCCCACCTCCACTCTCTTTCAGAGGCTCGTTCCTGGCCATTGCTGACCCTGGACTCAGGTGTAGACGGCCTTGCTCGGCCCCCACGACCGTCCCGCTCTGCCCATTTCTGTCCGAGAGGCTGAATGCGAAGCTCGGAGAAGGCGGCCGGCCCTGCTGTCCCATCAGAGAGGCCTCGGAGGGCCCACAGCCATTGCCAGGTAGGGTCCCTCCCGGGGCCTTCTGGTTTTCCTCACTCACAGGGGAAGTTGAAGGGAGGGGAGGGGCCAGGCGCGGAACTGATGCTTTTGTGGTCAAAGTCTTATGTTTCTCTCCTGGGTGGGGCTCAAGAGGTTTTCCCGAGAACTCTGCACTGTCGGCCTTCAAGCGGGTGCCGGAATCACGGGTGGCAGAGGAGGGAAAAGTAGACCGTGGAAGGGCCAAGGGTTGAGCCTCACTTGCGTTCAGCTCAGCCGACTCCAAGGACGGGAAGGGTGGGCGCCAGCGGACATTCAGCCCAGACGTGATACTGGGTGCTTCGAGCATCTGAGGGCTGCCTGGGGCGTCTTGTTCTTCTTTCTCTGGCCAGGCCTTCGTCTGTGTTCTTTTCCTGATTTCCATCTTGAGCAGCTTTGGCGCATCAGGGTTGGCAAGTGAGGGGCTCTCCGTCTCTCCCTCCCTGTGTGTGGGGCCTCCCCGGAATGAGGCCACTGGTCGGTGGCAGGACAGGTGCCCTTGCTGGGACTGGAGGTGCGCTGACCCGGGGAAGAACAAGACCTTGATCATGTGCCACTGCGAGAGGAACTCGACGCGCCAGCTCATGCGGCCGTGGCCTGAGTTGGGAAATGGCCAAGAGGAGTGAGCTGGAGCTGTGCTCATGGCAGTAGTGTCCGGTGGGATTCTGGTCAAGTCAGCTGGAGGTTCCGCCGGCAGGGTGGAGGCCAGAGGTATAGGGGTGTGGGTCAGAGGCCCCAGGGAATGTGCTGGAGTCATGGTGAGAGTAGCACCTGCCACAGGCTTTCCGCGTGGCTGCTGGGCTCTGGCGTATGCTGTGTTGCTCGCCTCCCCAGGGTAGCCTTGACATGATGAGCGATGGGAGCATCCCTTGGAAGACAGCCTCCCTGGGGAGCTGCGGGAGCCAGGAGGCACAAGCTGCAGCCGGGAGCAGAGGGGCCCGGGACAGCAGGGCAGTCCAGGCGGGGGTGGCCCCTTGGGAGCCATGGCCCTCCATGGCCCCACCTCCACTTCACCAAATTCTCCTGCTCTGCCTCACCGCAGGCCTTTGGCCACCCCTGTCCCCGTGGCTCCCCTCCCAGCTCAGCCCCAAGCTGCCTGCAGCCCTGGGGCCACACCAGAGACTCTGGGAGCAAGAAGTCCGGGAGAGAAGGGCAAGATCCCTTACCTGTGCGAAAGCGACACCTGGCCCCGCACTTCTGCCAGGCCCTTCCCAGCAGCTCTGGGAGCTAGAAATCAGGAGACTGGGTCACAGCACTGAAAGCGGGGCAGGGGCGGTGGAGAGGGCTCTTACAGGAGGCTGCGTGCACTGTGCCTTTAGGGGAGTCTGTTGGGAGGTCAGACTGTCGAACCCGGGCACCAGTGTCCAAGGCCACCGGATCCCTGATGGGGCTGGCAAGGCTGCTGATGGGTTGAGCTATGTCATTGACCACGCGCTTCCACCTCCACCACAGCCCACGTGCCCCGGCTGGACGAGACCCTGTTCCAGGCCCCTCCTGGCCCGGGCCCTGGTTCCCAGCACAGAATGTGGCAAGTCCTCAGGTTTTCGTCTCCCTCCCGCAAACCTCCCTGAGTGTTCTGTTTCCTGAGGGACGGGTTCTGCCCCTGGCATCCTCGAGCCCGTGGAGCTGGGCGCTCAGGGACAGGAGATGGGGGCCAGCTCTGGGGCACGGGGCTGAATGGCAGGAGCTTACCTTTCAAAGCTCCCCTTTTCTTCCTGCTCCTGCTGCTCTTCCCTCTGGGCTCCACTTGACGCTGAAATGAGAGAAAAAAGAAGCAGCTGTGGGGGCTCCCTCTCCTATCTCTGGACCAGCCGTGGACACTTAGCGTTTATGAGGAAGAGGACTGCCTACACTCAGCTCCTGGCGCCCGGGGGTGTTTCTTTCCTTTTACTCGTTTTTGAAGTGGAGACTAGAACGTGAAACGGATCTTTGGTGTCTTCCTTCTTTGGAGAACGTGAGGAAGGATGATTTTCTATGTGAGACCCACCATGGATTTCTTTCGTCACTGTTCCTCTGTTCAAGAATCACGCACATTCGCAGACGTCCAGAAGCCTCTGAGCTTCCTCGGGGAGGACTCTGCTTCCCGAGGCCCGAGCCCCACTCCAGACCCTGCCTGGAGGCTCTCGGGGGCTCAGCACTGCCCTCAGATCAGCCCCGACAGAGGAAAGGCCTGCTCAAGACGCCTGCCCCAGGAAGGCGGTGGGGGAACCAGAGCTCAAGACCCGTCCTCCCACGCAGATCCCACTCAGCATCCCTTCCTCAGCCGCTGGTCACTGGACTGGGGACTTTCCCTGGAGCCCTCTACCACACCTGGACTCCTGCTCTGAGATCTTCCGAGGGAAATCCTCGTGCCCTCTCTAATCCCTGCTCGCCCAGCCTGGCTTGTCCGTGGAAGGAGGATGTTGTATTCTCTGCCAGTTCCGGAGTCCCTCTACTTTGATTCAGAATCTTGGAAATGACAGTAGAACAGAAGAGAGACTCATCTTCTGGTGGGTCTCTGCCCAGGGTTTCTTACCTTCCTTATGTTTCTGCGTTCACAAGGTGGTCGCGAGGATGGATTCCTCTGCAGGGAGGGAAGGCGCAGGAGGAAGAGCCCCAGTCCACACAGGAAGGGGAGGATGGTCCCAATCACCCAGGAAGTGGAACTGGAGCTCGGCCAGGTAGCAAAGAGGCTTTTCAGAAACATGAGAGGATTCTGCATGTCAGAAATGCAGTGCTGCCCTCAGGCAACTGAGCTCTGGGAGTGGCTTGGAGATTATTACCCCAGGCCCCCATGACAGAAGTGCGGCCTTGTCACAAAGGGCTCTTGAGGGCTGCGGAGGGGACAGCAGGGGAGCAGGCTGGACCAGAGCCCCTCCCCCACCCTCTAGCCTACGTCTCCCTCCCTCTACCCTCCTGGGCCTTCGAGACCTTAGCTAGTTTTCTATGTCTTCCCCCTGGAAGCCAGAGGTCACCGGGTTCCTTGCGTCTCCTGGATTCTTGGTTTGAAGCCAGCTATCTCATGGCCTTCGAAAGTCTGAAGTTCTCCCAGGAATTTGATCTAGTTCCCAGGGATTCATACCCTGATCCTCCTCTGTCCTCAACTCTGATTGCTGTTTTCACCTCACCTAGTGACTTTGTGTGTGTGTGTGTGTGTGTGTGTGTGTGTGTGTGTGTGAGAGGACACTGAAGTGCCAGTCTCCTAGCTGATTTCAATTATGCAATTCAGTGTTCTCGACTGTAGTCACCACGCCAGACATTAGAACCTCCGACGTTTTTCATCTGAGAGCTGAAAGTTTGTCTCCTTTCACCTGCCTCTCTCTATTTCCCCCACCCCACAGCCGCTGGCCACCACTTTTCTATTCTCTGTTTCCATGAGTTGACCTTTCTTTTATAGTTTTCCGAGTTCACGTGTAAGTGAGCCCAGGCAGTATCTGTGCTTCTCTGTCTGGCTCGTTTCATTGAGCATAACGCCCGCCAGGTTCATCCATGTTGCGCAAATCTCAGCTCCATTTGTCCACATAACAAGCTTTTGGTTTCGTCAATCTGCAAGTCCCACTTTACTTTGCACTTATTTGGTTTTGAATACGAACGTTGTTATTGTTTCCACCAACCTTTGCCATCTTCACTCCGAACGACTCACCCCCAAATTGAAACTAATCATTTATTATTTAACGTAAGCATACTAAAAGTTTAAGTAATTAAACCTCCCAATGATGTGTTTTGTGTCAGTAGCGTTTCTGCTTCTGCAGTGAGAAAGCCTTTACCAAGACTTATGGCACATGCTGGACACACACACACAGACACACACACACACACACGCCCGCACATACGCAGGCGTGGACACATTGGCACAGAACACTTCAGTATTTTCAAAGCAGAGAATTAAGCATATTCCCATTTTCTTTAATCTCTTATGTCGTCTTGACCCCATTTCTTCTTACTCTGCCTCAAATAGACAGTCTTCAGTTTCCAGAGTCCAGACGGCTGTGTGGCCCAGCCCGAAGCCGGGCACGGCTCGAGTGAGCTGAAGTGCTGCTCTTGAGAGCGGACGTTGGGGCCGGGTCCGTGGCCCCGGTTGGAGTCCAGTCTGAGGCAGCCCTTTCTGGTCTCCCCGGTTTGCCCTCCACGCGATCTCTTTCTCAGAGTTGGCCTTGCCTTCCCCTTCCTGCCCCCTCCGGGCCCCCGGAGCCTCGAGTCTTGCCTGAACCTGTAGAAAGAGGGCCCTTCGAGTCCTAGAGGAATTCCCTGGTGACATCATCGGACATGCCTTTTTCAGTGAGAACTGGGGGTTCACTTAGGGATTGTACTTTTTGGTCAACGTGTTAACTTTTCAGACTCGTTGGACAGGTAGTGCTTAGATATCCGGGTTTATAGTTATTACACAGCTATCCATACACACAGCGACGGAGAGAGACTCTTTTAAGTGATAATAGGGTAATCTTACTTATACCAAAAGCGTTAAGGTCTACGTTGTTCTTACTAGCTTCACATGATAAATACGTTCCCGATTTACGAATGTGTGTGATCACAGCAGAATTTGCAACAGGGTAACTCTCTTAGCAGGCCCCAAGATGATCTTTAACGTCTTTCTCAACAGTTAAAACAACTTTGTTCTTCTGAAGTCCAACAAAGACCTTTTTCTGGAGCTGGGACTCCTAATTGGGACGCTTGGCTAGCGTATGACTGTGACCAGAGTCCCACATTCAGGCTCTCGCACGCAAGAGTTCTGGACTCAGGGCCTCCTCAAAGCCAGCTGCCCAGGTCAGGGACTGACATGACTCGGGCCTCCCGCGTGTTCCCTGAATTGGCCTGCCTGCCAGCTCAGAGAGAGGATGAGGAGCGAATGTGTTTTAAAATGCAAATCAATCGGAAAGCTCTTCCGGGAAACCTGACCCACCTGGAACAGTGTCAATAGTAGAGGGGAACCCCTGGTATTAAATAAAGACCGCCCACCCCAAATTTAGGGAAATTGGATTGTTTCCCTGACATACACGATGATTTCTATCTCTGTCATAGCAGAAGACAGAAGTACAGGAATTGCCTGCTGCTCCGATATTAAGACGAGTTTCAGAAAGGTTCCCTTTTCTCTTCCGTTCAATAGAGAAGCGATAGGAGGGCCAGGAACGCACTGACATTTTCTTGCTCTGTTGGGATTCATTGGATTCCGTTACCATTTAATCTAGCGATTCTGCGCTAGTACTCAAGTGAGAAACTGCAGTTGTGTGTTCATTCCCAAATAATTTGAGTCCACAGCAACCATGAGCTAGTTTCTTCTTAATTCAAGTGGAAATCCAGTTCATTCAGGGGACCTGCTCCGCAGGTGCGGATCTCTGTCTACTTAATGTTCTCTGGAGACGAAGAACAAAGAGCTTGTGACAGGTTGAAGGTCAGGGGTCTCCTGTCCAGATACGTTCTGACAGTGTTTTATTCAATGTGGTGATACCTGGCCCTCCCACGTCCTCGGCACCTGTCGTGCGTTAGGTAACGGCATTTTTTTCCTGAGGAAATGGCTCAAATCCAAGATACCGTGTTAGGTTTACTCTCTCTGCCCTGTTTCGCCCTTTCAGCCTCTAACCCGTGTTGCATTTGCTTGTGAGATCCTGGAGGCGGGTTCATTTTCACACCATCACTGCCATTGATACTTACTGGGCAGGCAAATTTCAGTTCACCCAAAAGCCTTCACAGAGAAGCTCATGGCAGGTTTATTTCTAAGGGGTGAAATCGTAAAAATCAAAAAATGTCATCCGGTAGGTAAGCGGTTAAACTCTAGTGGCACTTTATTCTCCTTCCCCGGCGTCCCACCCTAGGCGCACAGTGTCCCACCCACCGTCAGGTGGTGACCCCACACACTCACCCCCGGCTCCGTTCCCCAGGAGGAGAAGGCAGGGGCAGGAGAGCAGGGCTCTGAGCTCCTCTGGGCAGAGGGGTGAGGCCCACAGCAGCACGCGTGCTCCCCACCCGCCCGCCCTCAGAGCCGGGAGCGCAGCCATCCTTGTCGCTGCTGCTCCAGACTGTGACAAGCACAGAGGGACGGGGACGCTGGGCCGAGAGGGATGCGCAGGCCCATCTCCACGGCCGCTTCAGCAGGGAGAGGAGCAGCTCCCGGGGCAGCGTCCTCACCTATTCCCAGCGAGAGCTCGGGGTGCAGGGCAAGCTTCCTCGCCCTCCGGACTCAGGGCCAGCACTGCCCCACACTCCCCTCCCCACTCTGTGACCTGTGAGCCTGTCTCTACGCTTGCTGGAGCCTCTGCAAAGCCCCTCCCTACAGCCCCACAAGTTCAAGGGCCAGAGAACGCAGGAGAGGACAGGCGGGGCCCATCGTGGGCTTGGGGTCTTAGAGGTTTTGCTCATCTGGAAAGAGCCCAAAGCTTCCATTGGTTTTTGTAAGGACGGTGTGATGGGGACTTGAGGTGCAATGGGGGAGCTGGGGCGAGGGCAGGTGAGCCACGCTGCAGTCGGCCTCCCCCCATGGCCCTGTCCCTTCTGGAAGCCAAAGCAGACGCTCAGGAAGGGCGGAGCCTGACCCCGTTTTTTCCCCCTAGCAGGGCACAGACAGAAGCCACGACCTCTAGGGAGAAAACAAGTGTATTTGGGGAAAATTGGGGTAGGAGGACAGCATTAGCACGGAGGGTGGGATAAGGAGCAAAACCAGGTTTTCTGTTCGTCCGCTTGCCCGTTCGGGCAGAGAAGCGTTCCTACGAGGAAAGCTGTGTCAGGCACAGTCTGCTCATCCCGGGAGAGGCATATCTGAGGAGAGCGTGGCGGGTAATGGATTGGCTGAGGCAGCTGCCACCCTCAGCCCAGGCTGGCAGGGTTTGGCCGGGGACCGCGGCTGCCCGGATGGCAGGGTCCCGTCGCCATGCCTGCTCTGATCCATCCCCTCGTATTCGGACAGTTGTGGTCCCTGGAGGTGGGTTGGGGACTGTCCTCTGTGATTGTTCTCCTCTGCTCTGGGGAGGAGGGAACGTCGTGGTGACAGGTATGTCCGGCTTGCCAGGCCTGAAGTGGGTTTTGCGATGCTTCTGCTGGGAGGCCAGAAGTTCTCGGCCAGCCTCAGTTTCCCTCCCAGGACGCAGACACAGGATGTCACTGTCGATGGCGCCTGAACAGCCCCGCCATCCGACGCCGAGCTGTGTGTGACCCGTGCCCGGCTCTGGGCGGTGGCTGAGGCGGGCTTGCCTTTGCGAGGGGCTCCTCTGGTGCTTCCTCCTTGTTGGGCCTCAGGCAGGGCAGGAGGCGTCTCAACATTTTTCTGAGAGGGCTGTCGCGAGGATCCTCTTCCTTTGCAGGCGGGGGCTGGAGGGGTTTGGTCTCGAGGGTGTCTCCCACGTCCCCGACCTGGCTCCGAGACTGGGACCCTGACTCCCCGTCCAGTGTTGCCACCCCGCGGCAGGGCTCTGGTGAGGCCCCACCCCTGCTCTCCTCCCGAGGCTCTTCCCTGGCCACGGGGGACCCTGAAGTCGGCCCCCGACGGCCTTGCTCGGCCCCCACGAAGGTCCCACCCCGCCCTTTTCTCTCTGAGAGGCCGCGTGGGAAGGTTGGAGAAGGCGGCCGGCCCTCCTGTCCCGAGAGAGAGGCTTCTGAGGGCCCACTGCCATCGCCAGGTAGGGTCCCTCCCAGGGCCTTCTGATTTTCCTCACACACAGGTGAGGGAGCAGGGAGGGGACGGGCCAGCCTGGGAACTGATGGTTTGGTCGTCCAAGTTAAGACCTGGTCACCCGGAGGAGGCTCAAGAGGTTTTCCCGTCAAGTGTGCAGAGTCAGCTTTCGAGGGGGCCCCAGAATCACAGGTGGCTGCGGGGGGCAGAGGGGACCGTGGAAGGGCCGAGGGTTGAGCCTCACATGCTTCCAGAGCTGCAGGCCCCAAGGGCAGGAGGGGTAGGCCCCAGCGGAAATTCAGCCCAGACGTGATAGTGTGTGCTGGGAGCATCTGAGGAGTGCGTGGATCGTCTTGTTCTTCTTCCCAGACCTCCGTTTGCATGCTCTCCGTGATGTCTGTCTCGAGCAGCTTCTGGGCGTCAGGGTTGGCGACTGAGGGGCTGTCGGTCTCTCCCTCCCTATGTGTGGGGCCTCCCCAGAATGAGGCCACTGGTGGGTGGCAGGACAGGGGCCCTTGCTGGGACCCGAAGTGCGACGGCACGGGGAAGAACAAGACCTGGATCGTGTTCCAGCGGGAGGGGAACGTTTCAACGCGACAGCTCACGCGGCCGTGGCCTGAGTTGGGAAATGGCCAACACGAGTGAGCTGGGGCCGAGCTCGTGGCAACAGGGCGTAGTGGAGTGGTGGTCAGGGCCGAGGGCGGTTCTGCTGGCAGGGTGGAGGCCCAAGGTAGAGTGCGCTGGGTGAGAAGAGCCAGGGAAAGTGCTGGAGCCGTGGTGAGAGGAGCACCTTGCACGGGCTTCCCGCGTGGCTGGCGGACTCTAGCAGACGCTGTCTTGCACGCCTCCCCAGGGGAGGCTTGAGATGTCAAGCGATGGAAGCACCCCTTACAAGACAGCCTCCCCGGGGAGCTGCGGGAAACAAGATGCACAAGCTGTAGCCAGGAGCAGAGGGCCCTGGGACAGCAGGGCAGGCCAGGCCAGGCCAGGTGCGGGTGGCCCCTTGAGAGCCATGGCCCTCCCTGGCCCTCCCTTCACTTCACCGAATTCTCCTGCTGTCCCTCCCCGCCAGGCCTCTTGCCACCCCCTGCCCCATGGCTCCCCTCCCAGCTCAGCCCCAAGCTGCCTGTAGCCCCGGGGCACGTCAGAGACTCTGCGAGGAAGAAGCCCAGGAGAGAAGGGCAAGATTCCTTACCTTGGCGAAAGGGACCTCAGGCCCCCCACTTCTGCCAGGTCCTTCCGGCCAGCTCTGTAAGCTAGAAATGAGGGCACTGGGTCACAGCCGTGAAGGCGGGGGCCTAGGGCTCTGGCAGGAGGCTGCGTGCAGTGTGCCTTTAGGGGAGACCGTTTGAGGTCAGACTCTGGAGCCCAGGCACCAGTGCCCAAGGCCACGGGATCCCTGACGGGGATGGCAAGGCTGCTGATGGGTTGAGGTTTGTCGTGGACCAAGTGCTTCAACCTCCACCACAGCCCACATGCCCCTGCTGGGCAACACCCTGTTCCGGACGCCTGCTGGCCTGGGCCTTGGTTCCGCGCACAGCATCTGGCAAGCACTCAGGTTTTCCTCTCCTTGCCGGGAGCCTCGCTGAGGGCTCTGTTTCCTGAGGGACAGGCTCTGTCCCTGGCATCCTCGAGCCCACGGAGCTGGGCGCTCAGGGACAGGAGGTGCAGGCCAGCTCTGGGGCACAGGGCTGAATGGCAGGAGCTTGCTTACCTTTCAAAGCTCCCCTTTTCTTCCTGCTCCTGCTGCTCCTCCCTCTCGGCTCCACTTGACGCTGAGGTGAGAGAAAAGACAAGAAACTGCGGGGTCTGAGCCCCAAGGCTCCCTCTCCTCTCTCTGGACCAGCCGCAGACGCACAGCGTTTGTGAGCGGGATGACTGCCTACCCTGAACTCCTGGGGCTCTGGGGTGTTCCTTCCCTTTTACTTCCTTTTGAAGTGGATAACTGAACACAAAATGGACGTTTGCTGTCTTCCTTCTCTGAGGATCGTAAGCAGGTCCCCATGTGGGACCAGCGTGCATCTTCTGTCACTGTTCCTCTGCTCGAGAAGCGCGCGCCTTCTCAGAGGTACAGGATCGTGTGAGCTTCCTCAGGGAGGACTCTGCTTCCTGAGGCTACAGCCCCACTCCAGGTCCTGCCCAGAGGCTCTCGGGGGCTCAGCTGTGCCCTCAGATCAACCACGACAGAGAAAAGGCCCGCCTGAGACACCTGCCCCGGGGAGGTGGCTGGGGAACGGGTGCTCAGGGCCTGTCTTCCCACAGATCCCACTCGGCATCCCGTCCGTGGCCACTGGTCGCTGGCCTCTGGGGCCTTTCCCTGGAGCCCTCTACCACACCGGGACTCCTGCTCAGAGGTCTTCGGACCGAAATCCCTGTGCCCACTCTCCCCCCTGCCCACCCAACCTGGCTGGTCTCTAGAAGGATGATGTTCTGTTCTTTCCCGTCCCTGGGGTCCCTCTAGTTGATTCAGAGAAGTGGAAATCACAGTAAAAGAGGAGAGAGACTCGTCTTCTGGTGGGTCTGGGTCCAGGATTTCTTACCTTCCTGACGTTTCTCCTTTTGTCAGTTGGTTGTGAGGGCGAATTCCTCTTGGGGGAGGGGGGGAAGAACAGGAGGAAGAGCCCCAGTCCATACAGGATGCGGAGGATGGTCCCAATCACCCAGGAGGCGGCACTGGAGCTCAAGCAGGTAGCAACAATGCTTTGTAGACGTAAGATAGGAGTTTCCATGTCTCAAGTCTAGTCCTACTCTCAGGCAACTGAGCGCTGGGAGTGACTTGGAGATTAGAACCCCACGCCCTCATCGTGGAACTGTGGCCGTGTCACGGGGGCTCCTGAGGGGGGAGGGGGGAGGGGCAGGCGAGAGGAGGGCAGCCGATTGGACCCCAGCCCCTGCGCCGCCAACTGGCCTCCAACTGCCTCCCTCCACCCTCCTGGGCCTTCTAGACCTTAGCTGGTTTTCTGTTTCTTCCACCTGGAAGCCAGCTGTCGCCCGGTTCCTTGCCTCTCCTGGATTCTTGGTTTGAAGCCACCTATCTCAGGGCCTTTGAAAGTCTGCAGTTCTCCCAGGAATTCGAGCTAGTTCCCAGGGACTCACACCCTCATTCTCCTCTGTCCTCAACTCCGACTGTTGTTTTCACCTCACTTATTGACTCTGTGTGTGCGTGCCAGGACACTGAAGTGCTGCTCTCTTAGCTGATCTCAGTTATAGAATGCAGCGTTCTCGACTCTAGTCACCACGTCAGACATGAGATCCTCAGAGCTCCTTGATCTCAGGGCTGAGAGTTGGTCCCCTTTGACCTGCCTCTCCCTCTCCCTCCCACTCCACAGCCGCTGGCCACCACTTTTGTACTCTCTGTTTCTGTGAATTGACCTTTCTTTTGTCGTTTTTCGAGTTCACGTGCTAAGCGACCCCAGGCAGTATCTGTCTTCCTCTGTCTGGCTTGTTCCACTGAGCGTAACGCCCGCCAGGTTCATCGATGTTGTGCCAGTCTCCACTCCATTTGTCCACGTAACAAGCTTTTGGTTTCGTCAATCTGGAAGTCCCACTTTATTTTACGCTTGTTTGGCTTTGAATATGAACGTTGTTATTGTTTCGATCAACCTTTGCCATCTTCGCTCAGGACGACTCACCCAAAAATGGAAACTAATCATTTCTTACGGAACATAAGCATAATCAAAATTTAAGTAACTAAACCTCCCAGTAATGTGTTTTATGTTAGTCGCATTTCTACTTCTGAAGTGAGAAAGCCTTCACCAAGACTTATGGGACGTGCTGGACACACACACACACACACACACACAGACACACACACACGCGCGCCCATACATAACGCAGGCGTGGACACATTTGCACAGACCAATTCAGGCCTTTCCAACCAGAGAATTCAGCACATTCTCATTTTCTCTAAGCTTTTCTGTCGTCTTGACCCTGTTTCTTCTCATTCCGCCCGAAATAGACCGTCTTCCGTTTCCAGAGTTTAGACGGCTGTGTGGCCCAGCCCGAAGCCGGGCACGGCTCGAGTGAGCTGAAGTGCTGCTCTTGAGAGCGGACGTTGGGGCCGGGTCCGTGGCCCGGGTTGGAGTCCAGTCTGAGGCAGCCCTTTCTGGTCTCCCCGGTTTGCCCGCCACGCGATCTCTTTCTCAGAGTTGGCCTTGCCTTCCCCTTCCTGCCCCCTCCGGGCCCCCGGAGCCTCGAGTCTTGCCTGAACCTGTAGAAAGAGGGCCCTTCGAGTCCTAGAGGAATTCCCTGGTGACATCATCGGACATGCCTTTTTCAGTGAGAACTGGGGGTTCACTTAGGGATTGTACTTTTTGGTCAACGTGTTAACTTTTCAGACTCGTTGGACAGGTAGTGCTTAGATATCCGGGTTTATAGTTATTACACAGCTATCCATACACACAGCGACGGAGAGAGACTCTTTTAACTGATAATAGGGTAATCTTACTTATACCAAAAGCGTTAAGGTCTACGTTGTTCTTACTAGCTTCACATGATAAATACGTTCCCGATTTACGAATGTGTGTGATCACAGCAGAATTTGCAACAGGGTAACTCTCTTAGCAGGCCCCAAGATGATCTTTAACGTCTTTCTCAACAGTTAAAACAACTTTATTCTTCTGAAGTCCAACAAAGACCTTTTTCTGGAGCTGAGACTCCTAATTGGGACGCTTGGCTAGCGTATGACTGTGACCAGAGTCCCACATTCAGGCTCTCGCACGCAAGAGTTCTGGACTCAGGGCCTCCTCAAAGCCAGCTGCCCAGGTCAGGGACTGACATGACTCGGGCCTCCCGCGTGTTCCCTGAATTGGCCTGCCTGCCAGCTCAGAGAGAGGATGAGGAGCGAATGTGTTTTAAAATGCAAATCAATCGGAAAGCTCTTCCGGGAAACCTGACCCACCTGGAACAGTGTCAATAGTAGAGGGGAACCCCTGGTATTAAATAAAGACCGCCCACCCCAAATTTAGGGAAATTGGATTGTTTCCCTGACATACACGATGATTTCTATCTCTGTCATAGCAGAAGACAGAAGTACAGGAATTGCCTGCTGCTCCGATATTAAGACGAGTTTCAGAAAGGTTCCCTTTTCTCTTCCGTTCAATAGAGAAGCGATAGGAGGGCCAGGAACGCACTGACATTTTCTTGCTCTGTTGGGATTCATTGGATTCCGTTACCATTTAATCTAGCGATTCTGCGCTAGTACTCAAGTGAGAAACTGCAGTTGTGTGTTCATTCCCAAATAATTTGAGTCCACAGCAACCATGAGCTAGTTTCTTCTTAATTCAAGTGGAAATCCAGTTCATTCAGGGGACCTGCTCCGCAGGTGCGGATCTCTGTCTACTTAATGTTCTCTGGAGACGAAGAACAAAGAGCTTGTGACAGGTTGAAGGTCAGGGGTCTCCTGTCCAGATACGTTCTGACAGTGTTTTATTCAATGTGGTGATACCTGGCCCTCCCACGTCCTCGGCACCTGTCGTGCGTTAGGTAACGGCATTTTTTTCCTGAGGAAATGGCTCAAATCCAAGATACCGTGTTAGGTTTACTCTCTCTGCCCTGTTTCGCCCTTTCAGCCTCTAACCCGTGTTGCATTTGCTTGTGAGATCCTGGAGGCGGGTTCATTTTCACACCATCACTGCCATTGATACTTACTGGGCAGGCAAATTTCAGTTCACCCAAAAGCCTTCACAGAGAAGCTCATGGCAGGTTTATTTCTAAGGGGTGAAATCGTAAAAATCAAAAAATGTCATCCGGTAGGTAAGCGGTTAAACTCTAGTGGCACTTTATTCTCCTTCCCCGGCGTCCCACCCTAGGCGCACAGTGTCCCACCCACCGTCAGGTGGTGACCCCACACACTCACCCCCGGCTCCGTTCCCCAGGAGGAGAAGGCAGGGGCAGGAGAGCAGGGCTCTGAGCTCCTCTGGGCAGAGGGGTGAGGCCCACAGCAGCACGCGTGCTCCCCACCCGCCCGCCCTCAGAGCCGGGAGCGCAGCCATCCTTGTCGCTGCTGCTCCAGACTGTGACAAGCACAGAGGGACGGGGACGCTGGGCCGAGAGGGATGCGCAGGCCCATCTCCACGGCAGCTTCAGCAGGGAGAGGAGCAGCTCCCGGGGCAGCGTCCTCACCTATTCCCAGCGAGAGCTCGGGGTGCAGGGCAAGCTTCCTCGCCCTCCGGACTCAGGGCCAGCACTGCCCCACACTCCCCTCCCCACTCTGTGACCTGTGAGCCTGTCTCTACGCTTGCTGGAGCCTCTGCAAAGCCCCTCCCTACAGCCCCACAAGTTCAAGGGCCAGAGAACGCAGGAGAGGACAGGCGGGGCCCATCGTGGGCTTGGGGTCTTAGAGGTTTTGCTCATCTGGAAAGAGCCCAAAGCTTCCATTGGTTTTTGTAAGGACGGTGTGATGGGGACTTGAGGTGCAATGGGGGAGCTGGGGCGAGGGCAGGTGAGCCACGCTGCAGTCGGCCTCCCCCCATGGCCCTGTCCCTTCTGGAAGCCAAAGCAGACGCTCAGGAAGGGCGGAGCCTGACCCCGTTTTTTCCCCCTAGCAGGGCACAGACAGAAGCCACGACCTCTAGGGAGAAAACAAGTGTATTTGGGGAAAATTGGGGTAGGAGGACAGCATTAGCACGGAGGGTGGGATAAGGAGCAAAACCAGGTTTTCTGTTCGTCCGCTTGCCCGTTCGGGCAGAGAAGCGTTCCTACGAGGAAAGCTGTGTCAGGCACAGTCTGCTCATCCCGGGAGAGGCATATCTGAGGAGAGCGTGGCGGGTAATGGATTGGCTGAGGCAGCTGCCACCCTCAGCCCAGGCTGGCAGGGTTTGGCCGGGGACCGCGGCTGCCCGGATGGCAGGGTCCCGTCGCCATGCCTGCTCTGATCCATCCCCTCGTATTCGGACAGTTGTGGTCCCTGGAGGTGGGTTGGGGACTGTCCTCTGTGATTGTTCTCCTCTGCTCTGGGGAGGAGGGAACGTCGTGGTGACAGGTATGTCCGGCTTGCCAGGCCTGAAATGGGTTTTGCGATGCTTCTGCTGGGAGGCCAGAAGTTCTCGGCCAGCCTCAGTTTCCCTCCCAGGACGCAGACACAGGATGTCACTGTCGATGGCGCCTGAACAGCCCCGCCATCCGACGCCGAGCTGTGTGTGACCCGTGCCCGGCTCTGGGCGGTGGCTGAGGCGGGCTTGCCTTTGCGAGGGGCTCCTCTGGTGCTTCCTCCTTGTTGGGCCTCAGGCAGGGCAGGAGGCGTCTCAACATTTTTCTGAGAGGGCTGTCGCGAGGATCCTCTTCCTTTGCAGGCGGGGGCTGGAGGGGTTTGGTCTCGAGGGTGTCTCCCACGTCCCCGACCTGGCTCCGAGACTGGGACCCTGACTCCCCGTCCAGTGTTGCCACCCCGCGGCAGGGCTCTGGTGAGGCCCCACCCCTGCTCTCCTCCCGAGGCTCTTCCCTGGCCACGGGGGACCCTGAAGTCGGCCCCCGACGGCCTTGCTCGGCCCCCACGAAGGTCCCACCCCGCCCTTTTCTCTCTGAGAGGCCGCGTGGGAAGCTTGGAGAAGGCGGCCGGCCCTCCTGTCCCGAGAGAGAGGCTTCTGAGGGCCCACTGCCATCGCCAGGTAGGGTCCCTCCCAGGGCCTTCTGATTTTCCTCACACACAGGTGAGGGAGCAGGGAGGGGACGGGCCAGCCTGGGAACTGATGGTTTGGTCGTCCAAGTTAAGACCTGGTCACCCGGAGGAGGCTCAAGAGGTTTTCCCGTCAAGTGTGCAGAGTCAGCTTTCGAGGGGGCCCCAGAATCACAGGTGGCTGCGGGGGGCAGAGGGGACCGTGGAAGGGCCGAGGGTTGAGCCTCACATGCTTCCAGAGCTGCAGGCCCCAAGGGCAGGAGGGGTAGGCCCCAGCGGAAATTCAGCCCAGACGTGATAGTGTGTGCTGGGAGCATCTGAGGAGTGCGTGGATCGTCTTGTTCTTCTTCCCAGACCTCCGTTTGCATGCTCTCCGTGATGTCTGTCTCGAGCAGCTTCTGGGCGTCAGGGTTGGCGACTGAGGGGCTGTCGGTCTCTCCCTCCCTATGTGTGGGGCCTCCCCAGAATGAGGCCACTGGTGGGTGGCAGGACAGGGGCCCTTGCTGGGACCCGAAGTGCGACGGCACGGGGAAGAACAAGACCTGGATCGTGTTCCAGCGGGAGGGGAACGTTTCAACGCGACAGCTCACGCGGCCGTGGCCTGAGTTGGGAAATGGCCAACACGAGTGAGCTGGGGCCGAGCTCGTGGCAACAGGGCGTAGTGGAGTGGTGGTCAGGGCCGAGGGCGGTTCTGCTGGCAGGGTGGAGGCCCAAGGTAGAGTGCGCTGGGTGAGAAGAGCCAGGGAAAGTGCTGGAGCCGTGGTGAGAGGAGCACCTTGCACGGGCTTCCCGCGTGGCTGGCGGACTCTAGCAGACGCTGTCTTGCACGCCTCCCCAGGGGAGGCTTGAGATGTCAAGCGATGGAAGCACCCCTTACAAGACAGCCTCCCCGGGGAGCTGCGGGAAACAAGATGCACAAGCTGTAGCCAGGAGCAGAGGGCCCTGGGACAGCAGGGCAGGCCAGGCCAGGCCAGGTGCGGGTGGCCCCTTGAGAGCCATGGCCCTCCCTGGCCCTCCCTTCACTTCACCGAATTCTCCTGCTGTCCCTCCCCGCCAGGCCTCTTGCCACCCCCTGCCCCATGGCTCCCCTCCCAGCTCAGCCCCAAGCTGCCTGTAGCCCCGGGGCACGTCAGAGACTCTGCGAGGAAGAAGCCCAGGAGAGAAGGGCAAGATTCCTTACCTTGGCGAAAGGGACCTCAGGCCCCCCACTTCTGCCAGGTCCTTCCGGCCAGCTCTGTAAGCTAGAAATGAGGGCACTGGGTCACAGCCGTGAAGGCGGGGGCCTAGGGCTCTGGCAGGAGGCTGCGTGCAGTGTGCCTTTAGGGGAGACCGTTTGAGGTCAGACTCT
This sequence comes from Equus caballus, assembly GCF_041296265.1. Taxonomy (NCBI): domain Eukaryota; kingdom Metazoa; phylum Chordata; class Mammalia; order Perissodactyla; family Equidae; genus Equus; species Equus caballus. Next base: position 25,444,397 of record NC_091704.1, read on the forward strand.
GGAGCCCAGGCACCAGTGCCCAAGGCCACGGGATCCCTGACGGGGATGGCAAGGCTGCTGATGGGTTGAGGTTTGTCGTGGACCAAGTGCTTCAACCTCCACCACAGCCCACATGCCCCTGCTGGGCAACACCCTGTTCCGGACGCCTGCTGGCCTGGGCCTTGGTTCCGCGCACAGCATCTGGCAAGCACTCAGGTTTTCCTCTCCTTGCCGGGAGCCTCGCTGAGGGCTCTGTTTCCTGAGGGACAGGCTCTGTCCCTGGCATCCTCGAGCCCACGGAGCTGGGCGCTCAGGGACAGGAGGTGCAGGCCAGCTCTGGGGCACAGGGCTGAATGGCAGGAGCTTGCTTACCTTTCAAAGCTCCCCTTTTCTTCCTGCTCCTGCTGCTCCTCCCTCTCGGCTCCACTTGACGCTGAGGTGAGAGAAAAGACAAGAAACTGCGGGGTCTGAGCCCCAAGGCTCCCTCTCCTCTCTCTGGACCAGCCGCAGACGCACAGCGTTTGTGAGCGGGATGACTGCCTACCCTGAACTCCTGGGGCTCTGGGGTGTTCCTTCCCTTTTACTTCCTTTTGAAGTGGATAACTGAACACAAAATGGACGTTTGCTGTCTTCCTTCTCTGAGGATCGTAAGCAGGTCCCCATGTGGGACCAGCGTGCATCTTCTGTCACTGTTCCTCTGCTCGAGAAGCGCGCGCCTTCTCAGAGGTACAGGATCGTGTGAGCTTCCTCAGGGAGGACTCTGCTTCCTGAGGCTACAGCCCCACTCCAGGTCCTGCCCAGAGGCTCTCGGGGGCTCAGCTGTGCCCTCAGATCAACCACGACAGAGAAAAGGCCCGCCTGAGACACCTGCCCCGGGGAGGTGGCTGGGGAACGGGTGCTCAGGGCCTGTCTTCCCACAGATCCCACTCGGCATCCCGTCCGTGGCCACTGGTCGCTGGCCTCTGGGGCCTTTCCCTGGAGCCCTCTACCACACCGGGACTCCTGCTCGGAGGTCTTCGGACCGAAATCCCTGTGCCCACTCTCCCCCCTGCCCACCCAACCTGGCTGGTCTCTAGAAGGATGATGTTCTGTTCTTTCCCGTCCCTGGGGTCCCTCTAGTTGATTCAGAGAAGTGGAAATCACAGTAAAAGAGGAGAGAGACTCGTCTTCTGGTGGGTCTGGGTCCAGGATTTCTTACCTTCCTGACGTTTCTCCTTTTGTCAGTTGGTTGTGAGGGCGAATTCCTCTTGGGGGAGGGGGGGAAGAACAGGAGGAAGAGCCCCAGTCCATACAGGATGCGGAGGATGGTCCCAATCACCCAGGAGGCGGCACTGGAGCTCAAGCAGGTAGCAACAATGCTTTGTAGACGTAAGATAGGAGTTTCCATGTCTCAAGTCTAGTCCTACTCTCAGGCAACTGAGCGCTGGGAGTGACTTGGAGATTAGAACCCCACGCCCTCATCGTGGAACTGTGGCCGTGTCACGGGGGCTCCTGAGGGGGGAGGGGGGAGGGGCAGGCGAGAGGAGGGCAGCCGATTGGACCCCAGCCCCTGCGCCGCCAACTGGCCTCCAACTGCCTCCCTCCACCCTCCTGGGCCTTCTAGACCTTAGCTGGTTTTCTGTTTCTTCCACCTGGAAGCCAGCTGTCGCCCGGTTCCTTGCCTCTCCTGGATTCTTGGTTTGAAGCCACCTATCTCAGGGCCTTTGAAAGTCTGCAGTTCTCCCAGGAATTCGAGCTAGTTCCCAGGGACTCACACCCTCATTCTCCTCTGTCCTCAACTCCGACTGTTGTTTTCACCTCACTTATTGACTCTGTGTGTGCGTGCCAGGACACTGAAGTGCTGCTCTCTTAGCTGATCTCAGTTATAGAATGCAGCGTTCTCGACTCTAGTCACCACGTCAGACATGAGATCCTCAGAGCTCCTTGATCTCAGGGCTGAGAGTTGGTCCCCTTTGACCTGCCTCTCCCTCTCCCTCCCACTCCACAGCCGCTGGCCACCACTTTTGTACTCTCTGTTTCTGTGAATTGACCTTTCTTTTGTCGTTTTTCGAGTTCACGTGTTAAGCGACCCCAGGCAGTATCTGTCTTCCTCTGTCTGGCTTGTTCCACTGAGCGTAACGCCCGCCAGGTTCATCGATGTTGTGCCAGTCTCCACTCCATTTGTCCACGTAACAAGCTTTTGGTTTCGTCAATCTGGAAGTCCCACTTTATTTTACGCTTGTTTGGCTTTGAATATGAACGTTGTTATTGTTTCGATCAACCTTTGCCATCTTCACTCAGGACGACTCACCCAAAAATGGAAACTAATCATTTCTTACGGAACATAAGCATAATCAAAATTTAAGTAACTAAACCTCCCAGTAATGTGTTTTATGTTAGTCGCATTTCTACTTCTGAAGTGAGAAAGCCTTCACCAAGACTTATGGGACGTGCTGGACACACACACACACACACACACACACAGACACACACACACGCGCGCCCATACATAACGCAGGCGTGGACACATTTGCACAGACCAATTCAGGCCTTTCCAACCAGAGAATTCAGCACATTCTCATTTTCTCTAAGCTTTTCTGTCGTCTTGACCCTGTTTCTTCTCATTCCGCCCGAAATAGACCGTCTTCCGTTTCCAGAGTTTAGACGGCTGTGTGGCCCAGCCCGAAGCCGGGCACGGCTCGAGTGAGCTGAAGTGCTGCTCTTGAGAGCGGACGTTGGGGCCGGGTCCGTGGCCCGGGTTGGAGTCCAGTCTGAGGCAGCCCTTTCTGGTCTCCCCGGTTTGCCCGCCACGCGATCTCTTTCTCAGAGTTGGCCTTGCCTTCCCCTTCCTGCCCCCTCCGGGCCCCCGGAGCCTCGAGTCTTGCCTGAACCTGTAGAAAGAGGGCCCTTCGAGTCCTAGAGGAATTCCCTGGTGACATCATCGGACATGCCTTTTTCAGTGAGAACTGGGGGTTCACTTAGGGATTGTACTTTTTGGTCAACGTGTTAACTTTTCAGACTCGTTGGACAGGTAGTGCTTAGATATCCGGGTTTATACTTATTACACAGCTATCCATACACACAGCGACGGAGAGAGACTCTTTTAAGTGATAATAGGGTAATCTTACTTATACCAAAAGCGTTAAGGTCTACGTTGTTCTTACTAGCTTCACATGATAAATACGTTCCCGATTTACGAATGTGTGTGATCACAGCAGAATTTGCAACAGGGTAACTCTCTTAGCAGGCCCCAAGATGATCTTTAACGTCTTTCTCAACAGTTAAAACAACTTTGTTCTTCTGAAGTCCAACAAAGACCTTTTTCTGGAGCTGGGACTCCTAATTGGGACGCTTGGCTAGCGTATGACTGTGACCAGAGTCCCACATTCAGGCTCTCGCACGCAAGAGTTCTGGACTCAGGGCCTCCTCAAAGCCAGCTGCCCAGGTCAGGGACTGACATGACTCGGGCCTCCCGCGTGTTCCCTGAATTGGCCTGCCTGCCAGCTCAGAGAGAGGATGAGGAGCGAATGTGTTTTAAAATGCAAATCAATCGGAAAGCTCTTCCGGGAAACCTGACCCACCTGGAACAGTGTCAATAGTAGAGGGGAACCCCTGGTATTAAATAAAGACCGCCCACCCCAAATTTAGGGAAATTGGATTGTTTCCCTGACATACACGATGATTTCTATCTCTGTCATAGCAGAAGACAGAAGTACAGGAATTGCCTGCTGCTCCGATATTAAGACGAGTTTCAGAAAGGTTCCCTTTTCTCTTCTGTTCAATAGAGAAGCGATAGGAGGGCCAGGAACGCACTGACATTTTCTTGCTCTGTTGGGATTCATTGGATTCCGTTACCATTTAATCTAGCGATTCTGCGCTAGTACTCAAGTGAGAAACTGCAGTTGTGTGTTCATTCCCAAATAATTTGAGTCCACAGCAACCATGAGCTAGTTTCTTCTTAATTCAAGTGGAAATCCAGTTCATTCAGGGGACCTGCTCCGCAGGTGCGGATCTCTGTCTACTTAATGTTCTCTGGAGACGAAGAACAAAGAGCTTGTGACAGGTTGAAGGTCAGGGGTCTCCTGTCCAGATACGTTCTGACAGTGTTTTATTCAATGTGGTGATACCTGGCCCTCCCACGTCCTCGGCACCTGTCGTGCGTTAGGTAACGGCATTTTTTTCCTGAGGAAATGGCTCAATCTAAGATATGGTGTTAGGGTTAGTCTCTCTGCCCTGTTTCAGCCTTTCAACCTCTAATGCGTGTTGCATTCTTTCTAAGTTCCTGGAGGCTGGCCCATTTTCAAGCCTTCGTTACTCATTGCCATTGATATTAACCGTGCAGAAAAATTTAGGTTCACGCCAAAACCTTCCCCAGAAGTTCATAGCAGCTTTATGCATAGGGGACATTATAAAAACCAAAAACTGTCCTTCAGTAGGTAAGTGGTTAAACTCTGGTGGCACTTTGTCTCCTTCTCCCGGGTCCCAGCCTAGGTGCACAGTGTCCCACCATCAGATCATGCCGCCACACACTCACCCCCGGCTCCATTCCCCAGGAGGAGAAGGCAGGTGCAGGAGAGCAGGGCCCTGTGCCCCTCTGGGCGGAGGGGACAGGCCCGCAGCAGCCTCTGTGCTCCCCAACCGCCCACCCTCAGAGGCCGGAGCTCAGTCGTGGTCGTCGCTGCTCTTCCAGACTGTGACAAGGACAGAGGGAGGGCGACGCTGGGCCGAGAGGGTTGCGCAGGCCCATCTCCACGGCAGCTTCAGCAGGGACAGAAGAAGCTCCTGGGGCAGCGTCATCTATTCCCACCAAGAGCTCGGGGTGCGGGGCAAGCTTTCCCGCTCCGGACTCAGGGCCAGCACTGCCCCACACTCCCCTCCCCGCCCTGTGACCTGTGACTCTGTCTCTACACTTCCCGGAGCCTCTGCAAACCCCCTCCCTACAGCCCCAGAAGCTCAAGGGCCAGAGAACGCAGGAGAGGACGGGTGGGGCCCATCCTGGGCTGGGGTCTAGAGGTTTTGCTCATCTGGGAATAGCCTAAAGCTTCCGTTTGTTTTTGTAAGGATGGCGTGATGGGTACTTCGCGTGCAATGAGGGAGTTGGGGCCAGGGCGCGTGAGCCACGCTGCAGTCAGCCTCCCCCCATGGCCCTGCCCCTTCTGGAAGCCACAGTAGACACTCAGGGAGGGCGGAGCCTGACCCTGCTTCTACCCCTAGCAGGGCGAGACGGAGGCCACCAGGTCTCAGGGGAAAAAAACATGTATTTGGGGGAAATCGGGGTTGGAAGGCACCATCAGCACAGAGGGTGAGGTCAGGAGAAAAACCAGAAGTCCTTGGCGAACCCTCAGTCTGTCTCCCAGCGCCCAGACAAAGGATGATACTGTGGATGGCGCCTGAACAGCCCTGCCATCCGACGCCGAGCTGCGTGTGACCCGTGCCTGGCTCTGGGCGGTGGCTGACGCGGGCTTGCCTTTGCAAGGGGCTCCTCTGGTGCTTCCTCCTTGTTGGGCCTCAGGCAGGGCAGGAGGCGTCTCAACATTTTTCTGAGAGGGCTGACGTGAAAAACCTCTTCTTTTTCCGGCAGGGCCTGGAGGGGTTTGGTCCCGAGGGCGTCTCCTGTTCCTCCGACCTGGCTCCAAGACTGGGACCCTGACTCGCCCTCCAGTGTTGCCACCCCACGGCAGGGCTCTGGTGACGCCCCACCTCCACTCTCTTTCAGAGGCTCGTTCCTGGCCATTGCTGACCCTGGACTCAGGTGTAGACGGCCTTGCTCGGCCCCCACGACCGTCCCGCTCTGCCCATTTCTGTCCGAGAGGCTGAATGCGAAGCTCGGAGAAGGCGGCCGGCCCTGCTGTCCCATCAGAGAGGCCTCGGAGGGCCCACAGCCATTGCCAGGTAGGGTCCCTCCCGGGGCCTTCTGGTTTTCCTCACTCACAGGGGAAGTTGAAGGGAGGGGAGGGGCCAGGCGCGGAACTGATGCTTTTGTGGTCAAAGTCTTATGTTTCTCTCCTGGGTGGGGCTCAAGAGGTTTTCCCGAGAACTCTGCACTGTCGGCCTTCAAGCGGGTGCCGGAATCACGGGTGGCAGAGGAGGGAAAAGTAGACCGTGGAAGGGCCAAGGGTTGAGCCTCACTTGCGTTCAGCTCAGCCGACTCCAAGGACGGGAAGGGTGGGCGCCAGCGGACATTCAGCCCAGACGTGATACTGGGTGCTTCGAGCATCTGAGGGCTGCCTGGGGCGTCTTGTTCTTCTTTCTCTGGCCAGGCCTTCGTCTGTGTTCTTTTCCTGATTTCCATCTTGAGCAGCTTTGGCGCATCAGGGTTGGCAAGTGAGGGGCTCTCCGTCTCTCCCTCCCTGTGTGTGGGGCCTCCCCGGAATGAGGCCACTGGTCGGTGGCAGGACAGGTGCCCTTGCTGGGACTGGAGGTGCGCTGACCCGGGGAAGAACAAGACCTTGATCATGTGCCACTGCGAGAGGAACTCGACGCGCCAGCTCATGCGGCCGTGGCCTGAGTTGGGAAATGGCCAAGAGGAGTGAGCTGGAGCTGTGCTCATGGCAGTAGTGTCCGGTGGGATTCTGGTCAAGTCAGCTGGAGGTTCCGCCGGCAGGGTGGAGGCCAGAGGTATAGGGGTGTGGGTCAGAGGCCCCAGGGAATGTGCTGGAGTCATGGTGAGAGTAGCACCTGCCACAGGCTTTCCGCGTGGCTGCTGGGCTCTGGCGTATGCTGTGTTGCTCGCCTCCCCAGGGTAGCCTTGACATGATGAGCGATGGGAGCATCCCTTGGAAGACAGCCTCCCTGGGGAGCTGCGGGAGCCAGGAGGCACAAGCTGCAGCCGGGAGCAGAGGGGCCCGGGACAGCAGGGCAGTCCAGGCGGGGGTGGCCCCTTGGGAGCCATGGCCCTCCATGGCCCCACCTCCACTTCACCAAATTCTCCTGCTCTGCCTCACCGCAGGCCTTTGGCCACCCCTGTCCCCGTGGCTCCCCTCCCAGCTCAGCCCCAAGCTGCCTGCAGCCCTGGGGCCACACCAGAGACTCTGGGAGCAAGAAGTCCGGGAGAGAAGGGCAAGATCCCTTACCTGTGCGAAAGCGACACCTGGCCCCGCACTTCTGCCAGGCCCTTCCCAGCAGCTCTGGGAGCTAGAAATCAGGAGACTGGGTCACAGCACTGAAAGCGGGGCAGGGGCGGTGGAGAGGGCTCTTACAGGAGGCTGCGTGCACTGTGCCTTTAGGGGAGTCTGTTGGGAGGTCAGACTGTCGAACCCGGGCACCAGTGTCCAAGGCCACCGGATCCCTGATGGGGCTGGCAAGGCTGCTGATGGGTTGAGCTATGTCATTGACCACGCGCTTCCACCTCCACCACAGCCCACGTGCCCCGGCTGGACGAGACCCTGTTCCAGGCCCCTCCTGGCCCGGGCCCTGGTTCCCAGCACAGAATGTGGCAAGTCCTCAGGTTTTCGTCTCCCTCCCGCAAACCTCCCTGAGTGTTCTGTTTCCTGAGGGACGGGTTCTGCCCCTGGCATCCTCGAGCCCGTGGAGCTGGGCGCTCAGGGACAGGAGATGGGGGCCAGCTCTGGGGCACGGGGCTGAATGGCAGGAGCTTACCTTTCAAAGCTCCCCTTTTCTTCCTGCTCCTGCTGCTCTTCCCTCTGGGCTCCACTTGACGCTGAAATGAGAGAAAAAAGAAGCAGCTGTGGGGGCTCCCTCTCCTATCTCTGGACCAGCCGTGGACACTTAGCGTTTATGAGGAAGACGACTGCCTACACTCAGCTCCTGGCGCCCGGGGGTGTTTCTTTCCTTTTACTCGTTTTTGAAGTGGAGACTAGAACGTGAAACGGATCTTTGGTGTCTTCCTTCTTTGGAGAACGTGAGGAAGGATGATTTTCTATGTGAGACCCACCATGGATTTCTTTCGTCACTGTTCCTCTGTTCAAGAATCACGCACATTCGCAGACGTCCAGAAGCCTCTGAGCTTCCTCGGGGAGGACTCTGCTTCCCGAGGCCCGAGCCCCACTCCAGACCCTGCCTGGAGGCTCTCGGGGGCTCAGCACTGCCCTCAGATCAGCCCCGACAGAGGAAAGGCCTGCTCAAGACGCCTGCCCCAGGAAGGCGGTGGGGGAACCAGAGCTCAAGACCCGTCCTCCCACGCAGATCCCACTCAGCATCCCTTCCTCAGCCGCTGGTCACTGGACTGGGGACTTTCCCTGGAGCCCTCTACCACACCTGGACTCCTGCTCTGAGATCTTCCGAGGGAAATCCTCGTGCCCTCTCTAATCCCTGCTCGCCCAGCCTGGCTTGTCCGTGGAAGGAGGATGTTGTATTCTCTGCCAGTTCCGGAGTCCCTCTACTTTGATTCAGAATCTTGGAAATGACAGTAGAACAGAAGAGAGACTCATCTTCTGGTGGGTCTCTGCCCAGGGTTTCTTACCTTCCTTATGTTTCTGCGTTCACAAGGTGGTCACGAGGATGGATTCCTCTGCAGGGAGGGAAGGCGCAGGAGGAAGAGCCCCAGTCCACACAGGAAGGGGAGGATGGTCCCAATCACCCAGGAAGTGGAACTGGAGCTCGGCCAGGTAGCAAAGAGGCTTTTCAGAAACATGAGAGGATTCTGCATGTCAGAAATGCAGTGCTGCCCTCAGGCAACTGAGCTCTGGGAGTGGCTTGGAGATTATTACCCCAGGCCCCCATGACAGAAGTGCGGCCTTGTCACAAAGGGCTCTTGAGGGCTGCGGAGGGGACAGCAGGGGAGCAGGCTGGACCAGAGCCCCTCCCCCACCCTCTAGCCTACGTCTCCCTCCCTCTACCCTCCTGGGCCTTCGAGACCTTAGCTAGTTTTCTATGTCTTCCCCCTGGAAGCCAGAGGTCACCGGGTTCCTTGCGTCTCCTGGATTCTTGGTTTGAAGCCAGCTATCTCATGGCCTTCGAAAGTCTGAAGTTCTCCCAGGAATTTGATCTAGTTCCCAGGGATTCATACCCTGATCCTCCTCTGTCCTCAACTCTGATTGCTGTTTTCACCTCACCTAGTGACTTTGTGTGTGTGTGTGTGTGTGTGTGTGTGTGTGTGTGTGTGTGTGAGAGGACACTGAAGTGCCAGTCTCCTAGCTGATTTCAATTATGCAATTCAGTGTTCTCGACTGTAGTCACCACGCCAGACATTAGAACCTCCGACGTTTTTCATCTGAGAGCTGAAAGTTTGTCTCCTTTCACCTGCCTCTCTCTATTTCCCCCACCCCACAGCCGCTGGCCACCACTTTTCTATTCTCTGTTTCCATGAGTTGACCTTTCTTTTATAGTTTTCCGAGTTCACGTGTAAGTGAGCCCAGGCAGTATCTGTGCTTCTCTGTCTGGCTCGTTTCATTGAGCATAACGCCCGCCAGGTTCATCCATGTTGCGCAAATCTCAGCTCCATTTGTCCACATAACAAGCTTTTGGTTTCGTCAATCTGCAAGTCCCACTTTACTTTGCACTTATTTGGTTTTGAATACGAACGTTGTTATTGTTTCCACCAACCTTTGCCATCTTCACTCCGAACGACTCACCCCCAAATTGAAACTAATCATTTATTATTTAACGTAAGCATACTAAAAGTTTAAGTAATTAAACCTCCCAATGATGTGTTTTGTGTCAGTAGCGTTTCTGCTTCTGCAGTGAGAAAGCCTTTACCAAGACTTATGGCACATGCTGGACACACACACACAGACACACACACACACACACGCCCGCACATACGCAGGCGTGGACACATTGGCACAGAACACTTCAGTATTTTCAAAGCAGAGAATTAAGCATATTCCCATTTTCTTTAATCTCTTATGTCGTCTTGACCCCATTTCTTCTTACTCTGCCTCAAATAGACAGTCTTCAGTTTCCAGAGTCCAGACGGCTGTGTGGCCCAGCCCGAAGCCGGGCACGGCTCGAGTGAGCTGAAGTGCTGCTCTTGAGAGCGGACGTTGGGGCCGGGTCCGTGGCCCCGGTTGGAGTCCAGTCTGAGGCAGCCCTTTCTGGTCTCCCCGGTTTGCCCTCCACGCGATCTCTTTCTCAGAGTTGGCCTTGCCTTCCCCTTCCTGCCCCCTCCGGGCCCCCGGAGCCTCGAGTCTTGCCTGAACCTGTAGAAAGAGGGCCCTTCGAGTCCTAGAGGAATTCCCTGGTGACATCATCGGACATGCCTTTTTCAGTGAGAACTGGGGGTTCACTTAGGGATTGTACTTTTTGGTCAACGTGTTAACTTTTCAGACTCGTTGGACAGGTAGTGCTTAGATATCCGGGTTTATACTTATTACACAGCTATCCATACACACAGCGACGGAGAGAGACTCTTTTAAGTGATAATAGGGTAATCTTACTTATACCAAAAGCGTTAAGGTCTACGTTGTTCTTACTAGCTTCACATGATAAATACGTTCCCGATTTACGAATGTGTGTGATCACAGCAGAATTTGCAACAGGGTAACTCTCTTAGCAGGCCCCAAGATGATCTTTAACGTCTTTCTCAACAGTTAAAACAACTTTGTTCTTCTGAAGTCCAACAAAGACCTTTTTCTGGAGCTGGGACTCCTAATTGGGACGCTTGGCTAGCGTATGACTGTGACCAGAGTCCCACATTCAGGCTCTCGCACGCAAGAGTTCTGGACTCAGGGCCTCCTCAAAGCCAGCTGCCCAGGTCAGGGACTGACATGACTCGGGCCTCCCGCGTGTTCCCTGAATTGGCCTGCCTGCCAGCTCAGAGAGAGGATGAGGAGCGAATGTGTTTTAAAATGCAAATCAATCGGAAAGCTCTTCCGGGAAACCTGACCCACCTGGAACAGTGTCAATAGTAGAGGGGAACCCCTGGTATTAAATAAAGACCGCCCACCCCAAATTTAGGGAAATTGGATTGTTTCCCTGACATACACGATGATTTCTATCTCTGTCATAGCAGAAGACAGAAGTACAGGAATTGCCTGCTGCTCCGATATTAAGACGAGTTTCAGAAAGGTTCCCTTTTCTCTTCCGTTCAATAGAGAAGCGATAGGAGGGCCAGGAACGCACTGACATTTTCTTGCTCTGTTGGGATTCATTGGATTCCGTTACCATTTAATCTAGCGATTCTGCGCTAGTACTCAAGTGAGAAACTGCAGTTGTGTGTTCATTCCCAAATAATTTGAGTCCACAGCAACCATGAGCTAGTTTCTTCTTAATTCAAGTGGAAATCCAGTTCATTCAGGGGACCTGCTCCGCAGGTGCGGATCTCTGTCTACTTAATGTTCTCTGGAGACGAAGAACAAAGAGCTTGTGACAGGTTGAAGGTCAGGGGTCTCCTGTCCAGATACGTTCTGACAGTGTTTTATTCAATGTGGTGATACCTGGCCCTCCCACGTCCTCGGCACCTGTCGTGCGTTAGGTAACGGCATTTTTTTCCTGAGGAAATGGCTCAAATCCAAGATACCGTGTTAGGTTTACTCTCTCTGCCCTGTTTCGCCCTTTCAGCCTCTAACCCGTGTTGCATTTGCTTGTGAGATCCTGGAGGCGGGTTCATTTTCACACCATCACTGCCATTGATACTTACTGGGCAGGCAAATTTCAGTTCACCCAAAAGCCTTCACAGAGAAGCTCATGGCAGGTTTATTTCTAAGGGGTGAAATCGTAAAAATCAAAAAATGTCATCCGGTAGGTAAGCGGTTAAACTCTAGTGGCACTTTATTCTCCTTCCCCGGCGTCCCACCCTAGGCGCACAGTGTCCCACCCACCGTCAGGTGGTGACCCCACACACTCACCCCCGGCTCCGTTCCCCAGGAGGAGAAGGCAGGGGCAGGAGAGCAGGGCTCTGAGCTCCTCTGGGCAGAGGGGTGAGGCCCACAGCAGCACGCGTGCTCCCCACCCGCCCGCCCTCAGAGCCGGGAGCGCAGCCATCCTTGTCGCTGCTGCTCCAGACTGTGACAAGCACAGAGGGACGGGGACGCTGGGCCGAGAGGGATGCGCAGGCCCATCTCCACGGCAGCTTCAGCAGGGAGAGGAGCAGCTCCCGGGGCAGCGTCCTCACCTATTCCCAGCGAGAGCTCGGGGTGCAGGGCAAGCTTCCTCGCCCTCCGGACTCAGGGCCAGCACTGCCCCACACTCCCCTCCCCACTCTGTGACCTGTGAGCCTGTCTCTACGCTTGCTGGAGCCTCTGCAAAGCCCCTCCCTACAGCCCCACAAGTTCAAGGGCCAGAGAACGCAGGAGAGGACAGGCGGGGCCCATCGTGGGCTTGGGGTCTTAGAGGTTTTGCTCATCTGGAAAGAGCCCAAAGCTTCCATTGGTTTTTGTAAGGACGGTGTGATGGGGACTTGAGGTGCAATGGGGGAGCTGGGGCGAGGGCAGGTGAGCCACGCTGCAGTCGGCCTCCCCCCATGGCCCTGTCCCTTCTGGAAGCCAAAGCAGACGCTCAGGAAGGGCGGAGCCTGACCCCGTTTTTTCCCCCTAGCAGGGCACAGACAGAAGCCACGACCTCTAGGGAGAAAACAAGTGTATTTGGGGAAAATTGGGGTAGGAGGACAGCATTAGCACGGAGGGTGGGATAAGGAGCAAAACCAGGTTTTCTGTTCGTCCGCTTGCCCGTTCGGGCAGAGAAGCGTTCCTACGAGGAAAGCTGTGTCAGGCACAGTCTGCTCATCCCGGGAGAGGCATATCTGAGGAGAGCGTGGCGGGTAATGGATTGGCTGAGGCAGCTGCCACCCTCAGCCCAGGCTGGCAGGGTTTGGCCGGGGACCGCGGCTGCCCGGATGGCAGGGTCCCGTCGCCATGCCTGCTCTGATCCATCCCCTCGTATTCGGACAGTTGTGGTCCCTGGAGGTGGGTTGGGGACTGTCCTCTGTGATTGTTCTCCTCTGCTCTGGGGAGGAGGGAACGTCGTGGTGACAGGTATGTCCGGCTTGCCAGGCCTGAAATGGGTTTTGCGATGCTTCTGCTGGGAGGCCAGAAGTTCTCGGCCAGCCTCAGTTTCCCTCCCAGGACGCAGACACAGGATGTCACTGTCGATGGCGCCTGAACAGCCCCGCCATCCGACGCCGAGCTGTGTGTGACCCGTGCCCGGCTCTGGGCGGTGGCTGAGGCGGGCTTGCCTTTGCGAGGGGCTCCTCTGGTGCTTCCTCCTTGTTGGGCCTCAGGCAGGGCAGGAGGCGTCTCAACATTTTTCTGAGAGGGCTGTCGCGAGGATCCTCTTCCTTTGCAGGCGGGGGCTGGAGGGGTTTGGTCTCGAGGGTGTCTCCCACGTCCCCGACCTGGCTCCGAGACTGGGACCCTGACTCCCCGTCCAGTGTTGCCACCCCGCGGCAGGGCTCTGGTGAGGCCCCACCCCTGCTCTCCTCCCGAGGCTCTTCCCTGGCCACGGGGGACCCTGAAGTCGGCCCCCGACGGCCTTGCTCGGCCCCCACGAAGGTCCCACCCCGCCCTTTTCTCTCTGAGAGGCCGCGTGGGAAGCTTGGAGAAGGCGGCCGGCCCTCCTGTCCCGAGAGAGAGGCTTCTGAGGGCCCACTGCCATCGCCAGGTAGGGTCCCTCCCAGGGCCTTCTGATTTTCCTCACACACAGGTGAGGGAGCAGGGAGGGGACGGGCCAGCCTGGGAACTGATGGTTTGGTCGTCCAAGTTAAGACCTGGTCACCCGGAGGAGGCTCAAGAGGTTTTCCCGTCAAGTGTGCAGAGTCAGCTTTCGAGGGGGCCCCAGAATCACAGGTGGCTGCGGGGGGCAGAGGGGACCGTGGAAGGGCCGAGGGTTGAGCCTCACATGCTTCCAGAGCTGCAGGCCCCAAGGGCAGGAGGGGTAGGCCCCAGCGGAAATTCAGCCCAGACGTGATAGTGTGTGCTGGGAGCATCTGAGGAGTGCGTGGATCGTCTTGTTCTTCTTCCCAGACCTCCGTTTGCATGCTCTCCGTGATGTCTGTCTCGAGCAGCTTCTGGGCGTCAGGGTTGGCGACTGAGGGGCTGTCGGTCTCTCCCTCCCTATGTGTGGGGCCTCCCCAGAATGAGGCCACTGGTGGGTGGCAGGACAGGGGCCCTTGCTGGGACCCGAAGTGCGACGGCACGGGGAAGAACAAGACCTGGATCGTGTTCCAGCGGGAGGGGAACGTTTCAACGCGACAGCTCACGCGGCCGTGGCCTGAGTTGGGAAATGGCCAACACGAGTGAGCTGGGGCCGAGCTCGTGGCAACAGGGCGTAGTGGAGTGGTGGTCAGGGCCGAGGGCGGTTCTGCTGGCAGGGTGGAGGCCCAAGGTAGAGTGCGCTGGGTGAGAAGAGCCAGGGAAAGTGCTGGAGCCGTGGTGAGAGGAGCACCTTGCACGGGCTTCCCGCGTGGCTGGCGGACTCTAGCAGACGCTGTCTTGCACGCCTCCCCAGGGGAGGCTTGAGATGTCAAGCGATGGAAGCACCCCTTACAAGACAGCCTCCCCGGGGAGCTGCGGGAAACAAGATGCACAAGCTGTAGCCAGGAGCAGAGGGCCCTGGGACAGCAGGGCAGGCCAGGCCAGGCCAGGTGCGGGTGGCCCCTTGAGAGCCATGGCCCTCCCTGGCCCTCCCTTCACTTCACCGAATTCTCCTGCTGTCCCTCCCCGCCAGGCCTCTTGCCACCCCCTGCCCCATGGCTCCCCTCCCAGCTCAGCCCCAAGCTGCCTGTAGCCCCGGGGCACGTCAGAGACTCTGCGAGGAAGAAGCCCAGGAGAGAAGGGCAAGATTCCTTACCTTGGCGAAAGGGACCTCAGGCCCCCCACTTCTGCCAGGTCCTTCCGGCCAGCTCTGTAAGCTAGAAATGAGGGCACTGGGTCACAGCCGTGAAGGCGGGGGCCTAGGGCTCTGGCAGGAGGCTGCGTGCAGTGTGCCTTTAGGGGAGACCGTTTGAGGTCAGACTCTGGAGCCCAGGCACCAGTGCCCAAGGCCACGGGATCCCTGACGGGGATGGCAAGGCTGCTGATGGGTTGAGGTTTGTCGTGGACCAAGTGCTTCAACCTCCACCACAGCCCACATGCCCCTGCTGGGCAACACCCTGTTCCGGACGCCTGCTGGCCTGGGCCTTGGTTCCGCGCACAGCATCTGGCAAGCACTCAGGTTTTCCTCTCCTTGCCGGGAGCCTCGCTGAGGGCTCTGTTTCCTGAGGGACAGGCTCTGTCCCTGGCATCCTCGAGCCCACGGAGCTGGGCGCTCAGGGACAGGAGGTGCAGGCCAGCTCTGGGGCACAGGGCTGAATGGCAGGAGCTTGCTTACCTTTCAAAGCTCCCCTTTTCTTCCTGCTCCTGCTGCTCCTCCCTCTCGGCTCCACTTGACGCTGAGGTGAGAGAAAAGACAAGAAACTGCGGGGTCTGAGCCCCAAGGCTCCCTCTCCTCTCTCTGGACCAGCCGCAGACGCACAGCGTTTGTGAGCGGGATGACTGCCTACCCTGAACTCCTGGGGCTCTGGGGTGTTCCTTCCCTTTTACTTCCTTTTGAAGTGGATAACTGAACACAAAATGGACGTTTGCTGTCTTCCTTCTCTGAGGATCGTAAGCAGGTCCCCATGTGGGACCAGCGTGCATCTTCTGTCACTGTTCCTCTGCTCGAGAAGCGCGCGCCTTCTCAGAGGTACAGGATCGTGTGAGCTTCCTCAGGGAGGACTCTGCTTCCTGAGGCTACAGCCCCACTCCAGGTCCTGCCCAGAGGCTCTCGGGGGCTCAGCTGTGCCCTCAGATCAACCACGACAGAGAAAAGGCCCGCCTGAGACACCTGCCCCGGGGAGGTGGCTGGGGAACGGGTGCTCAGGGCCTGTCTTCCCACAGATCCCACTCGGCATCCCGTCCGTGGCCACTGGTCGCTGGCCTCTGGGGCCTTTCCCTGGAGCCCTCTACCACACCGGGACTCCTGCTCGGAGGTCTTCGGACCGAAATCCCTGTGCCCACTCTCCCCCCTGCCCACCCAACCTGGCTGGTCTCTAGAAGGATGATGTTCTGTTCTTTCCCGTCCCTGGGGTCCCTCTAGTTGATTCAGAGAAGTGGAAATCACAGTAAAAGAGGAGAGAGACTCGTCTTCTGGTGGGTCTGGGTCCAGGATTTCTTACCTTCCTGACGTTTCTCCTTTTGTCAGTTGGTTGTGAGGGCGAATTCCTCTTGGGGGAGGGGGGGAAGAACAGGAGGAAGAGCCCCAGTCCATACAGGATGCGGAGGATGGTCCCAATCACCCAGGAGGCGGCACTGGAGCTCAAGCAGGTAGCAACAATGCTTTGTAGACGTAAGATAGGAGTTTCCATGTCTCAAGTCTAGTCCTACTCTCAGGCAACTGAGCGCTGGGAGTGACTTGGAGATTAGAACCCCACGCCCTCATCGTGGAACTGTGGCCGTGTCACGGGGGCTCCTGAGGGGGGAGGGGGGAGGGGCAGGCGAGAGGAGGGCAGCCGATTGGACCCCAGCCCCTGCGCCGCCAACTGGCCTCCAACTGCCTCCCTCCACCCTCCTGGGCCTTCTAGACCTTAGCTGGTTTTCTGTTTCTTCCACCTGGAAGCCAGCTGTCGCCCGGTTCCTTGCCTCTCCTGGATTCTTGGTTTGAAGCCACCTATCTCAGGGCCTTTGAAAGTCTGCAGTTCTCCCAGGAATTCGAGCTAGTTCCCAGGGACTCACACCCTCATTCTCCTCTGTCCTCAACTCCGACTGTTGTTTTCACCTCACTTATTGACTCTGTGTGTGCGTGCCAGGACACTGAAGTGCTGCTCTCTTAGCTGATCTCAGTTATAGAATGCAGCGTTCTCGACTCTAGTCACCACGTCAGACATGAGATCCTCAGAGCTCCTTGATCTCAGGGCTGAGAGTTGGTCCCCTTTGACCTGCCTCTCCCTCTCCCTCCCACTCCACAGCCGCTGGCCACCACTTTTGTACTCTCTGTTTCTGTGAATTGACCTTTCTTTTGTCGTTTTTCGAGTTCACGTGTTAAGCGACCCCAGGCAGTATCTGTCTTCCTCTGTCTGGCTTGTTCCACTGAGCGTAACGCCCGCCAGGTTCATCGATGTTGTGCCAGTCTCCACTCCATTTGTCCACGTAACAAGCTTTTGGTTTCGTCAATCTGGAAGTCCCACTTTATTTTACGCTTGTTTGGCTTTGAATATGAACGTTGTTATTGTTTCGATCAACCTTTGCCATCTTCACTCAGGACGACTCACCCAAAAATGGAAACTAATCATTTCTTACGGAACATAAGCATAATCAAAATTTAAGTAACTAAACCTCCCAGTAATGTGTTTTATGTTAGTCGCATTTCTACTTCTGAAGTGAGAAAGCCTTCACCAAGACTTATGGGACGTGCTGGACACACACACACACACACACACACAGACACACACACACGCGCGCCCATACATAACGCAGGCGTGGACACATTTGCACAGACCAATTCAGGCCTTTCCAACCAGAGAATTCAGCACATTCTCATTTTCTCTAAGCTTTTCTGTCGTCTTGACCCTGTTTCTTCTCATTCCGCCCGAAATAGACCGTCTTCCGTTTCCAGAGTTTAGACGGCTGTGTGGCCCAGCCCGAAGCCGGGCACGGCTCGAGTGAGCTGAAGTGCTGCTCTTGAGAGCGGACGTTGGGGCCGGGTCCGTGGCCCGGGTTGGAGTCCAGTCTGAGGCAGCCCTTTCTGGTCTCCCCGGTTTGCCCGCCACGCGATCTCTTTCTCAGAGTTGGCCTTGCCTTCCCCTTCCTGCCCCCTCCGGGCCCCCGGAGCCTCGAGTCTTGCCTGAACCTGTAGAAAGAGGGCCCTTCGAGTCCTAGAGGAATTCCCTGGTGACATCATCGGACATGCCTTTTTCAGTGAGAACTGGGGGTTCACTTAGGGATTGTACTTTTTGGTCAACGTGTTAACTTTTCAGACTCGTTGGACAGGTAGTGCTTAGATATCCGGGTTTATACTTATTACACAGCTATCCATACACACAGCGACGGAGAGAGACTCTTTTAAGTGATAATAGGGTAATCTTACTTATACCAAAAGCGTTAAGGTCTACGTTGTTCTTACTAGCTTCACATGATAAATACGTTCCCGATTTACGAATGTGTGTGATCACAGCAGAATTTGCAACAGGGTAACTCTCTTAGCAGGCCCCAAGATGATCTTTAACGTCTTTCTCAACAGTTAAAACAACTTTGTTCTTCTGAAGTCCAACAAAGACCTTTTTCTGGAGCTGGGACTCCTAATTGGGACGCTTGGCTAGCGTATGACTGTGACCAGAGTCCCACATTCAGGCTCTCGCACGCAAGAGTTCTGGACTCAGGGCCTCCTCAAAGCCAGCTGCCCAGGTCAGGGACTGACATGACTCGGGCCTCCCGCGTGTTCCCTGAATTGGCCTGCCTGCCAGCTCAGAGAGAGGATGAGGAGCGAATGTGTTTTAAAATGCAAATCAATCGGAAAGCTCTTCCGGGAAACCTGACCCACCTGGAACAGTGTCAATAGTAGAGGGGAACCCCTGGTATTAAATAAAGACCGCCCACCCCAAATTTAGGGAAATTGGATTGTTTCCCTGACATACACGATGATTTCTATCTCTGTCATAGCAGAAGACAGAAGTACAGGAATTGCCTGCTGCTCCGATATTAAGACGAGTTTCAGAAAGGTTCCCTTTTCTCTTCTGTTCAATAGAGAAGCGATAGGAGGGCCAGGAACGCACTGACATTTTCTTGCTCTGTTGGGATTCATTGGATTCCGTTACCATTTAATCTAGCGATTCTGCGCTAGTACTCAAGTGAGAAACTGCAGTTGTGTGTTCATTCCCAAATAATTTGAGTCCACAGCAACCATGAGCTAGTTTCTTCTTAATTCAAGTGGAAATCCAGTTCATTCAGGGGACCTGCTCCGCAGGTGCGGATCTCTGTCTACTTAATGTTCTCTGGAGACGAAGAACAAAGAGCTTGTGACAGGTTGAAGGTCAGGGGTCTCCTGTCCAGATACGTTCTGACAGTGTTTTATTCAATGTGGTGATACCTGGCCCTCCCACGTCCTCGGCACCTGTCGTGCGTTAGGTAACGGCATTTTTTTCCTGAGGAAATGGCTCAATCTAAGATATGGTGTTAGGGTTAGTCTCTCTGCCCTGTTTCAGCCTTTCAACCTCTAATGCGTGTTGCATTCTTTCTAAGTTCCTGGAGGCTGGCCCATTTTCAAGCCTTCGTTACTCATTGCCATTGATATTAACCGTGCAGAAAAATTTAGGTTCACGCCAAAACCTTCCCCAGAAGTTCATAGCAGCTTTATGCATAGGGGACATTATAAAAACCAAAAACTGTCCTTCAGTAGGTAAGTGGTTAAACTCTGGTGGCACTTTGTCTCCTTCTCCCGGGTCCCAGCCTAGGTGCACAGTGTCCCACCATCAGATCATGCCGCCACACACTCACCCCCGGCTCCATTCCCCAGGAGGAGAAGGCAGGTGCAGGAGAGCAGGGCCCTGTGCCCCTCTGGGCGGAGGGGACAGGCCCGCAGCAGCCTCTGTGCTCCCCAACCGCCCACCCTCAGAGGCCGGAGCTCAGTCGTGGTCGTCGCTGCTCTTCCAGACTGTGACAAGGACAGAGGGAGGGCGACGCTGGGCCGAGAGGGTTGCGCAGGCCCATCTCCACGGCAGCTTCAGCAGGGACAGAAGAAGCTCCTGGGGCAGCGTCATCTATTCCCACCAAGAGCTCGGGGTGCGGGGCAAGCTTTCCCGCTCCGGACTCAGGGCCAGCACTGCCCCACACTCCCCTCCCCGCCCTGTGACCTGTGACTCTGTCTCTACACTTCCCGGAGCCTCTGCAAACCCCCTCCCTACAGCCCCAGAAGCTCAAGGGCCAGAGAACGCAGGAGAGGACGGGTGGGGCCCATCCTGGGCTGGGGTCTAGAGGTTTTGCTCATCTGGGAATAGCCTAAAGCTTCCGTTTGTTTTTGTAAGGATGGCGTGATGGGTACTTCGCGTGCAATGAGGGAGTTGGGGCCAGGGCGCGTGAGCCACGCTGCAGTCAGCCTCCCCCCATGGCCCTGCCCCTTCTGGAAGCCACAGTAGACACTCAGGGAGGGCGGAGCCTGACCCTGCTTCTACCCCTAGCAGGGCGAGACGGAGGCCACCAGGTCTCAGGGGAAAAAAACATGTATTTGGGGGAAATCGGGGTTGGAAGGCACCATCAGCACAGAGGGTGAGGTCAGGAGAAAAACCAGAAGTCCTTGGCGAACCCTCAGTCTGTCTCCCAGCGCCCAGACAAAGGATGATACTGTGGATGGCGCCTGAACAGCCCTGCCATCCGACGCCGAGCTGCGTGTGACCCGTGCCTGGCTCTGGGCGGTGGCTGACGCGGGCTTGCCTTTGCAAGGGGCTCCTCTGGTGCTTCCTCCTTGTTGGGCCTCAGGCAGGGCAGGAGGCGTCTCAACATTTTTCTGAGAGGGCTGACGTGAAAAACCTCTTCTTTTTCCGGCAGGGCCTGGAGGGGTTTGGTCCCGAGGGCGTCTCCTGTTCCTCCGACCTGGCTCCAAGACTGGGACCCTGACTCGCCCTCCAGTGTTGCCACCCCACGGCAGGGCTCTGGTGACGCCCCACCTCCACTCTCTTTCAGAGGCTCGTTCCTGGCCATTGCTGACCCTGGACTCAGGTGTAGACGGCCTTGCTCGGCCCCCACGACCGTCCCGCTCTGCCCATTTCTGTCCGAGAGGCTGAATGCGAAGCTCGGAGAAGGCGGCCGGCCCTGCTGTCCCATCAGAGAGGCCTCGGAGGGCCCACAGCCATTGCCAGGTAGGGTCCCTCCCGGGGCCTTCTGGTTTTCCTCACTCACAGGGGAAGTTGAAGGGAGGGGAGGGGCCAGGCGCGGAACTGATGCTTTTGTGGTCAAAGTCTTATGTTTCTCTCCTGGGTGGGGCTCAAGAGGTTTTCCCGAGAACTCTGCACTGTCGGCCTTCAAGCGGGTGCCGGAATCACGGGTGGCAGAGGAGGGAAAAGTAGACCGTGGAAGGGCCAAGGGTTGAGCCTCACTTGCGTTCAGCTCAGCCGACTCCAAGGACGGGAAGGGTGGGCGCCAGCGGACATTCAGCCCAGACGTGATACTGGGTGCTTCGAGCATCTGAGGGCTGCCTGGGGCGTCTTGTTCTTCTTTCTCTGGCCAGGCCTTCGTCTGTGTTCTTTTCCTGATTTCCATCTTGAGCAGCTTTGGCGCATCAGGGTTGGCAAGTGAGGGGCTCTCCGTCTCTCCCTCCCTGTGTGTGGGGCCTCCCCGGAATGAGGCCACTGGTCGGTGGCAGGACAGGTGCCCTTGCTGGGACTGGAGGTGCGCTGACCCGGGGAAGAACAAGACCTTGATCATGTGCCACTGCGAGAGGAACTCGACGCGCCAGCTCATGCGGCCGTGGCCTGAGTTGGGAAATGGCCAAGAGGAGTGAGCTGGAGCTGTGCTCATGGCAGTAGTGTCCGGTGGGATTCTGGTCAAGTCAGCTGGAGGTTCCGCCGGCAGGGTGGAGGCCAGAGGTATAGGGGTGTGGGTCAGAGGCCCCAGGGAATGTGCTGGAGTCATGGTGAGAGTAGCACCTGCCACAGGCTTTCCGCGTGGCTGCTGGGCTCTGGCGTATGCTGTGTTGCTCGCCTCCCCAGGGTAGCCTTGACATGATGAGCGATGGGAGCATCCCTTGGAAGACAGCCTCCCTGGGGAGCTGCGGGAGCCAGGAGGCACAAGCTGCAGCCGGGAGCAGAGGGGCCCGGGACAGCAGGGCAGTCCAGGCGGGGGTGGCCCCTTGGGAGCCATGGCCCTCCATGGCCCCACCTCCACTTCACCAAATTCTCCTGCTCTGCCTCACCGCAGGCCTTTGGCCACCCCTGTCCCCGTGGCTCCCCTCCCAGCTCAGCCCCAAGCTGCCTGCAGCCCTGGGGCCACACCAGAGACTCTGGGAGCAAGAAGTCCGGGAGAGAAGGGCAAGATCCCTTACCTGTGCGAAAGCGACACCTGGCCCCGCACTTCTGCCAGGCCCTTCCCAGCAGCTCTGGGAGCTAGAAATCAGGAGACTGGGTCACAGCACTGAAAGCGGGGCAGGGGCGGTGGAGAGGGCTCTTACAGGAGGCTGCGTGCACTGTGCCTTTAGGGGAGTCTGTTGGGAGGTCAGACTGTCGAACCCGGGCACCAGTGTCCAAGGCCACCGGATCCCTGATGGGGCTGGCAAGGCTGCTGATGGGTTGAGCTATGTCATTGACCACGCGCTTCCACCTCCACCACAGCCCACGTGCCCCGGCTGGACGAGACCCTGTTCCAGGCCCCTCCTGGCCCGGGCCCTGGTTCCCAGCACAGAATGTGGCAAGTCCTCAGGTTTTCGTCTCCCTCCCGCAAACCTCCCTGAGTGTTCTGTTTCCTGAGGGACGGGTTCTGCCCCTGGCATCCTCGAGCCCGTGGAGCTGGGCGCTCAGGGACAGGAGATGGGGGCCAGCTCTGGGGCACGGGGCTGAATGGCAGGAGCTTACCTTTCAAAGCTCCCCTTTTCTTCCTGCTCCTGCTGCTCTTCCCTCTGGGCTCCACTTGACGCTGAAATGAGAGAAAAAAGAAGCAGCTGTGGGGGCTCCCTCTCCTATCTCTGGACCAGCCGTGGACACTTAGCGTTTATGAGGAAGACGACTGCCTACACTCAGCTCCTGGCGCCCGGGGGTGTTTCTTTCCTTTTACTCGTTTTTGAAGTGGAGACTAGAACGTGAAACGGATCTTTGGTGTCTTCCTTCTTTGGAGAACGTGAGGAAGGATGATTTTCTATGTGAGACCCACCATGGATTTCTTTCGTCACTGTTCCTCTGTTCAAGAATCACGCACATTCGCAGACGTCCAGAAGCCTCTGAGCTTCCTCGGGGAGGACTCTGCTTCCCGAGGCCCGAGCCCCACTCCAGACCCTGCCTGGAGGCTCTCGGGGGCTCAGCACTGCCCTCAGATCAGCCCCGACAGAGGAAAGGCCTGCTCAAGACGCCTGCCCCAGGAAGGCGGTGGGGGAACCAGAGCTCAAGACCCGTCCTCCCACGCAGATCCCACTCAGCATCCCTTCCTCAGCCGCTGGTCACTGGACTGGGGACTTTCCCTGGAGCCCTCTACCACACCTGGACTCCTGCTCTGAGATCTTCCGAGGGAAATCCTCGTGCCCTCTCTAATCCCTGCTCGCCCAGCCTGGCTTGTCCGTGGAAGGAGGATGTTGTATTCTCTGCCAGTTCCGGAGTCCCTCTACTTTGATTCAGAATCTTGGAAATGACAGTAGAACAGAAGAGAGACTCATCTTCTGGTGGGTCTCTGCCCAGGGTTTCTTACCTTCCTTATGTTTCTGCGTTCACAAGGTGGTCGCGAGGATGGATTCCTCTGCAGGGAGGGAAGGCGCAGGAGGAAGAGCCCCAGTCCACACAGGAAGGGGAGGATGGTCCCAATCACCCAGGAAGTGGAACTGGAGCTCGGCCAGGTAGCAAAGAGGCTTTTCAGAAACATGAGAGGATTCTGCATGTCAGAAATGCAGTGCTGCCCTCAGGCAACTGAGCTCTGGGAGTGGCTTGGAGATTATTACCCCAGGCCCCCATGACAGAAGTGCGGCCTTGTCACAAAGGGCTCTTGAGGGCTGCGGAGGGGACAGCAGGGGAGCAGGCTGGACCAGAGCCCCTCCCCCACCCTCTAGCCTACGTCTCCCTCCCTCTACCCTCCTGGGCCTTCGAGACCTTAGCTAGTTTTCTATGTCTTCCCCCTGGAAGCCAGAGGTCACCGGGTTCCTTGCGTCTCCTGGATTCTTGGTTTGAAGCCAGCTATCTCATGGCCTTCGAAAGTCTGAAGTTCTCCCAGGAATTTGATCTAGTTCCCAGGGATTCATACCCTGATCCTCCTCTGTCCTCAACTCTGATTGCTGTTTTCACCTCACCTAGTGACTTTGTGTGTGTGTGTGTGTGTGTGTGTGTGTGTGTGTGTGTGTGAGGACACTGAAGTGCCAGTCTCCTAGCTGATTTCAATTATGCAATTCAGTGTTCTCGACTGTAGTCACCACGCCAGACATTAGAACCTCCGACGTTTTTCATCTGAGAGCTGAAAGTTTGTCTCCTTTCACCTGCCTCTCTCTATTTCCCCCACCCCACAGCCGCTGGCCACCACTTTTCTATTCTCTGTTTCCATGAGTTGACCTTTCTTTTATAGTTTTCCGAGTTCACGTGTAAGTGAGCCCAGGCAGTATCTGTGCTTCTCTGTCTGGCTCGTTTCATTGAGCATAACGCCCGCCAGGTTCATCCATGTTGCGCAAATCTCAGCTCCATTTGTCCACATAACAAGCTTTTGGTTTCGTCAATCTGCAAGTCCCACTTTACTTTGCACTTATTTGGTTTTGAATACGAACGTTGTTATTGTTTCCACCAACCTTTGCCATCTTCACTCCGAACGACTCACCCCCAAATTGAAACTAATCATTTATTATTTAACGTAAGCATACTAAAAGTTTAAGTAATTAAACCTCCCAATGATGTGTTTTGTGTCAGTAGCGTTTCTGCTTCTGCAGTGAGAAAGCCTTTACCAAGACTTATGGCACATGCTGGACACACACACACAGACACACACACACACACACACCCGCACATACGCAGGCGTGGACACATTGGCACAGAACACTTCAATATTTTCAAAGCAGAGAATTAAGCATATTCCCATTTTCTTTAATCTCTTATGTCGTCTTGACCCCATTTCTTCTTACTCTGCCTCAAATAGACAGTCTTCAGTTTCCAGAGTCCAGACGGCTGTGTGGCCCAGCCCAAAGCCGGGCACGGCTCGAGTGAGCTGAAGTGCTGCTCTTTAGAGCGGACGTTGGGGCCGGGTCCGTGGCCCCGGTTGGAGTCCAGTCTGAGGCAGCCCTTTCTGGTCTCCCCGGTTTGCCCTCCACGCGATCTCTTTCTCAGAGTTGGCCTTGCCTTCCCCTTCCTGCCCCCTCCGGGCCCCCGGAGCCTCGAGTCTTGCCTGAACCTGTAGAAAGAGGACCCTTCGAGTCCTAGAGGAATTCCCTGGTGACATCATCGGACATGCCTTTTTCAGTGAGAACTGGGGGTTCACTTAGGGATTGTACTTTTTGGTCAACGTGTTAACTTTTCAGACTCGTTGGACAGGTAGTGCTTAGATATCCGGGTTTATAGTTATTACACAGCTATCCATACACACAGCGACGGAGAGAGACTCTTTTAAGTGATAATAGGGTAATCTTACTTATACCAAAAGCGTTAAGGTCTACGTTGTTCTTACTAGCTTCACATGA